>NW_027436247.1:0-300000 GCF_964199755.1 Larus michahellis | reverse complement strand
CAGCCATATGGCCATTTTTGTGGCTGGCGCGGCGCCAAGTGGGAAAGGGTGGTTTTGAGGCTGAATGCAGCAGCAAAGCCTGCAGCCCCCAGGTCTGTGGGGCTACGCAAGCGGTTCCCAAAGGGCTTTAGATCAAGGCATAGTTTTCCCTGCTGGCTCCTTGGGCGTGAAAACCCTCTCCAGCCATATGGCCATTTTTGTGGCTGGCGCGGCGCCAAGTGGGAAAGGGTGGTTTTGAGGGTGAAGGCAGCAGGAAAGCCTGTAGCCCCCAGGTCTGTGGGGCTACGCACGCTGTTCCCAAAGAGCTTTAGAACAAGGCATAATTTTCCCTGCTAGTTCTTTGGGCGTGGGACCCATCTCCAGACATATGGCCATTTTTGTGCCTGGCGCGGCGCCAAGTGGGAAAGGGTGGTTTTGAGGCTGAAGGCAGCAGGAAAGCCTGCAGCCGCCAGGTCTGTGGGGCTACGCAAGCGGTTCCCAAAGAGCTTTAGTACAAGGCATAGTTTTTCCTGCTGGCTCTTTGGGCGTGAAACCCCTCTCCAGCCATATGGCCATTTCTGTGCCTGGCGCGGTGCCAAGTGGGGAAGGGTGGTTTTGAGGCTGAAGGCAGAAGGGAAGCCTGCAGCCCCCAGGTCTGTGGGGCTACGGAAGCGGTTCCCAAAGAGCTTTAGAACAAGGCATAGTTTTCCCTGCTGGCTCTTTGGGCGTGGGACCCATCTCCAGCAATATGGCCATTTTTGTGGCTGGCGCGGCGCCAAGTGGGAAAGGGTGGTTTTGAGGCTGAAGGCAGCAGGAAAGCCTGTAGCCCCCAGGTCTGTGGGGCTACGCAAGCGGTTCCCAAAGAGCTTTAGAACAAGGCATAATTTTCCCTGCTGGCTCCTTGGGCGTGGGACCCATCTCCAGCCATATGGCCATTTTTTTGTCTGGCGCGGCGCCAAGTGGAAAAGGGTGGTTTTGAAGTTGAAGGCAGCAGGAAAGCCTGCAGCCCCCAGGTCTGTGGGGCTACGCAAGCGGTTCCCAAAGAGCTTTAGAACAAGGCATAATTTTCCCTGCTGGCTCCTTGTGCGTGAAAGCCCTCTCCAGCCATATGGCCATTTTTGTGCCTGGCGCGGCGCCAAGTAGAAAAGGGTGATTTTGAGGGTGAAGGCAGTAGGAAAGCCTGTAGCTGCCAGGTCTGTGGGGCTACGCAAGCGGTTCCCAAAGAGCTTTAGAACAAGGCATAGTTTTCCCTGCTGGCTACTTGGGCGTGAAAACCCTATCCAGCCATATGGCCATTTTTGTGCCTGGCGCGGCTCCATGTGGGAATGGGTGGTTTTGAGGCTGAAGGCAGCAGGAAAGCCTGCAGCCCCCAGGTCTGTGGGGCTACGCAAGCGTTTCCCAAAGAGCTTTAGAACAAGGCATATTTTTCCGTGCTTGCTCTTTGGCCGTGGACCCATCTCCAGCCATATGGCCATTTTTGTGCCTGGCGCAGCGCCAAGTGGGAAAGGGTGGTTTTGAGGGTGAAGGCAGCAGGAAAGCCTGCAGCCGCCAGGTCTGTGGGGCTACGCAAGCGGTTCCCAAAGAGCTTTAGAACAAGGCATAATTTTCCCTGCTGGCTCCTTGGGCGTGAAAACCCTCTCCAGCCATATGGCCATTTTTGTGCCTGGCGCGACGCCAAGTGGGCAAGGGTGGTGTCGAGGCTGAAGGCAGCAGGAAAGCCTGCAGCCCCCAGGTCTGTGGGGCTACGCAAGCGGTTCCCAAAGAGCTTTAGAACAAGGCATAATTTTCCCTGCTGTCTCCTTGGGCATGGGACCCATCTCCAGCCATATGGCCATTTTTTGTGCCTGGCGCGGCGCCAAGTTGGAAAGGGTGGTTTTGAGGGTGAAGGCAGCAGGAAAGCCTGTAGCCCCCAGGTCTGTGGGGCTACGCAAACGTTTCCCAAAGAGCTTTAGAACAAGGCATAGTTTTTCCTGCTGGCTCTTTGGGCGTGAAACCCCTCTCCAGCCATATGGCCATTTTTGTGGCTGGCGCGGCGCCAAGTGGGAAAGGGTGGTTTTGAGGCTGAATGCAGCAGGAAAGCCTGCAGCCCCCAGGTCTGTGGGGCTACGCAAGCGGTTCCCAAAGGGCTTTAGAACAAGGCATAGTTTTCCCTGCTGGCTCCTTGGGCGTGAAAACCCTCTCCAGCCAGATGGCCATTTTTGTGGCTGGCGCGGCGCCAAGTGGGAAAGGGTGGTTTTGCTGTGGGGCTACGCAAGCGGTTCCCAAAGGGCTTTAGAACAAGGCATAGTTTTCCCTGCTGGCTCCTTGGGCGTGAAAACCCTCTCCAGCCATATGGCCATTTTTGTGGCTGGCGCGGCGCCAAGTGGGAAAGGGTGGTTTTGAGGGTGAAGGCAGCAGGAAAGCCTGTAGCCCCCAGGTCTGTGGGGCTACGCACGCTGTTCCCAAAGAGCTTTAGAACAAGGCATAGTTTTCCCTGCTAGTTCTTTGGGCGTGGGACCCATCTCCAGACATATGGCCATTTTTGTGCCTGGCGCGACGCCAAGTGGGAAAGGGTGGTTTTGAGGCTGAAGGCAGCAGGAAAGCCTGCAGCCGCCAGGTCTGTGGGGCTACGCAAGCGGTTCCCAAAGAGCTTTAGTACAAGGCATAGTTTTTCCTGCTGGCTCTTTGGGCGTGAAACCCCTCACCAGCCATATGGCCATTTCTGTGCCTGGCGCGGCGTCAAGTGGGGAAGGGTGGTTTTGAGGCTGAAGGCAGAAGGGAAGCCTGCAGCCCCCAGGTCTGTGGGGCTACGGAAGCGGTTCCCAAAGAGCTTTAGAACAAGGCATAGTTTTCCCTGCTGGCTCTTTGGGCGTGGGACCCATCTCCAGCCATATGGCCATTTTTGTGGCTGGCGCGGCGCCAAGTGGGAAAGGGTGGTTTTGAGGCTGAAGGCAGCAGGAAAGCCTGTAGCCCCCAGGTCTGTGGGGCTACGCAAGCGGTTCCCAAAGAGCTTTAGAACAAGGCATAATTTTCCCTGCTGGCTCCTTGGGCGTGGGACCCATCTCCAGCCATATGGCCATTTTTTTGTCTGGCGCGGCGCCAAGTGGAAAAGGGTGGTTTTGAAGGTGAAGGCAGCAGGAAAGCCTGCAGCCCCCAGGTCTGTGGGGCTACGCAAGCGGTTCCCAAAGAGCTTTAGAACAAGGCATAATTTTCCCTGCTGGCTCCTTGTGCGTGAAAGCCCTCTCCAGCCATATGGCCATTTTTGTGCCTGGCGCGGCGCCAAGTAGAAAAGGGTGATTTTGAGGGTGAAGGCAGTAGGAAAGCCTGTAGCTGCCAGGTCTGTGGGGCTACGCAAGCGGTTCCCAAAGAGCTTTAGAACAAGGCATAGTTTTCCCTGCTGGCTACTTGGGCGTGAAAACCCTATCCAGCCATATGGCCATTTTTGTGCCTGGCGCGGCTCCATGTGGGAATGGGTGGTTTTGAGGCTGAAGGCAGCAGGAAAGCCTGCAGCCCCCAGGTCTGTGGGGCTACGCAAGCGTTTCCCAAAGAGCTTTAGAACAAGGCATATTTTTCCGTGCTTGCTCATTGGCCGTGGACCCATCTCCAGCCATATGGCCATTTTTGTGCCTGGCGCAGCGCCAAGTGGGAAAGGGTGGTTTTGAGGGTGAAGGCAGCAGGAAAGCCTGCAGCCGCCAGGTCTGTGGGGCTACGCAAGCGGTTCCCAAAGAGCTTTAGAACAAGGCATAATTTTCCCTGCTGGCTCCTTGGGCGTGAAAACCCTCTCCAGCCATATGGCCATTTTTGTGCCTGGTGCGGCGCCAAGTGGGGAAGGGTGGTTTTGAGGCTGAAGGCAGAAGGGAAGCCTGCAGCCCCCAGGTCTGTGGGGCTACGCACGCGGTTCCCAAAGAGCTTTACAACAAGGCATAGTTTTCCCTGCTGGTTCTTTGGGCGTGGGACCCATCTCCAGCCATATGGCCATTTTTGTGGCTGGCGCGGCACCAAGTGGGAAAGGGTGGTTTTGAGGCTGAATGCAGCAGGAAAGCCTGCAGCCCCCAAGTCTGTGGGGCTACGCAAGCGGTTCCCAAAGAGCTTTAGAACAAGGCATAGTTTTCCCTGCTGGCTCCTTGGGCGTGAAAACCCTCTCCAGCCATATGGCCATTTTTGTGCCTGGCGCGGCGCCAAGTGGGAAAGGGTGGTTTTGAGGGTGAAGGCAGCAGGAAAGCCTGCAGCCCCCAGGTCTGTGGGGCTACGCACGCTGTTCCCAAAGAGCTTTAGAACAAGGCATAATTTTCCCTGCTGGTTCCTTGGGCGTGGGACCCATCTCCAGCCATATGGCCATTTTTGTGCCTGGCGCGGCGCCAAGTGGGAAAGGGTGGTTTTGAGGGTGAAGGCAGCAGGAAAGCCTGCAGCCCCCAGGTCTGTGGGGCTACGCAAGCGGTTCCCAAAGAGCTTTAGAACAAGGCATAATTTTCCCTGCTGGTTCTTTGGGCGTGGGACCCATCTCCAGCCATATGGCCATTTTTGTGCCTGGCGCGGCGCCAAGTTGGAAAGGGTGGTTTTGAGGAAGAAGGCAGCAGGAAAGCCTGCAACCGCCAGGTCTGTGGGGCTACGCAAGCGGTTCCCAAAGAGCTTTAGAACAAGGCATAATTTTCCCTGCTGGCTCCTTGGGCGTGAAAACCCTCTCCAGCCATATGGCCATTTTTGTGCCTGGCACGACGCCAAGTGGGAAAGGGTGGTTTTGAGGGTGAAGGCAGCAGGAAAGCCTGCAGCCCCCAGGTCTGTGGGGCTACGCAAGCGGTTCCCAAAGAGCTTTAGAACAAGGCATAATTTTCCCTGCTGTCTCCTTGGGCATGGGACCCATCTCCAGCCATATGGCCATTTTTTGTGCCTGGCGCGGCGCCAAGTGGGAAAGGCTGGTTTTGAGGGTGAAGGCAGCAGGAAAGCCTGTAGCCCCCAGGTCTGTGGGGCTACGCAAACGTTTCCCAAACACCTTTAGAACAAGGCATAGTTTTTCCTGCTGGCTCTTTGGGCGTGAAACCCGTCTCCAGCCATATGGCCATTTTTGTGCCTGGTGCGGCGCCAATTGGAAAAGGGTGGTTTTGAGGCTGAAGGCAGAAGGGAAGCCTGCAGCCCCCAGGTCTGTGGGGCTACGCACGCGGTTCCCAAAGAGCTTTACAACAAGGCATAGTTTTCCCTGCTGGTTCTTTGGGCGTGGGACCCATCTCCAGCCATATGGCCATTTTTGTGCCTGGCGCGGCGCCAAGTGGGAAAGGGTGGTTTTGAGGCTGAGTGCAGCAGGAAAGCCTGCAGCCCACAGGTCTGTGGGGCTACGGAAGCGGTTCCCAAAGAGCTTTAGAACAAGGCATAGTTTTCCCTGCTGGCTCCTTGGGCATGAAAACCCTCTCCAGCCATATGGCCATTTTTGTGGCTGGCGCGGCGCCAAGTGGGAAAGGGTGGTTTTGAGGCTGAAGGCAGCAGGAAAGCCTGTAGCCCCCCGTTCTGTGGGGCTACGCACGCTGTTCCCAAAGAGCTTTAGAACAAGGCATAATTTTCCCTGCTGGCTCTTTGGGCGTGGGACCCATCTCCAGCCATATGGCCATTTTTGTGCCTGGCGCGGCGCCAAGTGGGAAAGGGTGGTTTTGAGGCTGAAGGCAGCAGGAAAGCCTGCAGCCCCCAGGTCTGTGGGGCTACGCAAGCTGTTCCCAAAGAGCTTTAGAACAAGGCATAGTTTTCCCTGCTGGCTCCTTGGGCGTGAAAACCCTCTCCAGCCATATGGCCATTTTTGTGCCTGGCGCGGCGCCAAGTGGGGAAGGGTGGTTTTGAGGCTGAAGGCAGAAGGCAAGCCTGCAGCCCCCAGGTCTGTGGGGCTACGCAAGCGGTTTCCAAAGGGCTTTAGAACAAGGCATAGTTTTCCCTGCTGGTTCTTTGGGCGTGGGACCCATCTCCAGCAATATGGCCATTTTTGTGCCTGGCACGGCGCCTACTTGGGAAGGGTGGTTTTGAGGAAGAAGGCAGAAGGGAAGCCTGCAGCCCCCAGGTCTGTGGGGCTACGCACGCGGTTCCCAAAGAGCTTTAGAACAAGGCATAGTTTTCCCTGCTGGCTCTTTGGGCGTGGGACCCATCTCCAGCCATATGGCCATTTTTGTGGCTGGCGCGGCGCCAAGTGGGAAAGGGTGGTTTTGAGGCTGAAGGCAGCAGGAAAGCCTGCAGCCCCCAGGTCTGTGGGGCTACGCAAGCTGTTCCCAAAGAGCTTTAGAACAAGGCATAATTTTCCCTGCAGGCTCCTTGGGCGTGGGACCCATCTCCAGCCATATGGCCATTTTTGTGCCTGGCGCGGCGCCAAGTGGGAAAGGGTGGTTTTGAGGGTGAAGGCAGCAGGACAGCCTGCAGCCGCCAGGTCTGTGGGGCTACGCAAACGTTTCCCAAAGAGCTTTAGAACACGGCATAGTTTTTCCTGCTGGCTCCTTGGGCGTGAAAACCCTCTCCAGCCATATGGCCATTTTTGTGCCTGGCACGGCGCCTACTGGGGAAGGGTGGTTTTGAGGAAGAAGGCAGAAGGGAAGCCTGCAGCCCCCAGGTCTGTGGGGCTACGCACGCGGTTCCCAAAGAGCTTTAGAACAAGGCATAGTTTTCCCTGCTGGCTCTTTGGGCGTGGGACCCATCTCCAGCTATATGGCCATTTTTGTGCCTGGCGCGGCGCCAAGTGGGAAAGGGTTGTTTTGAGGCTAAAGGCAGCAGGAAAGCCTGCAGCCCCCAGGTCTGTGGGGCTACGCAAGCAGTTCCCAAAGAGTTTCAGAACAAGGCATAGTTTTCCCTGCTGGCTCCTTGGGCGTGGGACCCATCTCCAGCAATATGGCCATTTTTGTGCCTGGCACGGCGCCTACTGGGGAAGGGTGGTTTTGAGGGTGAAGGCAGAAGGGAAGCCTGCAGCCCCCAGGTCTGTGGAGCTACGTAAGCGGTTCCCAAAGAGCTTTAGAACAAGGCATAATTTTCCCTGCTGGTTCTTTGGGCGTGGGACCCATCTCCAGCCATATGGCCATTTTTGTGGCTGGCGCGGCGCCAAGTGGGAAAGGGTGGTTTTGAGGCTGAGTGCAGCAGGAAAGCCTGCAGCCCCCAGGTCTGTGGGGCTACGCAAGAGGTTCCCAAAGAGCTTTAGAACAAGGCATAATTTTCCCTGCTGGTTCCTTGGGCGTGGGACCCATCTCCAGCCATATGGCCATTTTTGTGCCTGGCGCGGCGCCAAGTGGGAAAGGGTGGTGTCGAGGCTGAAGGCAGCAGGAAAGCCTGCAGCCCCCAGGTCTGTGGGGCTACGCAAGCGGTTCCCAAAGAGCTTTAGAACAAGGCATAATTTTCCCTGCTGGTTCTTTGGGCGTGGGACCCATCTCCAGCCATATGGCCATTTTTGTGCCTGGCGCGGCGCCAAGTTTGAAAGGGTGGTTTTGAGGAAGAAGGCAGCAGGAAAGCCTGCAGCCGCCAGGTCTGTGGGGCTACGCAAGCGGTTCCCAAAGAGCTTTAGAACAAGGCATAATTTTCCCTGCTGGCTCCTTGGGCGTGAAAACCCTCTCCAGCCATATGGCCATTTTTGTGCCTGGCGCGACGCCAAGTGGGAAAGGGTGGTTTTGAGGGTGAAGGCAGCAGGAAAGCCTGCAGCCCCCAGGTCTGTGGGGCTACGCAAGCGGTTCCCAAAGAGCTTGAGAACTAGGCATAATTTTCCCTGCTGTCTCCTTGGGCATGGGACCCATCTCCAGCCATATGGCCATTTTTTGTGCCTGGCGCGGCGCCAAGTGGGAAAGGCTGGTTTTGAGGGTGAAGGCAGCAGGAAAGCCTGTAGCCCCCAGGTCTGTGGGGCTACGCAAACGTTTCCCAAACACCTTTAGAACAAGGCATAGTTTTTCCTGCTGGCTCTTTGGGCGTGAAACCCCTCTCCAGCCATATGGCCATTTTTGTGGCTGGCGCGGCGCCAAGTGGGAAAGGGTGGTTTTGAGGCTGAGTGCAGCAGGAAAGCCTGCAGCCCCCAGGTCTGTGGGGCTACGGAAGCCGTTCCCAAAGAGCTTTAGAACAAGGCATAGTTTTCCCTGCTGGCTCCTTGGGCGTGAAAACCCTCTCCAGCCATATGGCCATTTTTGTGCCTGGCGCGGCGCCAAGTGGGAAAGGGTGGTTTTGAGGCTGAAGGCAGCAGGAAAGCCTGTAGCCCCCCGTTCTGTGGGGCTACGCACGCTGTTCCCAAAGAGCTTTAGAACAAGGCATAATTTTCCCTGCTGGTTCTTTGGGCGTGGGACCCATCTCCAGCCATATGGCCATTTTTGTGCCTGGCGCGGCGCCAAGTGGGAAAGGGTGGTTTTGAGGCTGAAGGCAGCAGGAAAGCCTGCAGCCCCCAGGTCTGTGGGGCTACGCAAGCTGTTCCCAAAGAGCTTTAGAACAAGGCATAGTTTTCCCTGCTGGCTCCTTGGGCGTGAAAACCCTCTCCAGCCATATGGCCATTTTTGTGCCTGGCGCGGCGCCAAGTGGGGAAGGGTGGTTTTGAGGCTGAAGGCAGAAGGCAAGCCTGCAGCCCCCAGGTCTGTGGGGCTACGCAAGCGGTTTCCAAAGGGCTTTAGAACAAGGCATAGTTTTCCCTGCTGGTTCTTTGGGCGTGGGACCCATCTCCAGCAATATGGCCATTTTTGTGCCTGGCACGGCGCCTACTTGGGAAGGGTGGTTTTGAGGAAGAAGGCAGAAGGGAAGCCTGCAGCCCCCAGGTCTGTGGGGCTACGCACGCGGTTCCCAAAGAGCTTTAGAACAAGGCATAGTTTTCCCTGCTGGCTCTTTGGGCGTGGGACCCATCTCCAGCCATATGGCCATTTTTGTGCCTGGCGCGGCGCCAAGTGGGAAAGGGTGGTTTTGAGGCTGAAGGCAGCAGGAAAGCCTGCAGCCCCCAGGTCTGTGGGGCTATGCAAGCGGTTCCCAAAGAGCTTTAGAACAAGGCATAATTTTCCCTGCTGGCTCCTTGGGCGTGGGACCCATCTCCAGCCATATGGCCATTTTTGTGCGTGGCGCGGCGCCAAGTGGGAAAGGGTGGTTTTGAGGGTGAAGGCAGCAGGACAGCCTGCAGCCGCCAGGTCTGTGGGGCTACGCAAACGTTTCCCAAAGAGCTTTAGAACACGGCATAGTTTTTCCTGCTGGCTCCTTGGGCGTGAAAACCCTCTCCAGCCATATGGCCATTTTTGTGCCTGGCACGGCGCCTACTGGGGAAGGGTGGTTTTGAGGCTGAAGGCAGAAGGGAAGCCTGCAGCCCCCAGGTCTGTGGGGCTACGCAAGCGGTTCCCAAAGAGCTTTAGAACAAGGCATAGTTTTCCCTGCTGGCTCTTTGGGCGTGGGACCCATCTCCAGCTATATGGCCATTTTTGTGCCTGGCGCGGCGCCAAGTGGGAAAGGGTTGTTTTGAGGCTGAAGGCAGCAGGAAAGCCTGCAGCCCCCAGGTCTGTGGGGCTACGCAAGCAGTTCCCAAAGAGTTTCAGAACAAGGCATAGTTTTCCCTGCTGGCTCCTTGGGCGTGGGACCCCTCTCCAGCCATATGGCCATTTTTGTGCCTGGCACGGCGCCTACTGGGGAAGGGTGGTTTTGAGGGTGAAGGCAGAAGGGAAGCCTGCAGCCCCCAGGTCTGTGGAGCTACGCACGCGGTTCCCAAAGAGCTTTAGAACAAGGCATAGTTTTCCCTGCTGGTTCTTTGGGCGTGGGACCCATCTCCAGCCATATGGCCATTTTTGTGCCTGGCGCGGCGCCAAGTGGGAAAGGGTGGTTTTGAGGCTGAAGGCAGCAGGAAAGCCTGCAGCCCCCAGGTCTGTGGGGCTACGCAAGCGGTTCCCAAAGAACTTTACAACAATGCATAGTTTTCCCTGCTGGTTCTTTGGGCGTGAAACCCCTCTCCAGCCATATGGCCATTTTTGTGCCTGGCGCGACGCCAAGTGGGAAAGGGTGGTTTTGAGGGTGAAGGCAGCAGGAAAGCCTGCAGCCCCCAGGTCTGTGGGGCTACGCAAGCGGTTCCCAAAGAGCTTGAGAACTAGGCATAATTTTCCCTGCTGTCTCCTTGGGCATGGGACCCATCTCCAGCCATATGGCCATTTTTTGTGCCTGGCGCGGCGCCAAGTGGGAAAGGCTGGTTTTGAGGGTGAAGGCAGCAGGAAAGCCTGTAGCCCCCAGGTCTGTGGGGCTACGCAAACGTTTCCCAAACACCTTTAGAACAAGGCATAGTTTTTCCTGCTGGCTCTTTGGGCGTGAAACCCCTCTCCAGCCATATGGCCATTTTTGTGGCTGGCGCGGCGCCAAGTGGGAAAGGGTGGTTTTGAGGCTGAGTGCAGCAGGAAAGCCTGCAGCCCCCAGGTCTGTGGGGCTACGGAAGCCGTTCCCAAAGAGCTTTAGAACAAGGCATAGTTTTCCCTGCTGGCTCCTTGGGCGTGAAAACCCTCTCCAGCCATATGGCCATTTTTGTGCCTGGCGCGACGCCAAGTGGGAAAGGGTGGTTTTGAGGGTGAAGGCAGCAGGAAAGCCTGCAGCCCCCAGGTCTGTGGGGCTACGCAAGCGGTTCCCAAAGAGCTTGAGAACTAGGCATAATTTTCCCTGCTGTCTCCTTGGGCATGGGACCCATCTCCAGCCATATGGCCATTTTTTGTGCCTGGCGCGGCGCCAAGTGGGAAAGGCTGGTTTTGAGGGTGAAGGCAGCAGGAAAGCCTGTAGCCCCCAGGTCTGTGGGGCTACGCAAACGTTTCCCAAACACCTTTAGAACAAGGCATAGTTTTTCCTGCTGGCTCTTTGGGCGTGAAACCCCTCTCCAGCCATATGGCCATTTTTGTGGCTGGCGCGGCGCCAAGTGGGAAAGGGTGGTTTTGAGGCTGAGTGCAGCAGGAAAGCCTGCAGCCCCCAGGTCTGTGGGGCTACGGAAGCCGTTCCCAAAGAGCTTTAGAACAAGGCATAGTTTTCCCTGCTGGCTCCTTGGGCGTGAAAACCCTCTCCAGCCATATGGCCATTTTTGTGCCTGGCGCGGCGCCAAGTGGGAAAGGGTGGTTTTGAGGCTGAAGGCAGCAGGAAAGCCTGTAGCCCCCCGTTCTGTGGGGCTACGCACGCTGTTCCCAAAGAGCTTTAGAACAAGGCATAATTTTCCCTGCTGGTTCTTTGGGCGTGGGACCCATCTCCAGCCATATGGCCATTTTTGTGCCTGGCGCGGCGCCAAGTGGGAAAGGGTGGTTTTGAGGCTGAAGGCAGCAGGAAAGCCTGCAGCCCCCAGGTCTGTGGGGCTACGCAAGCTGTTCCCAAAGAGCTTTAGAACAAGGCATAGTTTTCCCTGCTGGCTCCTTGGGCGTGAAAACCCTCTCCAGCCATATGGCCATTTTTGTGCCTGGCGCGGCGCCAAGTGGGGAAGGGTGGTTTTGAGGCTGAAGGCAGAAGGCAAGCCTGCAGCCCCCAGGTCTGTGGGGCTACGCAAGCGGTTTCCAAAGGGCTTTAGAACAAGGCATAGTTTTCCCTGCTGGTTCTTTGGGCGTGGGACCCATCTCCAGCAATATGGCCATTTTTGTGCCTGGCACGGCGCCTACTTGGGAAGGGTGGTTTTGAGGAAGAAGGCAGAAGGGAAGCCTGCAGCCCCCAGGTCTGTGGGGCTACGCACGCGGTTCCCAAAGAGCTTTAGAACAAGGCATAGTTTTCCCTGCTGGCTCTTTGGGCGTGGGACCCATCTCCAGCCATATGGCCATTTTTGTGCCTGGCGCGGCGCCAAGTGGGAAAGGGTGGTTTTGAGGCTGAAGGCAGCAGGAAAGCCTGCAGCCCCCAGGTCTGTGGGGCTATGCAAGCGGTTCCCAAAGAGCTTTAGAACAAGGCATAATTTTCCCTGCTGGCTCCTTGGGCGTGGGACCCATCTCCAGCCATATGGCCATTTTTGTGCGTGGCGCGGCGCCAAGTGGGAAAGGGTGGTTTTGAGGGTGAAGGCAGCAGGACAGCCTGCAGCCGCCAGGTCTGTGGGGCTACGCAAACGTTTCCCAAAGAGCTTTAGAACACGGCATAGTTTTTCCTGCTGGCTCCTTGGGCGTGAAAACCCTCTCCAGCCATATGGCCATTTTTGTGCCTGGCACGGCGCCTACTGGGGAAGGGTGGTTTTGAGGCTGAAGGCAGAAGGGAAGCCTGCAGCCCCCAGGTCTGTGGGGCTACGCAAGCGGTTCCCAAAGAGCTTTAGAACAAGGCATAGTTTTCCCTGCTGGCTCTTTGGGCGTGGGACCCATCTCCAGCTATATGGCCATTTTTGTGCCTGGCGCGGCGCCAAGTGGGAAAGGGTTGTTTTGAGGCTGAAGGCAGCAGGAAAGCCTGCAGCCCCCAGGTCTGTGGGGCTACGCAAGCAGTTCCCAAAGAGTTTCAGAACAAGGCATAGTTTTCCCTGCTGGCTCCTTGGGCGTGGGACCCCTCTCCAGCCATATGGCCATTTTTGTGCCTGGCACGGCGCCTACTGGGGAAGGGTGGTTTTGAGGGTGAAGGCAGAAGGGAAGCCTGCAGCCCCCAGGTCTGTGGAGCTACGCACGCGGTTCCCAAAGAGCTTTAGAACAAGGCATAGTTTTCCCTGCTGGTTCTTTGGGCGTGGGACCCATCTCCAGCCATATGGCCATTTTTGTGCCTGGCGCGGCGCCAAGTGGGAAAGGGTGGTTTTGAGGCTGAAGGCAGCAGGAAAGCCTGCAGCCCCCAGGTCTGTGGGGCTACGCAAGCGGTTCCCAAAGAACTTTACAACAATGCATAGTTTTCCCTGCTGGTTCTTTGGGCGTGAAACCCCTCTCCAGCCATATGGCCATTTTTGTGCCTGGTGCGGCGCCAAGTGGGGAAGGGTGGTTTTGAGGCTGAAGGCAGCAGGAAAGCCTGCAGCCCCCAGGTCTGTGGGGCTACGCAAGCAGTTCCCAAAGAGTTTCAGAACAAGGCATAGTTTTCCCTGCTGGCTCCTTGGGCGTGGGACCCATCTCCAGCAATATGGCCATTTTTGTGCCTGGCACGGCGTCTACTGGGGAAGGGTGGTTTTGAGGGTGAAGGCAGAAGGGAAGCCTGCAGCCCCCAGGTTTGTGGGGCTACGCAAGCGGTTCCCAAAGAGCTTTAGAACAAGGCATAATTTTCCCTGCTGGCTCCTTAGGCGTGGGACCCATCTCCAGCCATATGGCCATTTTTGTGCCTGGCGCGGCGCCAAGTGGGAAAGGGAGGTTTTGAGGGTGAAGGCAGCAGGAAAGCCTGTAGCCCCCAGGTCTGTGGGGCTACGCAAACGTTTCCCAAAGAACTTTAGAACAAGGCATAGTTTTTCCTGCTGGCTCTTTGGGCGTGAAACCCCTCTCCAGCCATATGGCCATTTTTGTGCCTGGTGCGGCGCCAAGTGGGGAAGGGTGGTTTTGAGGCTGAAGGCAGAAGGGAAGCCTGCAGCCCCCAGGTCTGTGGGGCTACGCACGCGGTTCTCAAAGAGCTTTACAACAAGGCATAGTTTTCCCTGCTGGTTCTTTGGGCATGGGACCCATCTCCAGCCATATGGCCATTTTTGTGCCTGGCGCGGCGCCAAGTGGGAAAGGGTGGTTTTGAGGCTGAGTACAGCAGGAAAGCCTGCAGCCCCCAGGTCTGTGGGGCTACGGAAGCGGTTCCCAAAGAGCTTTAGAACAAGGCATAGTTATTCCTGCTGGCTCTTTGGGCGTGAAACCCCTCTCCAGCCATATGGCCATTTTTGTGCCTGGTGCGGCGCCAAGTGGGGAAGGGTGGTTTTGAGGCTGAAGGCAGCAGGAAAGCCTGCAGCCCCCAGGTCTGTGGGGCTACGCAAGAGGTTTCCAAAGAGCTTTAGAACAAGGCATAGTTTTCCCTGCTGGCTCCTTGGGCGTGAAAACCATCTCCAGCCATATGGCCATTTTTGTGCCTGGCGCGGCGCCAAGTGGGAAAGGGTGGTGTTGAGGCTGAAGGCAGCAGGAAAGCCTGCAGCCCCCAGGTCTGTGGGGCTACGCAAGCGGTTCCCAAAGAGCTTTAGAACAAGGCATAGTTTTCCCTGCTGGTTCTTTGGGCGTGGGACCCATCTCCAGCAATATGGCCATTTTTGTGCCTGGCACGGCGCCTACTTGGGAAGGGTGGTTTTGAGGAAGAAGGCAGCAGGAAAGCCTGCAGCCGCCAGGTCTGTGGGGCTACGCAAGCGGTTCCCAAAGAGCTTTAGAACAAGGCATAATTTTCCCTGCAGGCTCCTTGGGCGTGGGACCCATCTCCAGCCATATGGCCATTTTTGTGCCTGGCGCGGCGCCAAGTGGGAAAGGGTGGTTTTGAGGCTGAAGGCAGCAGGAAAGCCTGTAGCCCCCAGGTCTGTGGGGCTACGCAAATGTTTCCCAAAGAGCTTTAGAACACGGCATAGTTTTTCCTGCTGGCTCTTTGGGCGTGAAACCCGTCTCCAGCCATATGGCCATTTTTGTGCCTGGCACGGCGCCTACTGGGGAAGGGTGGTTTTGAGGCTGAAGGCAGAAGGGAAGCCTGCAGCCCCCAGGTCTGTGGGGCTACGCAAGCGGTTCCCAAAGAGCTTTAGAACAAGGCATAGTTTTCCCTGCTGGTTCTTTGGGCGTGGGACCCATCACCAGCCATATGGCCATTTTTGTGCCTGGCGCGGCGCCAAGTGGGAAAGGGTTGTTTTGAGGCTGAAGGCAGCAGGAAAGCCTGCAGCCCCCAGGTCTGTGGGGCTACGCAAGCAGTTCCCAAAGAGTTTCAGAATAAGGCATAGTTTTCCCTGCTGGCTCCTTGGGCGTGGGACCCATCTCCAGCCATATGGCCATTTTTTTGTCTGGCGCGGCGCCAATTTGAAAAGGGTGGTTTTGAAGGTGAAGGCAGCAGGAAATCCTGCAGCCCCCAGGTCTGTGGGGCTACGCACGCTGTTCCCAAAGAGCTTTAGAACAAGGCATAGTTTTCCCTGCTGGCTCCTTGGGCGTGAAAACCCTCTCCAGCCATATGGCCATTTTTGTGCCTGGCGCGGCGCCAAGTGGGAAAGGGTGGTTTTGAGGCTGAAGGCAGCAGGAAAGCCTGCAGCCGCCAGGTCTGTGGGGCTACGCACGCTGTTCCCAAAGAGCTTTAGAACAAGGCATAATTTTCCCTGCTGGTTCCTTGGGCGTGGGACCCATCTCCAGCCATATGGCCATTTTTGTGCCTGGCGCGGCGCCAAGTGGGAAAGGGTGGTTTTGAGGCTGAAGGCAGCAGGAAAGCCTGCAGCCCCCAGGTCTGTGGGGCTACGCAAGCGGTTCCCAAAGAGCTTTAGAACAAGGCATAATTTTCCCTGCTGGTTCTTTGGGCGTGGGACCCATCTCCAGCCATATGACCATTTTTGTGCCTGGCGCGGCGCCAAGTTGGAAAGGGTGGTTTTGAGGAAGAAGGCAGCAGGAAAGCCTGCAGCCCCCAGGTCTGTGGGGCTACGCAAGCGGTTCCCAAAGAGCTTTAGAACAAGGCATAATTTTCCCTGCTGGCTCCTTGGGCGTGAAAACCCTCTCCAGCCATATGGCCATTTTTGTGCCTGGCGCGACGCCAAGTGGGAAAGGGTGGTTTTGAGGGTGAAGGCAGCAGGAAAGCCTGCAGCCCCCAGGTCTGTGGGGCTACGCAAGCGGTTCCCAAAGAGCTTTAGAACTAGGCATAATTTTCCCTGCTGTCTCCTTGGGCATGGGACCCATCTCCAGCCATATGGCCATTTTTTGTGCCTGGCGCGGCGCCAAGTGGGAAAGGCTGGTTTTGAGGGTGAAGGCAGCAGGAAAGCCTGCAGCCCCCAGGTCTGTGGGGCTACGCAAACGTTTCCCAAACACCTTTAGAACAAGGCATAGTTTTTCCTGCTGGCTCTTTGGGCGTGAAACCCCTCTCCAGCCATATGGCCATTTTTGTGCCTGGTGCGGCGCCAAGTGGGGAAGGGTGGTTTTGAGGCTGAAGGCAGAAGAGAAGCCTGCAGCCCCCAGGTCTGTGGGGCTACGCACGAGGTTCCCAAAGAGCTTTACAACAAGGCGTAGTTTTCCCTGCTGGTTCTTTGGGCGTGGGACCCATCTCCAGCCATATGGCCATTTTTGTGGCTGGCGCGGCGCCAAGTGGGAAAGGGTGGTTTTGAGGCTGAGTGCAGCAGGAAAGCCTGCAGCCCCCAGGTCTGTGGGGCTACGGAAGCCGTTCCCAAAGAGCTTTAGAACAAGGCATAGTTTTCCCTGCTGGCTCCTTGGGCGTGAAAACCCTCTCCAGCCATATGGCCATTTTTGTGCCTGGCGCGGCGCCAAGTGGGAAAGGGTGGTTTTGAGGCTGAAGGCAGCAGGAAAGCCTGTAGCCCCCCGTTCTGTGGGGCTACGCACGCTGTTCCCAAAGAGCTTTAGAACAAGGCATAATTTTCCCTGCTGGTTCTTTGGGCGTGGGACCCATCTCCAGCCATATGGCCATTTTTGTGCCTGGCGCGGCGCCAAGTGGGAAAGGGTGGTTTTGAGGCTGAAGGCAGCAGGAAAGCCTGCAGCCCCCAGGTCTGTGGGGCTACGCAAGCTGTTCCCAAAGAGCTTTAGAACAAGGCATAGTTTTCCCTGCTGGCTCCTTGGGCGTGAAAACCCTCTCCAGCCATATGGCCATTTTTGTGCCTGGCGCGGCGCCAAGTGGGGAAGGGTGGTTTTGAGGCTGAAGGCAGAAGGCAAGCCTGCAGCCCCCAGGTCTGTGGGGCTACGCAAGCGGTTTCCAAAGGGCTTTAGAACAAGGCATAGTTTTCCCTGCTGGTTCTTTGGGCGTGGGACCCATCTCCAGCAATATGGCCATTTTTGTGCCTGGCACGGCGCCTACTTGGGAAGGGTGGTTTTGAGGAAGAAGGCAGAAGGGAAGCCTGCAGCCCCCAGGTCTGTGGGGCTACGCACGCGGTTCCCAAAGAGCTTTAGAACAAGGCATAGTTTTCCCTGCTGGCTCTTTGGGCGTGGGACCCATCTCCAGCCATATGGCCATTTTTGTGCCTGGCGCGGCGCCAAGTGGGAAAGGGTGGTTTTGAGGCTGAAGGCAGCAGGAAAGCCTGCAGCCCCCAGGTCTGTGGGGCTATGCAAGCGGTTCCCAAAGAGCTTTAGAACAAGGCATAATTTTCCCTGCAGGCTCCTTGGGCGTGGGACCCATCTCCAGCCATATGGCCATTTTTGTGCGTGGCGCGGCGCCAAGTGGGAAAGGGTGGTTTTGAGGGTGAAGGCAGCAGGACAGCCTGCAGCCGCCAGGTCTGTGGGGCTACGCAAACGTTTCCCAAAGAGCTTTAGAACACGGCATAGTTTTTCCTGCTGGCTCCTTGGGCGTGAAAACCCTCTCCAGCCATATGGCCATTTTTGTGCCTGGCACGGCGCCTACTGGGGAAGGGTGGTTTTGAGGCTGAAGGCAGAAGGGAAGCCTGCAGCCCCCAGGTCTGTGGGGCTACGCAAGCGGTTCCCAAAGAGCTTTAGAACAAGGCATAGTTTTCCCTGCTGGCTCTTTGGGCGTGGGACCCATCTCCAGCTATATGGCCATTTTTGTGCCTGGCGCGGCGCCAAGTGGGAAAGGGTTGTTTTGAGGCTGAAGGCAGCAGGAAAGCCTGCAGCCCCCAGGTCTGTGGGGCTACGCAAGCAGTTCCCAAAGAGTTTCAGAACAAGGCATAGTTTTCCCTGCTGGCTCCTTGGGCGTGGGACCCCTCTCCAGCCATATGGCCATTTTTGTGCCTGGCACGGCGCCTACTGGGGAAGGGTTGTTTTGAGGGTGAAGGCAGAAGGGAAGCCTGCAGCCCCCAGGTCTGTGGAGCTACGCACGCGGTTCCCAAAGAGCTTTAGAACAAGGCATAGTTTTCCCTGCTGGTTCTTTGGGCGTGGGACCCATCTCCAGCCATATGGCCATTTTTGTGCCTGGCGCGGCGCCAAGTGGGAAAGGGTGGTTTTGAGGCTGAAGGCAGCAGGAAAGCCTGCAGCCCCCAGGTCTGTGGGGCTACGCAAGCGGTTCCCAAAGAACTTTACAACAATGCATAGTTTTCCCTGCTGGTTCTTTGGGCGTGAAACCCCTCTCCAGCCATATGGCCATTTTTGTGCCTGGTGCGGCGCCAAGTGGGGAAGGGTGGTTTTGAGGCTGAAGGCAGCAGGAAAGCCTGCAGCCCCCAGGTCTGTGGGGCTACGCAAGCAGTTCCCAAAGAGTTTCAGAACAAGGCATAGTTTTCCCTGCTGGCTCCTTGGGCGTGGGACCCATCTCCAGCAATATGGCCATTTTTGTGCCTGGCACGGCGCCTACTGGGGAAGGGTGGTTTTGAGGGTGAAGGCAGAAGGGAAGCCTGCAGCCCCCAGGTTTGTGGGGCTACGCAAGCGGTTCCCAAAGAGCTTTAGAACAAGGCATAATTTTCCCTGCTGGCTCCTTAGGCGTGGGACCCATCTCCAGCCATATGGCCATTTTTGTGCCTGGCGCGGCGCCAAGTGGGAAAGGAAGGTTTTGAGGGTGAAGGCAGCAGGAAAGCCTGTAGCCCCCAGGTCTGTGGGGCTACGCAAACGTTTCCCAAAGAGCTTTAGAACAAGGCATAGTTTTTCCTGCTGGCTCTTTGGGCGTGAAACCCCTCTCCAGCCATATGGCCATTTTTGTGCCTGGTGCGGCGCCAAGTGGGGAAGGGTGGTTTTGAGGCTGAAGGCAGAAGGGAAGCCTGCAGCCCCCAGGTCTGTGGGGCTACGCACGCGGTTCTCAAAGAGCTTTACAACAAGGCATAGTTTTCCCTGCTGGTTCTTTGGGCATGGGACCCATCTCCAGCCATATGGCCATTTTTGTGCCTGGCGCGGCGCCAAGTGGGAAAGGGTGGTTTTGAGGCTGAGTACAGCAGGAAAGCCTGCAGCCCCCAGGTCTGTGGGGCTACGGAAGCGGTTCCCAAAGAGCTTTAGAACAAGGCATAGTTATTCCTGCTGGCTCTTTGGGCGTGAAACCCCTCTCCAGCCATATGGCCATTTTTGTGCCTGGTGCGGCGCCAAGTGGGGAAGGGTGGTTTTGAGGCTGAAGGCAGCAGGAAAGCCTGCAGCCTCCAGGTCTGTGGGGCTACGCAAGAGGTTTCCAAAGAGCTTTAGAACAAGGCATAGTTTTCCCTGCTGGCTCCTTGGGCGTGAAAACCATCTCCAGCCATATGGCCATTTTTGTGCCTGGCGCGGCGCCAAGTGGGAAAGGGTGGTGTTGAGGCTGAAGGCAGCAGGAAAGCCTGCAGCCCCCAGGTCTGTGGGGCTACGCAAGCGGTTCCCAAAGAGCTTTAGAACAAGGCATAGTTTTCCCTGCTGGTTCTTTGGGCGTGGGACCCATCTCCAGCAATATGGCCATTTTTGTGCCTGGCACGGCGCCTACTTGGGAAGGGTGGTTTTGAGGAAGAAGGCAGCAGGAAAGCCTGCAGCCCCCAGGTCTGTGGGGCTACGCAAGCGGTTCCCAAAGAGCTTTAAAACAAGGCATAATTTTCCCTGCAGGCTCCTTGGGCGTGGGACCCATCTCCAGCCATATGGCCATTTTTGTGCCTGGCGCGGCGCCAAGTGGGAAAGGGTGGTTTTGAGGCTGAAGGCAGCAGGAAAGCCTGTAGCCCCCAGGTCTGTGGGGCTACGCAAATGTTTCCCAAAGAGCTTTAGAACACGGCATAGTTTTTCCTGCTGGCTCTTTGGGCGTGAAACCCATCTCCAGCCATATGGCCATTTTTGTGCCTGGCACGGCGCCTACTGGGGAAGGGTGGTTTTGAGGCTGAAGGCAGAAGGGAAGCCTGCAGCCCCCAGGTCTGTGGGGCTACGCAAGCGGTTCCCAAAGAGCTTTAGAACAAGGCATAGTTTTCCCTGCTGGTTCTTTGGGCGTGGGACCCATCTCCAGCCATATGGCCATTTTTGTGCCTGGCGCGGCGCCAAGTGGGAAAGGGTTGTTTTGAGGCTGAAGGCAGCAGGAAAGCCTGCAGCCCCCAGGTCTGTGGGGCTACGCAAGCAGTTCCCAAAGAGTTTCAGAATAAGGCATAGTTTTCCCTGCTGGCTCCTTGGGCGTGGGACCCATCTCCAGCCATATGGCCATTTTTTTGTCTGGCGCGGCGCCAATTGGAAAAGGGTGGTTTTGAAGGTGAAGGCAGCAGGAAATCCTGCAGCCCCCAGGTCTGTGGGGCTACGCACGCTGTTCCCAAAGAGCTTTAGAACAAGGCATAGTTTTCCCTGCTGGCTCCTTGGGCGTGAAAACCCTCTCCAGCCATATGGCCATTTTTGTGCCTGGCGCGGCGCCAAGTGGGAAAGGGTGGTTTTGAGGCTGAAGGCAGCAGGAAAGCCTGCAGCCGCCAGGTCTGTGGGGCTACGCACGCTGTTCCCAAAGAGCTTTAGAACAAGGCATAATTTTCCCTGCTGGTTCCTTGGGCGTGGGACCCATCTCCAGCCATATGGCCATTTTTGTGCCTGGCGCGGCGCCAAGTGGGAAAGGGTGGTTTTGAGGCTGAAGGCAGCAGGAAAGCCTGCAGCCCCCAGGTCTGTGGGGCTACGCAAGCGGTTCCCAAAGAGCTTTAGAACAAGGCATAATTTTCCCTGCTGGTTCTTTGGGCGTGGGACCCATCTCCAGCCATATGACCATTTTTGTGCCTGGCGCGGCGCCAAGTTGGAAAGGGTGGTTTTGAGGAAGAAGGCAGCAGGAAAGCCTGCAGCCCCCAGGTCTGTGGGGCTACGCAAGCGGTTCCCAAAGAGCTTTAGAACAAGGCATAATTTTCCCTGCTGGCTCCTTGGGCGTGAAAACCCTCTCCAGCCATATGGCCATTTTTGTGCCTGGCGCGACGCCAAGTGGGAAAGGGTGGTTTTGAGGGTGAAGGCAGCAGGAAAGCCTGCAGCCCCCAGGTCTGTGGGGCTACGCAAGCGGTTCCCAAAGAGCTTTAGAACTAGGCATAATTTTCCCTGCTGTCTCCTTGGGCATGGGACCCATCTCCAGCCATATGGCCATTTTTTGTGCCTGGCGCGGCGCCAAGTGGGAAAGGGTGGTTTTGAGGGTGAAGGCAGCAGGAAAGCCTGCAGCCCCCAGGTCTGTGGGGCTACGCAAACGTTTCCCAAACACCTTTAGAACAAGGCATAGTTTTTCCTGCTGGCTCTTTGGGCGTGAAACCCCTCTCCAGCCATATGGCCATTTTTGTGCCTGGTGCGGCGCCAAGTGGGGAAGGGTGGTTTTGAGGCTGAAGGCAGAAGAGAAGCCTGCAGCCCCCAGGTCTGTGGGGCTACGCACGAGGTTCCCAAAGAGCTTTACAACAAGGCGTAGTTGTCCCTGCTGGTTCTTTGGGCGTGGGACCCATCTCCAGCCATATGGCCATTTTTGTGGCTGGCGCGGCGCCAAGTGGGAAAGGGTGGTTTTGAGGCTGAGTGCAGCAGGAAAGCCTGCAGCCCCCAGGTCTGTGGGGCTACGCAAGAGGTTCCCAAAGAGCTTTAGAACAAGGCATAGTTTTCCCTGCTGGCTCCTTGGGCGTGAAAACCCTCTCCAGCCATATGGCCATTTTTGTGCCTGGCGCGGCGCCAAGTGGGAAAGGGTGGTTTTGAGGCTGAAGGCAGCAGGAAAGCCTGTAGCCCCCCGTTCTGTGGGGCTACGCACGCTGTTCCCAAAGAGCTTTAGAACAAGGCATAA
This sequence comes from Larus michahellis, assembly GCF_964199755.1. Taxonomy (NCBI): domain Eukaryota; kingdom Metazoa; phylum Chordata; class Aves; order Charadriiformes; family Laridae; genus Larus; species Larus michahellis. The sequence goes on along the minus strand of NW_027436247.1, from coordinate 278,469 downwards.
TTTTCCCTGCTGGTTCTTTGGGCGTGGGACCCATCTCCAGCCATATGGCCATTTTTGTGCCTGGCGCGGCGCCAAGTGGGAAAGGGTGGTTTTGAGGCTGAAGGCAGCAGGAAAGCCTGCAGCCCCCAGGTCTGTGGGGCTACGCAAGCTGTTCCCAAAGAGCTTTAGAACAAGGCATAGTTTTCCCTGCTGGCTCCTTGGGCGTGAAAACCCTCTCCAGCCATATGGCCATTTTTGTGCCTGGCACGGCGCCTACTTGGGAAGGGTGGTTTTGAGGCTGAAGGCAGAAGGCAAGCCTGCAGCCCCCAGGTCTGTGGGGCTACGCACGCGGTTCCCAAAGAGCTTTAGAACAAGGCATAGTTTTCCCTGCTGGTTCTTTGGGCGTGGGACCCATCTCCAGCCATATGGCCATTTTTGTGCCTGGCGCGGCGCCAAGTGGGAAAGGGTGGTTTTGAGGCTGAAGGCAGCAGGAAAGCCTGCAGCCCCCAGGTCTGTGGGGCTACGCAAGCGGTTCCCAAAGAACTTTGCAACAATGCATAGTTTTCCCTGCTGGTTCTATGGGCGTGAAACCCCTCTCCAGCCATATGGCCATTTTTGTGCCTGGCGCGGCGCCAAGTGGGGAAGGCTGGTTTTGAGGGTGAAGGCAGCAGGAAAGCCTGCAGCCCCCAGGTCTGTGGGGCTACGCAAGCAGTTCCCAAAGAGTTTCAGAACAAGGCATAGTTTTCCCTGCTGGCTCCTTGGGCGTGGGACCCATCTCCAGCAATATGGCCATTTTTGTGCCTGGCACGGCGCCAAGTGGGGAAGGGTGGTTTTGAGGGTGAAGGCAGCAGGAAAGCCTGTAGCCCCCAGGTCTGTGGGGCTACGCAAACGTTTCCCAAAGAGCTTTAGAACAAGGCATAGTTTTTCCTGCTGGCTCTTTGGGCGTGAAACCCCTCTCCAGCCATATGGCCATTTTTGTGCCTGGTGCGGCGCCAAGTGGGGAAGGGTGGTTTTGAGGCTGAAGGCAGAAGGGAAGCCTGCAGCCCCCAGGTCTGTGGGGCTACGCACGCGGTTCCCAAAGAGCTTTACAACAAGGCATAGTTTTCCCTGCTGGTTGTTTGGGCGTGGGACCCATCTCCAGCCATATGGCCATTTTTGTGCCTGGCGCGGCGCCAAGTGGGAAAGGGTGGTTTTGAGGCTGAGTACAGCAGGAAAGCCTGCAGCCCCCAGGTCTGTGGGGCTACGCAAGAGGTTCCCAAAGAGCTTTAGAACAAGGCATAGTTTTTCCTGCTGGCTCTTTGGGCGTGAAACCCCTCTCCAGCCATATGGCCATTTTTGTGCCTGGTGCGGCGCCAAGTGTGGAAGGGTGGTTTTGAGGCTGAAGGCAGCAGGAAAGCCTGCAGCCCCCAGGTCTGTGGGGCTACGCAAGAGGTTCCCAAAGAGCTTTAGAACAAGGCAGAGTTTTCCCTGCTGGCTCCTTGGGCGTGAAAACCATCTCCAGCCATATGGCCATTTTTGTGCCTGGCGCGGCGCCAAGTGGGAAAGGGTGGTGTTGAGGCTGAAGGCAGCAGGAAAGCCTGCAGCCGCCAGGTCTGTGGGGCTACGCAAGCGGTTCCCAAAGAGCTTTAGAACAAGGCATAGTTTTTCCTGCTGGCTCTTTGGGCTTGAAACCCCTCTCCAGCCATATGGCCATTTCTGTGCCTGGCGCGGCGCCAAGTGGGGAAGGGTGGTTTTGAGGCTGAAGGCAGAAGGCAAGCCTGCAGCCCCCAGGTCTGTGGGGCTACGCAAGCGGTTCCCAAAGGGCTTTAGAACAAGGCATAATTTTCCCTGCTGGTTCTTTGGGCGTGGGACCCATCTCCAGCAATATGGCCATTTTTGTGCCTGTCACGGCGCCTACTTGGGAAGGGTGGTTTTGAGGCTGAAGGCAGCAGGAAAGCCTGCAGCCCCCAGGTCTGTGGGGCTACGCGCGCGGTTCCCAAAGAGCTTTAGAACAAGGCATAATTTTCCCTGCTGGCTCTTTGGGCGTGGGACCCATCTCCAGCCATATGGCCATTTTTGTGCCTGGCGCTGCGCCAAGTGGGAAAGGGTGGTGTTGAGGCTGAAGGCAGCAGGAAAGCCTGCAGCCGCCAGGTCTGTGGGGCTACGCAAGCGGTTCCCAAAGAGCTTTAGAACAAGGCATAATTTTCCCTGCAGGCTCCTTGGGCGTGGGACCCATCTCCAGCCATATGGCCATTTTTGTGCCTGGCGCGGCGCCAAGTGGGAAAGGGTGGTTTTGAGGCTGAAGGCAGCAGGAAAGCCTGTAGCCCCCAGGTCTGTGGGGCTACGCAAAGGTTTCCCAAAGAGCTTTAGAACACGGCATAGTTTTTCCTGCTGGCTCTTTGGGCGTGAAACCCGTCTCCAGCCATATGGCCATTTTTGTGCCTGGCACGGCGCCTACTGGGGAAGGGTGGTTTTGAGGCTGAAGGCAGAAGGGAAGCCTGCAGCCCCCAGGTCTGTGGGGCTACGCAAGCGGTTCCCAAAGAGATTTAGAACAAGGCATAGTTTTCCCTGCTGGTTCTTTGGGCGTGGGACCCATCTCCAGCCATATGGCCATTTTTGTGCCTGGCGCGGCGCCAAGTGGGAAAGGGTTGTTTTGAGGCTGAAGGCAGCAGGAAAGCCTGCAGCCCCCAGGTCTGTGGGGCTACGCAAGCAGTTCCCAAAGAGTTTCAGAACAAGGCATAGTTTTCCCTGCTGGCTCCTTGGGCGTGGGACCCATCTCCAGCCATATGGCCATTTTTTTGTCTGGCGCGGCGCCAATTCGAAAAGGGTGGTTTTGAAGGTGAAGGCAGCAGGAAATCCTGCAGCCCCCAGGTCTGTGGGGCTACGCACGCTGTTCCCAAAGAGCTTTAGAACAAGGCATAGTTTTCCCTGCTGGCTCCTTGGGCGTGAAAACCCTCTCCAGCCATATGGCCATTTTTGTGCCTGGCGCGGAGCCAAGTGGGAAAGGGTGGTTTTGAGACTGAAGGCAGCAGGAAAGCCTGTAGCCCCCAGGTCTGTGGGGCTACGCACGCTGTTCCCAAAGAGCTTTAGAACAAGGCATAATTTTCCCTGCTGGTTCTTTGGGCGTGGGACCCATCTCCAGCCATATGGCCATTTTTGTGCCTGGCGCGGCGCCAAGTGGGAAAGGGTGGTGTTGAGGCTGAAGGCAGCAGGAAAGCCTGCAGCCGCCAGGTCTGTGGGGCTACGCAAGCGGTTCCCAAAGAGCTTTAGAACAAGGCATAATTTTCCCTGCAGGCTCCTTGGGCGTGGGACCCATCTCCAGCCATATGGCCATTTTTGTGCCTGGCGCGGCGCCAAGTGGGAAAGGGTGGTTTTGAGGCTGAAGGCAGCAGGAAAGCCTGCAGCCCCCAGGTCTGTGGTGCTACGCAAGCGGTTTCCAAAGAGCTTTAGAACAAGGCATAGTTTTCCCTGCTGGTTCCTTGGGCGTGAAAACCCTCTCCAGCCATATGGCCATTTTTGTGCCTGGCGCGGCGCCAAGTGTGAAAGGGTGGTTTTGAGGCTGAAGGCAGCAGGAAAGCCTGCAGCCCCCAGGTCTGTGGGGCTACGCAAGCGGTTCCCAAAGAGCTTTAGAACAAGGCATAATTTTCCCTGCTGGCTCCTTGGGCGTGGGACCCATCTCCAGCCATATGGCCATTTTTTTGTCTGGCGCGGTGCCAAGTGGAAAAGGGTGGTTTTGAAGGTGAAGGCAGCAGGAAAGCCTGCAGCCCCCAGGTCTGTGGGGCTACGCAAGCGGTTCCCAAAGAGCTTTACAACAAGGCATAAATTTCCCTGCTGGCTCCTTGTGCGTGAAAGCCCTCTCCAGACATATGGCCATTTTTGTGCCTGGCGCGGCGCCAAGTGGAAAAGGGTGGTTTTGAGGGTGAAGGCAGCAGGAAAGCCTGTAGCCCCCAGGTCTGTGGGGCTACGCAAGCTGTTCCCAAAGAGCTTTAGAACAAGGCATAGTTTTCCCTGCTGGCTACTTGGGCGTGAAACCCCTCTCCAGCCATATGGCCATTTTTGTGCCTGGCGCGGCTCCATGTGGGAATGGGTGGTTTTGAGGCTGAAGGCAGCAGGAAAGCCTGCAGCCCCCAGGTCTGTGGGGCTACGCAAGCGTTTCCCAAAGAGCTTTAGAACAAGGCATATTTTTCCGTGCTTGCTCTTTGGCCATGGACCCATCTCCAGCCATATGGCCATTTTTGTGCCTGGCGCAGCGCCAAGTGGGAAAGGGTGGTTTTGAGGGTGAAGGCAGCAGGAAAGCCTGCAGCCGCCAGGTCTGTGGGGATACGCAAGCGGTTCCCAAAGAGCTTTAGAACAAGGCATAGTTTTCCCTGCTGGCTCCTTGGGCGTGAAAACCCTCTCCAGCCATATGGCCATATTTGTGCCTGGCGCGACGCAAAGTGGGAAAGGGTGTTGTCGAGGCTGAAGGCAGCAGGAAAGCCTGCAGCCCCCAGGTCTGTGGAGCTACGCACGCGGTTTCCAAAGAGCTTTAGAACAAGGCATAGTTTTCCCTGCTGGCTCCTTGGGCGTGAAAACCCTCTCCAGCCATATGGCCATTTTTGTGCCTGGCGTGGCGCCAAGTGGGAAAGGGTGGTTTTGAGGCTGAAGGCAGCAGGAAAGCCTGCAGCCGCCAGGTCTGTGGGGCTACGCAAGCGGTTCCCAAAGAGCTTTAGAACAAGGCATAATTTTTCCTGCTGGCTCTTTGGGCGTGAAACCCCGCTCCAGCCATATGGCCATTTCTGTGCCTGGCGCGGCGCCAAGTGGGGAAAGGTGGTTTTGAGGCTGAAGGCAGAAGGGAAGCCTGCAGCCGCCAGGTCTGTGGGATACGCAAGCGGTTCCCAAACAGCTTTAGAACAAGGCATAGTTTTCCCTGCTGGTTCTTTGGGCGTGGGACCCATCTCCAGCCATATGGCCATTGTTGTGACTGGCACGGCGCCTACTTGGGAAGGGTGGTTTTGAGGCTGAAGGCAGCAGGAAAGCCTGCAGCCCCCAGGTCTGTGGGGCTACGCAAGCGGTTCCCAAAGAGCTTTAGAACAAGGCATATTTTTCCCTGCTGGCTCTTTGGGCGTGGGACCCATCTCCAGCCATATGGCCATTTTTGTGCCTGGCGCGGCGCCAAGTGGGAAAGGGTGGTGTTGAGGCTGAAGGCAGCATGAAAGCCTGCAGCCCCCAGGTCTGTGGGGCTACGCAAGCGGTTCCCAAAGAGCTTTAGAACAAGGCATAGTTTTCCCTGCTGGTTCTTTTGCGTGGGACCCCTCTCCAGCCATATGGCCATTTTTGTGCCTGGCGCGGCGCCAAGTGGGAAAGGGTCGTTTTGAGGCTGAAGGCAGCAGGAAAGCCTGCAGCCCCCAGGTCTGTGGGGCTACGCAAACGTTTCCCAAAGAGCTTTAGAACAAGGCATAGTTTTTCCTGCTGGCTCTTTGGGCGTGAAACCCCTCTCCAGCCATATGGCCAATTTTGTACCTGGTGCGGCGCCAAGTGGGAAAGGGTGGTTTTGAGGCTGAAGGGAGAAGGGAAGCCTGCAGCCCCCAGGTCTGTGGGGCTACGCAAGCGGTTCCCAAAGAGCTTTAGAACAAGGCATAGTTTTCCCTGCTGGTTCTTTGGGCGTGGGACCCATCTCCAGCCATATGGCCATTTTTGTGGCTGGCGCGGCGCCAAGTGGGAAAGGGTGGTTTTGAGGGTGAAGGCAGCAGGAAAGCCTGCAGCCCCCAGGTCTGTGGGGCTACGCAAGCGGTTCCCAAAGAGCTTTAGAACAAGGCATAGTTTTCCCTGCTGGCTCCTTGGGCGTGAAAACCCTCTCCAGCCATATGGCCATTTTTGTGCCTGGCGCGGCGCCAAGTGGGAAAGAGTGGTTTTGAGGCTGAAGGCAGCAGGAAAGCCTGCAGCCGCCAGGTCTGTGGGGCTACGCAAGCGGTTCCCAAAGAGCTTTAGAACCAGGCATAATTTTTCCTGCTGGCTCTTTGGGCGTGAAACCCCGCTCCAGCCATATGGCCATTTCTGTGCCTGGCGCGGCGCCAAGTGGGGAAGGGTGGTTATGAGGCTGAAGGCAGAAGGGAAGCCTGCAGCCGCCAGGTCTGTGGGGCTACACAAGCGGTTCCCAAAGAGCTTTAGAACAAGGCATAGTTTTCCCTGCTGGTTCTTTGGGCGTGGGACCCATCTCCAGCAATATGGCCATTTTTGTGCCTGGCGCGGCGCCAAGTGGGAAAGGGTGGTTTTGAGGCTGAAGGCAGCAGGAAAGCCTGCAGCCCCCAGGTCTGTGGGGCTACGCACGCGGTTCCCAAAGAGCTTTAGAACAAGGCATAGTTTTCCCTGCTGGCTCTTTGGGCGTGGGACCCATCTCCAGCCATATGGCCATTTTTGTGCCTGGCGCGGCGCCAAGTGGGAAAGGGTGGTGTTGAGGCTGAAGGCAGCAGGAAAGCCTGCAGCCGCCAGGTCTGTGGGGCTACGCAAGCGGTTCCCAAAGAGCTTTAGAACAAGGCATAATTTTCCCTGCAGGCTCCTTGGGCGTGGGACCCATCTCCAGCCATATGGCCATTTTTGTGCCTGGCGCGGCGCCAAGTGGGAAAGGGTGGTGTTGAGGCTGAAGGCAGCAGGAAAGCCTGTAGCCCCCAGGTCTGTGGGGCTACGCAAACGTTTTACAAAGAGCTTTAGAACAAGGCATAGTTTTTCCTGCTGGCTCTTTGGGCTTGAAACTCGTCTCCAGCCATAAGGCCATTTTTGTGCCTGGCACGGCGCCAAGTGGGGAAGGGTGGTTTTGAGGCTGAAGGCAGCAGGAAAGCCTGCAGCCCCCAGGTCTGTGGGGCTACGCAAGCGGTTCCCAAAGAGCTTTACAAGAAGGCATAGTTTTCCCTGCTCGTTCTTTTGCGTGGGACCCCTCTCCAGCCATATGGCCATTTTTGTGCCTGGCGCGGCGCCAAGTGGGAAAGGGTTGTTTTTAGGCTGAAGGCAGCAGGAAAGCCTGCAGCCCCCAGGTCTGTGGGGCTACGCAAGCAGTTCCCAAAGAGCTTCAGAACAAGGCATAGTTTTCCCTGCTGTCTCTTTGGGCGTGGGACCCATCTCCAGCCATATGGCCATTTTTGTGCCTGGCGCGGCGCCAAGTGGGAAAGGGTGGTTTTGAGGCTAAAGGCAGAAGGGAAGCCTGCAGCCCCCAGGTCTGTGGGGCTACGCAAGCGTTTCCCAAAGAGCTTTAGAACAAGGCATAGTTTTCCCTGCTGGTTCTTTGGGCGTGGGACCCATCTCCAGCCATATGGCCATTTTTGTGCCTGGCGCGGCTCCATGTGGGAATGGGTGGTTTTGAGGCTGAAGGCAGCAGGAAAGCCTGCAGCCCCCAGGTCTGTGGGGCTACGCAAGCGGTTCCCAAAGAGCTTTAGAACAAGGCATAGTTTTTCCTGCTGGCTCTTTGGGCGTGAAACCCATTTCCAGCCATATGGCCATTTTTGTGCCTGGCGCGGCGCCAAGTGGGAAAGGGTGGTTTTGAGGCTGAAGGCAGAAGGGAAGCCTGCAGCCCCCAGGTCTGTGGGGCTACGCACGCGGTTCCCAAAGAGCTTTACAACAAGGCATAGTTTTCCCTGCTGGTTCTTTGGGCGTGGGACCCATCTCCAGCCATATGGCCACTTTTGTGCCTGGCGCGGCGCCAAGTGGGAAAGGGTGGTTTTGAGGGTGAAGGCAGCAGGAAAGCCTGCAGCCCCCAGGTCTGTGGGGCTACGCAAGCGGTTCCCAAAGAGCTTTAGAACAAGGCATAGTTTTCCCTGCTGGTTCCTTGGGCGTGAAAACCCTATCCAGCCATATGGCCATTTTTGTGCCTGCAACGGCTCCATGTGGGAAAGGGTGGTTTTGAGGCTGAAGGCAGCAGGAAAGCCTGCAGCCCCCAGGTCTGTGGGGCTACGCAAGCGGTTCCCAAAGAGTTTTAGAACAAGGCATATTTTTCCGTGCTTCCTCTTTGGCCGTGGACCCATCTCCAGCCATATGGCCATTTTTGTGCCTGGCGCAGCGCCAAGTGGGAAAGGGTGGTTTTGAGGAAGAAGGCAGCAGGAAAGCCTGCAGCCGCCAGGTCTGTGGGGCTACGCAAGCGGTTCCCAAAGAGCTTTAGAACAAGGCACAGTTTTTCCTGCTGGCTCTTTGGGCGTGAAACCCGTCTCCAGCCATATGGCCATTTTTGTGCCTGGCGCGGCGCCAAGTGGGAAAGGCTGGTTTTGAGGCTGAAGGCAGAAGGGAAGCCTGCAGCCCCCAGGTCTGTGGGGCTACGCAAGCGGTTCCCAAAGAGCTTTAGAACAAGGCATAGTTTTCCCTGCTGTCTCTTTGGGCGTGGGACCCATCTCCAGCCATATGGCCATTTTTGTGCCTGGCGCGGCGCCAAGTGGGAAAGGGTGGTTTTGAGGCTGAAGGCAGAAGGGAAGCCTGCAGCCCCCAGGTCTGTGGGGCTACGCAAGCGGTTCCCAAAGAGCTTTAGAACAAGGCATAGTTTTCCCTGCTGGTTCTTTGGGCGTGGGACCCATCTCCAGCCATATGGCCATTTTTGTGCCTGGCGCGGCGCCAAGTGGGAAAGGGTGGTTTTGAGTCTGAAGGCAGCAGGAAAGCCTGCAGCCCCCAGGTCTGTGGGGCTACGCAAGCGGTTCCCAAAGAGCTTTAGAACAAGGCATAGTTTTCCCTGCTGGTTCCTTGGGCGTGAAAACCCTATCCAGCCATATGGCCATTTTTGTGCCTGCAACGGCTCCATGTGGGAAAGGGTGGTTTTGAGGCTGAAGGCAGCAGAAAAGCCTGCAGCCCCCAGGTCTGTGGGGCTACGCAAGCGGTTCCCAAAGAGTTTTAGAACAAGGCATATTTTTCCGTGCTTGCTCTTTGGCCGTGGACCCATCTCCAGCCATATGGCCATTTTTGTGCCTGGCGCAGCGCCAAGTGGGAAAGGGTGGTTTTGAGGAAGAAGGCAGCAGGAAAGCCTGCAGCCCCCAGGTCTGTGGGGCTATGCAAGCGGTTCCCAAAGAGCTTTAGAACAAGGCATAGTTTTTCCTGCTGGCTCTTTGGGCGTGAAACCCATTTCCAGCCATATGGCCATTTTTGTGCCTGGCACGGCGCCAAGTAGGAAAGGGTGGTTTTGAGGCTGAAGGCAGAAGGGAAGCCTGCAGCCCCCAGGTCTGTGGGGCTACGCACGCGGTTCCCAAAGAGCTTTAGAACAAGGCATAGTTTTCCCTGCTGGTTCTTTGGGCGTGGGACCCATCTCCAGCCATATGGCCATTTTTGTGCCTGGCGCGGCGCCAAGTGGGAAAGGGTGGTTTTGAGGCTGAAGGCAGCAGAAAAGCCTGCAGCCCCCAGGTCTGTGGGGCTACGCAAGCGGTTCCCAAAGAGTTTTAGAACAAGGCATATTTTTCCGTGCTTGCTCTTTGGCCGTGGACCCATCTCCAGCCATATGGCCATTTTTGTGCCTGGCGCAGCGCCAAGTGGGAAAGGGTGGTTTTGAGGAAGAAGGCAGCAGGAAAGCCTGCAGCCCCCAGGTCTGTGGGGCTACGCAAGCGGTTCCCAAAGAGCTTTAGAACAAGGCACAGTTTTTCCTGCTGGCTCTTTGGGCGTGAAACCCGTCTCCAGCCATATGGCCATTTTTGTGCCTGGCGCGGCGCCAAGTGGGGAAGGGTGGTTTTGAGGCTGAAGGCAGAAGGGAAGCCTGCAGCCCCCAGGTCTGTGGGGCTACGCAAGCGGTTCCCAAAGAGCTTTAGAACAAGGCATAGTTTTCCCTGCTGTCTCTTTGGGCGTGGGACCCATCTCCAGCCATATGGCCATTTTTGTGCCTGGCGCGGCGCCAAGTGGGAAAGGGTGGTTTTGAGGCTGAAGGCAGAAGGGAAGCCTGCAGCCCCCAGGTCTGTGGGGCTACGCAATCGTTTCCCAAAGAGCTTTAGAACAAGGCATAGTTTTCCCTGCTGGTTCTTTGGGCGTGGGACCCATCTCCAGCCATATGGCCATTTTTGTGCCTGGCGCGGCGCCAAGTGGGAAAGGGTGGTTTTGAGTCTGAAGGCAGCAGGAAAGCCTGCAGCCCCCAGGTCTGTGGGGCTACGCAAGCGGTTCCCAAAGAGCTTTAGAACAAGGCATAGTTTTTCCTGCTGGCTCCTTGGGCGTGAAAACCCTCTCCAGCCATATGGCCATTTTTGTGCCTGGCGCGGCGCCAAGTGGGAAAGGGTGGTTTTGAGGCTGAAGGCAGCAGGAAAGCCTGCAGCCCCCAGGTCTGTGGGGCTACGCAAGCGGTTCCCAAAGAGCTTTAGAACAAGGCATAGTTTTCCCTGCTGGTTCCTTGGGCGTGAAAACCCTATCCAGCCATATGGCCATTTTTGTGCCTGCAACGGCTCCATGTGGGAAAGGGTGGTTTTGAGGCTGAAGGCAGCAGAAAAGCCTGCAGCCCCCAGGTCTGTGGGGCTACGCAAGCGGTTCCCAAAGAGTTTTAGAACAAGGCATATTTTTCCGTGCTTGCTCTTTGGCCGTGGACCCATCTCCAGCCATATGGCCATTTTTGTGCCTGGCGCAGCGCCAAGTGGGAAAGGGTGGTTTTGAGGAAGAAGGCAGCAGGAAAGCCTGCAGCCCCCAGGTCTGTGGGGCTACGCAAGCGGTTCCCAAAGAGCTTTAGAACAAGGCACAATTTTTCCTGCTGGCTCTTTGGGCGTGAAACCCCTCTCCAGCCATATGGCCATTTTTGTGCCTGGCGCGGCGCCAAGTGTGAAAGGGTGGTTTTGAGGCTGAAGGCAGCAGGAAAGCCTGCAGCCCCCAGGTCTGTGGGGCTACGCAAGCAGTTCCCAAAGAGCTTCAGAACAAGGCATAGTTTTCCCTGCTGGCTCCTTGGGCGTGGGACCCATCTCCAGCAATATGGCCATTTTTGTGCCTGGCACGGCGCCTACTGGGGAAGGGTGGTTTTGAGGAAGAATTCAGAAGGGAAGGCTGCAGCCCCCAGGTCTGTGGGGCTACGCAAGCGGTTCCCAAAGAGCTTTAGAACAAGGCATAGTTTTCCCTGCTGGCTCTTTGGGCGTGGGACCCATCTCCAGCCATATGGCCATTTTTGTGCCTGGCGCGGCGCCAAGTGGGAAAGGGTGGTGTTGAGGCTGAAGGCAGCAGGAAAGCCTGCAGCCGCCAGGTCTGTGGGGCTACGCAAGCGGTTCCCAAAGAGCTTTAGAACAAGGCATAATTTTCCCTGCTGGCTCCTTGGGCGTGGGACCCATCTCCAGCCATATGGCCATTTTTGTGCCTGGCGCGGCGCCAAGTGGGAAAGGGTGGTTTTGAGGGTGAAGGCAGCAGGAAAGCCTGTAGCCCCCAGGTCTGTGGGGCTACGCAAACGTTTCCCAAAGAGCTTTAGAACACGGCATAGTTTTTCCTGCTGGCTCTTTGGGCGTGAAAAACCTCTCCAGCCATATGGCCATTTTTGTGCCTGGCACGGCGCCTACTGGGGAAGGGTGGTTTTGAGGCTGAAGGCAGCAGGAAAGCCTGTAGCCCCCAGGTCTGTGGGGCTACGCAAGCGGTTCCCAAAGAGCTTTAGAACAAGGCACAGTTTTTCCTGCTGGCTCTTTGGGCTTGAAACCCCTCTCCAGCCATATGGCCATTTCTGTGCCTGGCACGGCGCCTACTGGGGAAGGGTGGTTTTGAGGCTGAAGGCAGCAGGAAAGCCTGCAGCCCCCAGGTCTGTGGGGCTACGCAAGCGGTTCCCAAAGGGCTTTAGAACAAGGCATAGTTTTCCCTGCTGGTTCTTTGGGCGTGGGACCCATCTCCAGCAATATGGCCATTTTTGTGCCTGGCACGGCGCCTACTTGGGAAGGGTGGTTTTGAGGAAGAATTCAGAAGGGAAGCCTGCAGCCCCCAGGTCTGTGGGGCTACGGAAGCGGTTCCCAAAGAGCTTTAGAACAAGGCATAGTTTTCCCTGCTGGCTCTTTGGGCGTGGGACCCATCTCCAGCCATATGGCCATTTTTGTGCCTGGCGCGGCGCCAAGTGGGAAAGGGTGGTGTTGAGGCTGAAGGCAGCAGGAAAGCCTGCAGCCGCCAGGTCTGTGGGGCTACGCAAGCGGTTCCCAAAGAGCTTTAGAACAAGGCATAGTTTTCCCTGCTGGCTCCTTGGGCGTGGGACCCATCTCCAGCCATATGGCCATTTTTGTGCCTGGCGCGGCGCCAAGTGGGAAAGGGTGGTTTTGAAGGTGAAGGCAGCAGGAAAGCCTGTAGCCCCCAGGTCTGTGGGGCTACGCAAACGTTTCCCAAAGAGATTTAGAACACGGCATAGTTTTTCCTGCTGGCTCTTTGGGCGTGAAAACCCTCTCCAGCCATATGGCCATTTTTGTGCCTGGCGCGGCGCCAAGTGGGAAAGGGTGGTGTTGAGGCTGAAGGCAGCAGGAAAGCCTGCAGCCGCCAGGTCTGTGGGGCTACGCAAGCGGTTCCCAAAGAGCTTTAGAACAAGGCATAGTTTTTCCTGCTGGCTCTTTGGGCTTGAAACCCCTCTCCAGCCATATGGCCATTTCTGTGCCTGGCACGGCGCCAAGTGGGGAAGGGTGGTTTTGAGGCTGAAGGCAGCAGGAAAGCCTGCAGCCCCCAGGTCTGTGGGGCTACGCAAGCTGTTCCCAAAGGGCTTTAGAACAAGGCATAGTTTTCCCTGCTGGTTCTTTGGGCGTGGGACCCATCTCCAGCCATATGGCCATTTTTGTGCCTTGCGCGGCGCCTACTTGGGAAGGGTGGTTTTGAGGAAGAATTCAGAAGGGAAGCCTGCAGCCCCCAGGTCTGTGGGGCTACGCACGCGGTTCCCAAAGAGCTTTAGAACAAGGCATAGTTTTCCCTGCTGGCTCTTTGGGCGTGGGACCCATCTCCAGCCATATGGCCATTTTTGTGCCTGGCGCGGCGCCAAGTGGGAAAGGGTGGTGTTGAGGCTGAAGGCAGCAGGAAAGCCTGCAGCCCCCAGGTCTGTGGGGCTACGCAAGCGGTTCCCAAAGAGCTTTAGAACAAGGCATAGTTTTCCCTGCTGGCTCCTTGGGCGTGGGACCCATCTCCAGCCATATGGCCATTTTTGTGCCTGGCGCGGCGCCAAGTGGGAAAGGGTGGTTTTGAAGGTGAAGGCAGCAGGAAAGCCTGTAGCCCCCAGTTCTGTGGGGCTACGCAAACGTTTCCCAAAGAGCTTTAGAACACGGCATAGTTTTTCCTGCTGGCTCTTTGGGCGTGAAAACCCTCTCCAGCCATATGGCCATTTTTGTGCCTGGCACGGCGCCTACTGGGGAAGGGTGGTTTTGAGGCTGAAGGCAGCAGGAAAGCCTGCAGCCCCCAGGTCTGTGGGGCTACGCAAGAGGTTCCCAAAGAGCTTTAGAACAAGGCATAGTTTTCCCTGCTGGCTCCTTGGGCGTGAAAACCCTCTCCAGCCATATGGCCATTTTTGTGCCTGGCGCGGCGCCAAGTGGGAAAGGGTGGTGTTGAGGCTGAAGGCAGCAGGAAAGCCTGCAGCCGCCAGGTCTGTGGGGCTACGCAAGCGGTTCCCAAAGAGCTTTAGAACAAGGCATATTTTTTCCTGCTGGCTCTTTGGGCTTGAAACCCCTCTCCAGCCATATGGCCATTTCTGTGCCTGGCGCGGCGCCAAGTGGGGAAGGGTGGTTTTGAGGCTGAAGGCAGCAGGAAAGCCTGCAGCCCCCAGGTCTGTGGGGCTACGCAAGCGGTTCCCAAAGAGCTTTAGAACAAGGCATAATTTTCCCTGCTGGCTCCTTGGGCGTGGGACCCATCTCCAGCAATATGACCATTTTTGTGCCTGGCACGGCGCCTACTGGGGAAGGGTGGTTTTGAGGGTGAAGGCAGAAGGGAAGCCTGCAGCCCCCAGGTCTGTGGAGCTACGCACGCGGTTCCCAAAGAGCTTTAGAACAAGGCATAGTTTTCCCTGCTGGTTCTTTGGGCGTGGGACCCATATCTAGCCATATGGCCATTTTTGTGCCTGGCGCGGCGCCAAGTGGGAAAGGGTGGTTTTGAGGCTGAAGGCAGCAGGAAAGCCTGCAGCCCCCAGGTCTGTGGGGCTACGCAAGAGGTTTCCAAAGAGCTTTAGAACAAGGCATAGTTTTCCTTGCTGGTTCCTTGGGCGTGAAAACCCTCTCCAGCCATATGGCCATTTTTGTGCCTGGCGCGACGCCAAGTGGGAAAGGGTGGTTTTGAGGCTGAAGGCAGCAGGAAAGCCTGCAGCCCCCAGGTCTGTGGGGCTACGCAAGCGGTTCCCAAAGAGCTTTAGAACAAGGCATAGTTTTCCCTGCTGGCTCCTTGGGCGTGGGACCCATCTCCAGCCATATGGCCATTTTTGTGCCTGGCGCGGCGCCAAGTGGAAAAGGGTGGTTTTGAAGGTGAAGGCAGCAGGAAATCCTGCAGCCCCCAGGTCTGTGGGGCTACGCAAGCGGTTCCCAAAGAGCTTTAGAACAAGGCATAAATTTCCCTGGTGGCTCCTTGTGCGTGAAAGCCCTCTCCAGCCATATGGCCATTTTTGTGCCTGGCGCGGCGCCAAGTGGAAAAGGGTGGTTTTGAGGGTGAAGGCAGCAGGAAAGCCTGCAGCCCCCAGGTCTGTGGGGCTACGCAAGTGGTTCCCAAAGAGCTTTAGAACAAGGCATAATTTTCCCTGCTGGTTCTTTGGGCGTGGGACCCATCTCCAGCCATATGGCCATTATTGTGGCTGGCGCGGCGCCAAGTGGGAAAGGGTGGTTTTGAGGCTGAAGGCAGCAGGAAAGCCTGCAGCCCCCAGGTCTGTTGGGCTACGCAAGAGGTTCCCAAAGAGCTTTAGAACAAGGCATAGTTTTCCCTGCTGGCTCCTTGGGCGTGAAAACCCTCTCCAGCCATATGGCCATTTTTGTGCCTGGCGCGGCGCCAAGTGGGAAAGGGTGGTGTTGAGGCTGAAGGCAGCAGGAAAGCCTGCAGCCGCCAGGTCTGTGGGGCTACGCAAGCGGTTCCCAAAGAGCTTTAGAACAAGGCATAGTTTTTCCTGCTGGCTCTTTGGGCTTGAAACCCCTCTCCAGCCATACGGCCATTTCTGTGCCTGGCGCGGCGCCAAGTGGGGAAGGGTGGTTTTGAGGCTGAAGGCAGAAGGCAAGCCTGCAGCCCCCAGGTCTGTGGGGCTACGCAAGCGGTTCCCAAAGGGCTTTAGAACAAGGCATAGTTTTCCCTGCTGGTTCTTTGGGCGTGGGACCCATCTCCAGCCATATGGCCATTTTTGTGCCTGGCGCGGCGCCAAGTGGGAAAGGGTGGTTTTGAAGGTGAAGGCAGCAGGAAAGCCTGTAGCCCCCAGTTCTGTGGGGCTACGCAAACGTTTCCCAAAGAGCTTTAGAACACGGCATAGTTTTTCCTGCTGGCTCTTTGGGCGTGAAAACCCTCTCCAGCCATATGGCCATTTTTGTGCCTGGCACGGCGCCTACTGGGGAAGGGTGGTTTTGAGGCTGAAGGCAGCAGGAAAGCCTGCAGCCCCCAGGTCTGTGGGGCTACGCAAGAGGTTCCCAAAGAGCTTTAGAACAAGGCATAGTTTTCCCTGCTGGCTCCTTGGGCGTGAAAACCCTCTCCAGCCATATGGCCATTTTTGTGCCTGGCGCGGCGCCAAGTGGGAAAGGGTGGTGTTGAGGCTGAAGGCAGCAGGAAAGCCTGCAGCCGCCAGGTCTGTGGGGCTACGCAAGCGGTTCCCAAAGAGCTTTAGAACAAGGCATATTTTTTCCTGCTGGCTCTTTGGGCTTGAAACCCCTCTCCAGCCATATGGCCATTTCTGTGCCTGGCGCGGCGCCAAGTGGGGAAGGGTGGTTTTGAGGCTGAAGGCAGCAGGAAAGCCTGCAGCCCCCAGGTCTGTGGGGCTACGCAAGCGGTTCCCAAAGGGCTTTAGAACAAGGCATAGTTTTCCCTGCTGGTTCTTTGGGCGTGGGACCCATCTCCAGCAATATGGCCATTTTTGTGCCTGGCACGGCGCCTACTTGGGAAGGGTGGTTTTGAGGAAGAATTCAGAAGGGAAGCCTGCAGCCCCCAGGTCTGTGGGGCTACGCACGCGGTTCCCAAAGAGCTTTAGAACAAGGCATAGTTTTCCCTGCTGGCTCTTTGGGCGTGGGACCCATCTCCAGCCATATGGCCATTTTTGTGCCTGGCGCGGCGCCAAGTGGGAAAGGGTGGTGTTGAGGCTGAAGGCAGCAGGAAAGCCTGCAGCCGCCAGGTCTGTGGGGCTACGCAAGCGGTTCCCAAAGAGCTTTAGAACAAGGCATAATTTTCCCTGCTGGCTCCTTGGGCGTGGGACCCATCTCCAGCAATATGGCCATTTTTGTGCCTGGCACGGCGCCTACTGGGGAAGGGTGGTTTTGAGGGTGAAGGCAGAAGGGAAGCCTGCAGCCCCCAGGTCTGTGGAGCTACGCACGCGGTTCCCAAAGAGCTTTAGAACAAGGCATAGTTTTCCCTGCTGGTTCTTTGGGCGTGGGACCCATATCCAGCCATATGGCCATTTTTGTGCCTGGCGCGGCGCCAAGTGGGAAAGGGTGGTTTTGAGGCTGAAGGCAGCAGGAAAGCCTGCAGCCCCCAGGTCTGTGGGGCTACGCAAGAGGTTTCCAAAGAGCTTTAGAACAAGGCATAGTTTTCCTTGCTGGTTCCTTGGGCGTGAAAACCCTCTCCAGCCATATGGCCATTTTTGTGCCTGGCGCGGCGCCAAGTGTGAAAGGGTGGTTTTGAGGCTGAAGGCAGCAGGAAAGCCTGCAGCCGCCAGGTCTGTGGGGCTACGCAAGCGGTTCCCAAAGAGCTTTAGAACAAGGCATAGTTTTCCCTGCTGGCTCCTTGGGCGTGGGACCCATCTCCAGCCATATGGCCATTTTTGTGCCTGGCGCGGCGCCAAGTGGAAAAGGGTGGTTTTGAAGGTGAAGGCAGCAGGAAATCCTGCAGCCCCCAGGTCTGTGGGGCTACGCAAGCGGTTCCCAAAGAGCTTTAGAACAAGGCATAAATTTCCCTGGTGGCTCCTTGTGCGTGAAAGCCCTCTCCAGCCATATGGCCATTTTTGTGCCTGGCGCGGCGCCAAGTGGAAAAGGGTGGTTTTGAGGGTGAAGGCAGCAGGAAAGCCTGCAGCCCCCAGGTCTGTGGGGCTACGCACGCTGTTCCCAAAGAGCTTTAGAACAAGGCATAATTTTCCCTGCTGGTTCTTTGGGCGTGGGACCCATCTCCAGCCATATGGCCATTTTTGTGGCTGGCGCGGCGCCAAGTGGGAAAGGGTGGTTTTGAGGCTGAAGGCAGCAGGAAAGCCTGCAGCCCCCAGGTCTGTTGGGCTACGCAAGAGGTTCCAAAAGAGCTTTAGAACAAGGCATAGTTTTCCCTGCTGGCTCCTTGGGCGTGAAAACCCTCTCCAGCCATATGGCCATTTTTGTGCCTGGCGCGGCGCCAAGTGGGAAAGGGTGGTGTTGAGGCTGAAGGCAGCAGGAAAGCCTGCAGCCGCCAGGTCTGTGGGGCTACGCAAGCGGTTCCCAAAGAGCTTTAGAACAAGGCATAGTTTTTCCTGCTGGCTCTTTGGGCTTGAAACCCCTCTCCAGCCATACGGCCATTTCTGTGCCTGGCGCGGCGCCAAGTGGGGAAGGGTGGTTTTGAGGCTGAAGGCAGAAGGCAAGCCTGCAGCCCCCAGGTCTGTGGGGCTACGCAAGCGGTTCCCAAAGGGCTTTAGAACAAGGCATAATTTTCCCTGCTGGTTCTTTGGGCGTGGGACCCATCTCCAGCCATATTGCCATTTTTGTGCCTGGCACGGCGCCTACTTGGGAAGGGTGGTTTTGAGGAAGAAGGCAGAAGGGAAGCCTGCAGCCCCCAGGTCTGTGGGGCTACGCGCGCGGTTCCCAAAGAGCTTTAGAACAAGGCATATTTTTCCGTGCTTGCTCTTTGGCCGTGGACCCATCTCCAGCCATATGGCCATTTTTGTGCCTGGCGCAGCGCCAAGTGGGAAAGGGTGGTTTTGAGGAAGAAGGCAGCAGGAAAGCCTGCAGCCCCCAGGTCTGTGGGGCTACGCAAGCGGTTCCCAAAGAGCTTTAGAACAAGGCACAGTTTTTCCTGCTGGCTCTTTGGGCGTGAAACCCGTCTCCAGCCATATGGCCATTTTTGTGCCTGGCGCGGCGCCAAGTGGGGAAGGCTGGTTTTGAGGCTGAAGGCAGAAGGGAAGCCTGCAGCCCCCAGGTCTGTGGGGCTACGCAAGCGGTTCCCAAAGAGCTTTAGAACAAGGCATAATTTTCCCTGCAGGCTCCTTGGGCGTGGGACCCATCTCCAGCCATATGGCCATTTTTGTGCCTGGCGCGGCGCCAAGTGGGAAAGGGTGGTTTTGAGGCTGAAGGCAGCAGGAAAGCCTGTAGCCCCCAGGTCTGTGGGGCTACGCAGGCGTTTCCCAAAGAGCTTTAGAACAAGGCATAGTATTTCCTGCTGGCTCTTTGGGCGTGAAACCCCTCTCCAGCCATATGGCCATTTTTGTGCCTGGCACGGCGCCTACTGGGGAAGGGTGGTTTTGAGGCTGAAGGCAGCAGGAAAGCCTGCAGCCCCCAGGTCTGTGGGGCTACGCAAGCGGTTCCCAAAGAGCTTTAGAACAAGGCATAATTTTCCCTGCTGGTTCCTTGGGCGTGAAAACCCTCTCCAGCCATATGGCCATTTTTGTGCCTGGCGCGGCGCCAAGTGGGAAAGGGTTGTTTTGAGGCTGAAGGCAGCAGGAAAGCCTGCAGCCCCCAGGTCTGTGGGGCTACGCAAGCAGTTCCCAAAGAGCTTCAGAACAAGGCATAGTTTTCCCTGCTGGCTCCTTGGGCGTGGGACCCATCTCCAGCAATATGGCCATTTTTGTGCCTGGCACGGCGCCTACTGGGGAAGGGTGGATTTGAGGAAGAATTCAGAAGGGAAGCCTGCAGCCCCCAGGTCTGTGGGGCTACGCAAGCGGTTCCCAAAGAGCTTTAGAACAAGGCATAGTTTTCCCTGCTGGCTCTTTGGGCGTGGGACCCATCTCCAGCCATATGGCCATTTTTGTGCCTGGCGCGGCGCCAAGTGGGAAAGGGTGGTGTTGAGGCTGAAGGCAGCAGGAAAGCCTGCAGCCGCCAGGTCTGTGGGGCTACGCACGCTGTTCCCAAAGAGCTTTAGAACAAGGCATAATTTTCCCTGCTGGCTCCTTGGGCGTGGGACCCATCTCCAGCCATATGGCCATTTTTGTGCCTGGCGCGGCGCCAAGTGGGAAAGGGTGGTTTTGAGGGTGAAGGCAGCAGGAAAGCCTGTAGCCCCCAGGTCTGTGGGGCTACGCAAACGTTTCCCAAAGAGCTTTAGAACACGGCATAGTTTTTCCTGCTGGCTCTTTGGGCGTGAAAACCCTCTCCAGCCATATGGCCATTTTTGTGCCTGGCACGGCGCCTACTGGGGAAGGGTGGTTTTCTGAGGCTGAAGGCAGCAGGAAAGCCTGCAGCCGCCAGGTCTGTGGGGCTACGCAAGAGGTTCCCAAAGAGATTTACAACAAGGCATAGTTTTCCCTGCTGGCTCCTTGGGCGTGAAAACCCTCTCCAGCCATATGGCCATTTTTGTGCCTGGCGCGGCGCCAAGTGGGAAAGGGTGGTGTTGAGGCTGAAGGCAGCAGGAAAGCCTGCAGCCGCCAGGTCTGTGGGGCTACGCAAGCGGTTCCCAAAGAGCTTTAGAACAAGGCATAGTTTTTCCTGCTGGCTCTTTGGGCTTGAAACCCCTCTCCAGCCATATGGCCATTTCTGTGCCTGGCACGGCGCCAAGTGGGGAAGGGTGGTTTTGAGGCTGAAGGCAGCAGGAAAGCCTGCAGCCCCCAGGTCTGTGGGGCTACGCAAGCGGTTCCCAAAGGGCTTTAGAACAAGGCATAGTTTTCCCTGCTGGTTCTTTGGGCGTGGGACCCATCTCCAGCAATATGGCCATTTTTGTGCCTGGCACGGCGCCTACTTGGGAAGGGTGGTTTTGAGGAAGAATTCAGAAGGGAAGCCTGCAGCCCCCAGGTCTGTGGGGCTACGGAAGCGGTTCCCAAAGAGCTTTAGAACAAGGCATAGTTTTCCCTGCTGGCTCTTTGGGCATGGGACCCATCTCCAGCCATATGGCCATTTTTGTGCCTGGCGCGGCGCCAAGTGGGAAAGGGTGGTGTTGAGGCTGAAGGCAGCAGGAAAGCCTGCAGCCCCCAGGTCTGTGGGGCTACGCAAGCGGTTCCCAAAGAGCTTTAGAACAAGGCATAGTTTTCCCTGCTGGCTCCTTGGGCGTGGGACCCATCTCCAGCCATATGGCCATTTTTGTGCCTGGCGCGGCGCCAAGTGGGAAAGGGTGGTTTTGAAGGTGAAGGCAGCAGGAAAGCCTGTAGCCCCCAGGTCTGTGGGGCTACGCAAACGTTTCCCAAAGAGCTTTAGAATACGGCATAGTTTTTCCTGCTGGCTCTTTGGGCGTGAAAACCCTCTCCAGCCATATGGCCATTTTTGTGCCTGGCGCGGCGCCAAGTGGGAAAGGGTGGTTTTGAGGCTGAATGCAGCAGGAAAGCCTGCAGCCCCCAGGTCTGTGGGGCTACGCACGCTGTTCCCAAAGAGCTTTAGAACAAGGCATAATTTTCCCTGCTGGTTCTTTGGGCGTGGGACCCATCTCCAGCCATATGGCCATTTTTGTGCCTGGCGCGGCGCAAAGTGGGAAAGGGTTGTTTTGAGGCTGAAGGCAGCAGGAAAGCCTGCAGCCGCCAGGTCTGTGGGGCTACGCAAGCGGTTCCCAAAGAGCTTTAGAACAAGGCATAGTTTTCCCTGCTGGCTCCTTGGGCGTGAAAACCCTCTCCAGCCATATGGCCATTTTTGTGCCTGGCGCGGCGCCAAGTGGGAAAGGGTGGTGTTGAGGCTGAAGGCAGCAGGAAAGCCTGCAGCCCCCAGGTCTGTGGGGCTACGCAAGCGGTTCCCAAAGAGCTTTAGAACAAGGCATAGTTTTTCCTGCTGGCTCTTTGGGCTTGAAACCCCTCTCCAGCCATATGGCCATTTCTGTGCCTGGCACGGCGCCAAGTGGGGAAGGGTGGTTTTGAGGCTGAAGGCAGCAGGAAAGCCTGCAGCCCCCAGGTCTGTGGGGCTACGCAAGCGGTTCCCAAAGGGCTTTAGAACAAGGCATAGTTTTCCCTGCTGGTTCTTTGGGCGTGGGACCCATCTCCAGCAATATGGCCATTTTTGTGCCTGGCACGGCGCCTACTTGGGAAGGGTGGTTTTGAGGAAGAATTCAGAAGGGAAGCCTGCAGCCCCCAGGTCTGTGGGGCTACGCACGCGGTTCCCAAAGAGCTTTAGAACAAGGCATAGTTTTCCCTGCTGGCTCCTTGGGCGTGGGACCCATCTCCAGCCATATGGCCATTTTTGTGCCTGGCGCGGCGCCACGTGGGAAAGGGTGCTTTTGAAGGTGAAGGCAGCAGGAAAGCCTGTAGCCCCCAGTTCTGTGGGGCTACGCAAACGTTTCCCAAAGAGCTTTAGAACACGGCATAGTTTTTCCTGCTGGCTCTTTGGGCGTGAAAACCCTCTCCAGCCATATGGCCATTTTTGTGCCTGGCACGGCGCCTACTGGGGAAGGGTGGTTTTGAGGCTGAAGGCAGCAGGAAAGCCTGTAGCCCCCAGGTCTGTGGGGCTACGCAAGAGGTTCCCAAAGAGCTTTAGAACAAGGCATAGTTTTCCCTGCTGGTTCTTTGGGCGTGGGACCCATCTCCAGCCATATGGCCATTTTTGTGCCTGGCGCGGCGCCAAGTGGGAAAGGGTTGTTTTGAGGCTGAAGGCAGCAGGAAAGCCTGCAGCCGCCAGGTCTGTGGGGCTACGCAAGCGGTTCCCAAAGAGCTTTAGAACAAGGCATAGTTTTCCCTGCTGGCTCCTTGGGCGTGAAAACCCTCTCCAGCCATATGGCCATTTTTGTGCCTGGCGCGGCGCCAAGTGGGAAAGGGTGGTGTTGAGGCTGAAGGCAGCAGGAAAGCCTGCAGCCCCCAGGTCTGTGGGGCTACGCAAGCGGTTCCCAAAGAGCTTTAGAACAAGGCATAGTTTTTCCTGCTGGCTCTTTGGGCTTGAAACCCCTCTCCAGCCATATGGCCATTTCTGTGCCTGGTGCGGCGCCAAGTGGGGAAGGGTGGTTTTGAGGCTGAAGGCAGCAGGAAAGCCTGCAGCCCCCAGGTCTGTGGGGCTACGCAAGCGGTTCCCAAAGGGCTTTAGAACAAGGCATAGTTTTCCCTGCTGGTTCTTTGGGCGTGGGACCCATCTCCAGCAATATGGCCATTTTTGTGCCTGGCACGGCGCCTACTTGGGAAGGGTGGTTTTGAGGAAGAATTCAGAAGGGAAGCCTGCAGCCCCCAGGTCTGTGGGGCTACGCACGCGGTTCCCAAAGAGCTTTAGAACAAGGCATAGTTTTCCCTGCTGGCTCTTTGGGCGTGGGACCCATCTCCAGCCATATGGCCATTTTTGTGCCTGGCGCGGCGCCAAGTGGGAAAGGGTGGTGTTGAGGCTGAAGGCAGCAGGAAAGCCTGCAGCCCCCAGGTCTGTGGGGCTACGCAAGCGGTTCCCAAAGAGCTTTAGAACAAGGCATAGTTTTCCCTGCTGGCTCCTTGGGCGTGGGACCCATCTCCAGCCATATGGCCATTTTTGTGCCTGGCGCGGCGCCACGTGGGAAAGGGTGCTTTTGAAGGTGAAGGCAGCAGGAAAGCCTGTAGCCCCCAGTTCTGTGGGGCTACGCAAACGTTTCCCAAAGAGCTTTAGAACACGGCATAGTTTTTCCTGCTGGCTCTTTGGGCGTGAAAACCCTCTCCAGCCATATGGCCATTTTTGTGCCTGGCGCGGCGCCTACTGGGGAAGGGTGGTTTTGAGGCTGAAGGCAGCAGGAAAGCCTGTAGCCCCCAGGTCTGTGGGGCTACGCAAGAGGTTCCCAAAGATCTTTAGAACAAGGCATAGTTTTCCCTGCTGGTTCTTTGGGCGTGGGACCCATCTCCAGCCATATGGCCATTTTTGTGCCTGGCGCGGCGCCAAGTGGGAAAGGGTGGTTTTGAGGCTGAATGCAGCAGGAAAGCCTGCAGCCCCCAGGTCTGTGGGGCTACGCACGCTGTTCCCAAAGAGCTTTAGAACAAGGCATAATTTTCCCTGCTGGTTCTTTGGGCGTGGGACCCATCTCCAGCCATATGGCCATTTTTGTGCCTGGCGCGGCGCCAAGTGGGAAAGGGTTGTTTTGAGGCTGAAGGCAGCAGGAAAGCCTGCAGCCCCCAGGTCTGTGGGGCTACGCAAGAGGTTCCCAAAGAGCTTTACAACAAGGCATAGTTTTCCCTGCTGGCTCCTTGGGCGTGAAAACCCTCTCCAGCAATATGGCCATTTTTGTGCCTGGCAC
Organism: Larus michahellis; assembly: GCF_964199755.1. Taxonomy (NCBI): domain Eukaryota; kingdom Metazoa; phylum Chordata; class Aves; order Charadriiformes; family Laridae; genus Larus; species Larus michahellis. Next base: position 255,189 of record NW_027436247.1, on the reverse strand, counting down.
GGCGCCTACTTGGGAAGGGTGGTTTTGAGGAAGAATTCAGAAGGGAAGCCTGCAGCCCCCAGGTCTGTGGGGCTACGGAAGCGGTTCCCAAAGAGCTTTAGAACAAGGCATAGTTTTCCCTGCTGGCTCTTTGGGCATGGGACCCATCTCCAGCCATATGGCCATTTTTGTGCCTGGCGCGGCGCCAAGTGGGAAAGGGTGGTGTTGAGGCTGAAGGCAGCAGGAAAGCCTGCAGCCCCCAGGTCTGTGGGGCTACGCAAGCGGTTCCCAAAGAGCTTTAGAACAAGGCATAGTTTTCCCTGCTGGCTCCTTGGGCGTGGGACCCATCTCCAGCCATATGGCCATTTTTGTGCCTGGCGCGGCGCCAAGTGGGAAAGGGTGGTTTTGAAGGTGAAGGCAGCAGGAAAGCCTGTAGCCCCCAGGTCTGTGGGGCTACGCAAACGTTTCCCAAAGAGCTTTAGAATACGGCATAGTTTTTCCTGCTGGCTCTTTGGGCGTGAAAACCCTCTCCAGCCATATGGCCATTTTTGTGCCTGGCGCGGCGCCAAGTGGGAAAGGGTGGTTTTGAGGCTGAATGCAGCAGGAAAGCCTGCAGCCCCCAGGTCTGTGGGGCTACGCACGCTGTTCCCAAAGAGCTTTAGAACAAGGCATAATTTTCCCTGCTGGTTCTTTGGGCGTGGGACCCATCTCCAGCCATATGGCCATTTTTGTGCCTGGCGCGGCGCAAAGTGGGAAAGGGTTGTTTTGAGGCTGAAGGCAGCAGGAAAGCCTGCAGCCGCCAGGTCTGTGGGGCTACGCAAGCGGTTCCCAAAGAGCTTTAGAACAAGGCATAGTTTTCCCTGCTGGCTCCTTGGGCGTGAAAACCCTCTCCAGCCATATGGCCATTTTTGTGCCTGGCGCGGCGCCAAGTGGGAAAGGGTGGTGTTGAGGCTGAAGGCAGCAGGAAAGCCTGCAGCCCCCAGGTCTGTGGGGCTACGCAAGCGGTTCCCAAAGAGCTTTAGAACAAGGCATAGTTTTTCCTGCTGGCTCTTTGGGCTTGAAACCCCTCTCCAGCCATATGGCCATTTCTGTGCCTGGCACGGCGCCAAGTGGGGAAGGGTGGTTTTGAGGCTGAAGGCAGCAGGAAAGCCTGCAGCCCCCAGGTCTGTGGGGCTACGCAAGCGGTTCCCAAAGGGCTTTAGAACAAGGCATAGTTTTCCCTGCTGGTTCTTTGGGCGTGGGACCCATCTCCAGCAATATGGCCATTTTTGTGCCTGGCACGGCGCCTACTTGGGAAGGGTGGTTTTGAGGCTGAATTCAGAAGGGAAGCCTGCAGCCCCCAGGTCTGTGGGGCTACGCACGCGGTTCCCAAAGAGCTTTAGAACAAGGCATAGTTTTCCCTGCTGGCTCTTTGGGCGTGGGACCCATCTCCAGCCATATGGCCATTTTTGTGCCTGGCGCGGCGCCAAGTGGGAAAGGGTGGTGTTGAGGCTGAAGGCAGCAGGAAAGCCTGCAGCCCCCAGGTCTGTGGGGCTACGCAAGCGGTTCCCAAAGAGCTTTAGAACAAGGCATAGTTTTCCCTGCTGGCTCCTTGGGCGTGGGACCCATCTCCAGCCATATGGCCATTTTTGTGCCTGGCGCGGCGCCACGTGGGAAAGGGTGCTTTTGAAGGTGAAGGCAGCAGGAAAGCCTGTAGCCCCCAGTTCTGTGGGGCTACGCAAACGTTTCCCAAAGAGCTTTAGAACACGGCATAGTTTTTCCTGCTGGCTCTTTGGGCGTGAAAACCCTCTCCAGCCATATGGCCATTTTTGTGCCTGGCACGGCGCCTACTGGGGAAGGGTGGTTTTGAGGCTGAAGGCAGCAGGAAAGCCTGTAGCCCCCAGGTCTGTGGGGCTACGCAAGAGGTTCCCAAAGAGCTTTAGAACAAGGCATAGTTTTCCCTGCTGGTTCTTTGGGCGTGGGACCCATCTCCAGCCATATGGCCATTTTTGTGCCTGGCGCGGCGCCAAGTGGGAAAGGGTTGTTTTGAGGCTGAAGGCAGCAGGAAAGCCTGCAGCCCCCAGGTCTGTGGGGCTACGCAAGCGGTTCCCAAAGAGCTTTAGAACAAGGCATAGTTTTCCCTGCTGGCTCCTTGGGCGTGAAAACCCTCTCCAGCCATATGGCCATTTTTGTGCCTGGCGCGGCGCCAAGTGGGAAAGGGTGGTGTTGAGGCTGAAGGCAGCAGGAAAGCCTGCAGCCCCCAGGTCTGTGGGGCTACGCAAGCGGTTCCCAAAGAGCTTTAGAACAAGGCATAGTTTTTCCTGCTGGCTCTTTGGGCTTGAAACCCCTCTCCAGCCATATGGCCATTTCTGTGCCTGGTGCGGCGCCAAGTGGGGAAGGGTGGTTTTGAGGCTGAAGGCAGCAGGAAAGCCTGCAGCCCCCAGGTCTGTGGGGCTACGCAAGCGGTTCCCAAAGGGCTTTAGAACAAGGCATAGTTTTCCCTGCTGGTTCTTTGGGCGTGGGACCCATCTCCAGCAATATGGCCATTTTTGTGCCTGGCACGGCGCCTACTTGGGAAGGGTGGTTTTGAGGAAGAATTCAGAAGGGAAGCCTGCAGCCCCCAGGTCTGTGGGGCTACGCACGCGGTTCCCAAAGAGCTTTAGAACAAGGCATAGTTTTCCCTGCTGGCTCTTTGGGCGTGGGACCCATCTCCAGCCATATGGCCATTTTTGTGCCTGGCGCGGCGCCAAGTGGGAAAGGGTGGTGTTGAGGCTGAAGGCAGCAGGAAAGCCTGCAGCCCCCAGGTCTGTGGGGCTACGCAAGCGGTTCCCAAAGAGCTTTAGAACAAGGCATAGTTTTCCCTGCTGGCTCCTTGGGCGTGGGACCCATCTCCAGCCATATGGCCATTTTTGTGCCTGGCGCGGCGCCACGTGGGAAAGGGTGCTTTTGAAGGTGAAGGCAGCAGGAAAGCCTGTAGCCCCCAGTTCTGTGGGGCTACGCAAACGTTTCCCAAAGAGCTTTAGAACACGGCATAGTTTTTCCTGCTGGCTCTTTGGGCGTGAAAACCCTCTCCAGCCATATGGCCATTTTTGTGCCTGGCGCGGCGCCTACTGGGGAAGGGTGGTTTTGAGGCTGAAGGCAGCAGGAAAGCCTGTAGCCCCCAGGTCTGTGGGGCTACGCAAGAGGTTCCCAAAGATCTTTAGAACAAGGCATAGTTTTCCCTGCTGGTTCTTTGGGCGTGGGACCCATCTCCAGCCATATGGCCATTTTTGTGCCTGGCGCGGCGCCAAGTGGGAAAGGGTGGTTTTGAGGCTGAATGCAGCAGGAAAGCCTGCAGCCCCCAGGTCTGTGGGGCTACGCACGCTGTTCCCAAAGAGCTTTAGAACAAGGCATAATTTTCCCTGCTGGTTCTTTGGGCGTGGGACCCATCTCCAGCCATATGGCCATTTTTGTGCCTGGCGCGGCGCAAAGTGGGAAAGGGTTGTTTTGAGGCTGAAGGCAGCAGGAAAGCCTGCAGCCGCCAGGTCTGTGGGGCTACGCAAGCGGTTCCCAAAGAGCTTTAGAACAAGGCATAGTTTTCCCTGCTGGCTCCTTGGGCGTGAAAACCCTCTCCAGCCATATGGCCATTTTTGTGCCTGGCGCGGCGCCAAGTGGGAAAGGGTGGTGTTGAGGCTGAAGGCAGCAGGAAAGCCTGCAGCCCCCAGGTCTGTGGGGCTACGCAAGCGGTTCCCAAAGAGCTTTAGAACAAGGCATAGTTTTTCCTGCTGGCTCTTTGGGCTTGAAACCCCTCTCCAGCCATATGGCCATTTCTGTGCCTGGCACGGCGCCAAGTGGGGAAGGGTGGTTTTGAGGCTGAAGGCAGCAGGAAAGCCTGCAGCCCCCAGGTCTGTGGGGCTACGCAAGCGGTTCCCAAAGGGCTTTAGAACAAGGCATAGTTTTCCCTGCTGGTTCTTTGGGCGTGGGACCCATCTCCAGCAATATGGCCATTTTTGTGCCTGGCACGGCGCCTACTTGGGAAGGGTGGTTTTGAGGCTGAATTCAGAAGGGAAGCCTGCAGCCCCCAGGTCTGTGGGGCTACGCACGCGGTTCCCAAAGAGCTTTAGAACAAGGCATAGTTTTCCCTGCTGGCTCTTTGGGCGTGGGACCCATCTCCAGCCATATGGCCATTTTTGTGCCTGGCGCGGCGCCAAGTGGGAAAGGGTGGTGTTGAGGCTGAAGGCAGCAGGAAAGCCTGCAGCCCCCAGGTCTGTGGGGCTACGCAAGCGGTTCCCAAAGAGCTTTAGAACAAGGCATAGTTTTCCCTGCTGGCTCCTTGGGCGTGGGACCCATCTCCAGCCATATGGCCATTTTTGTGCCTGGCGCGGCGCCACGTGGGAAAGGGTGCTTTTGAAGGTGAAGGCAGCAGGAAAGCCTGTAGCCCCCAGTTCTGTGGGGCTACGCAAACGTTTCCCAAAGAGCTTTAGAACACGGCATAGTTTTTCCTGCTGGCTCTTTGGGCGTGAAAACCCTCTCCAGCCATATGGCCATTTTTGTGCCTGGCACGGCGCCTACTGGGGAAGGGTGGTTTTGAGGCTGAAGGCAGCAGGAAAGCCTGTAGCCCCCAGGTCTGTGGGGCTACGCAAGAGGTTCCCAAAGAGCTTTAGAACAAGGCATAGTTTTCCCTGCTGGTTCTTTGGGCGTGGGACCCATCTCCAGCCATATGGCCATTTTTGTGCCTGGCGCGGCGCCAAGTGGGAAAGGGTTGTTTTGAGGCTGAAGGCAGCAGGAAAGCCTGCAGCCCCCAGGTCTGTGGGGCTACGCAAGCGGTTCCCAAAGAGCTTTAGAACAAGGCATAGTTTTCCCTGCTGGCTCCTTGGGCGTGAAAACCCTCTCCAGCCATATGGCCATTTTTGTGCCTGGCGCGGCGCCAAGTGGGAAAGGGTGGTGTTGAGGCTGAAGGCAGCAGGAAAGCCTGCAGCCCCCAGGTCTGTGGGGCTACGCAAGCGGTTCCCAAAGAGCTTTAGAACAAGGCATAGTTTTTCCTGCTGGCTCTTTGGGCTTGAAACCCCTCTCCAGCCATATGGCCATTTCTGTGCCTGGTGCGGCGCCAAGTGGGGAAGGGTGGTTTTGAGGCTGAAGGCAGCAGGAAAGCCTGCAGCCCCCAGGTCTGTGGGGCTACGCAAGCGGTTCCCAAAGGGCTTTAGAACAAGGCATAGTTTTCCCTGCTGGTTCTTTGGGCGTGGGACCCATCTCCAGCAATATGGCCATTTTTGTGCCTGGCACGGCGCCTACTTGGGAAGGGTGGTTTTGAGGAAGAATTCAGAAGGGAAGCCTGCAGCCCCCAGGTCTGTGGGGCTACGCACGCGGTTCCCAAAGAGCTTTAGAACAAGGCATAGTTTTCCCTGCTGGCTCTTTGGGCGTGGGACCCATCTCCAGCCATATGGCCATTTTTGTGCCTGGCGCGGCGCCAAGTGGGAAAGGGTGGTGTTGAGGCTGAAGGCAGCAGGAAAGCCTGCAGCCCCCAGGTCTGTGGGGCTACGCAAGCGGTTCCCAAAGAGCTTTAGAACAAGGCATAGTTTTCCCTGCTGGCTCCTTGGGCGTGGGACCCATCTCCAGCCATATGGCCATTTTTGTGCCTGGCGCGGCGCCACGTGGGAAAGGGTGCTTTTGAAGGTGAAGGCAGCAGGAAAGCCTGTAGCCCCCAGTTCTGTGGGGCTACGCAAACGTTTCCCAAAGAGCTTTAGAACACGGCATAGTTTTTCCTGCTGGCTCTTTGGGCGTGAAAACCCTCTCCAGCCATATGGCCATTTTTGTGCCTGGCGCGGCGCCTACTGGGGAAGGGTGGTTTTGAGGCTGAAGGCAGCAGGAAAGCCTGTAGCCCCCAGGTCTGTGGGGCTACGCAAGAGGTTCCCAAAGAGCTTTAGAACAAGGCATAGTTTTCCCTGCTGGTTCTTTGGGCGTGGGACCCATCTCCAGCCATATGGCCATTTTTGTGCCTGGCGCGGCGCCAAGTGGGAAAGGGTGGTTTTGAGGCTGAATGCAGCAGGAAAGCCTGCAGCCCCCAGGTCTGTGGGGCTACGCACGCTGTTCCCAAAGAGCTTTAGAACAAGGCATAATTTTCCCTGCTGGTTCTTTGGGCGTGGGACCCATCTCCAGCCATATGGCCATTTTTGTGCCTGGCGCGGCGCCAAGTGGGAAAGGGTTGTTTTGAGGCTGAAGGCAGCAGGAAAGCCTGCAGCCCCCAGGTCTGTGGGGCTACGCAAGAGGTTCCCAAAGAGCTTTAGAACAAGGCATAGTTTTTCCTGCTGGCTCCTTGGGCGTGAAAACCCTCTCCAGCCATATGGCCATTTTTGTGCCTGGCGCGGCGCCAAGTGGGAAAGGGTGGTGTTGAGGCTGAAGGCAGCAGGAAAGCCTGCAGCCGCCAGGTCTGTGGGGCTACGCAAGCGGTTCCCAAAGAGCTTTAGAACAAGGCATATTTTTTCCTGCTGGCTCTTTGGGCTTGAAACCCCTCTCCAGCCATATGGCCATTTCTGTGCCTGGCGCGGCGCCAAGTGGGGAAGGGTGGTTTTGAGGCTGAAGGCAGCAGGAAAGCCTGCAGCCCCCAGGTCTGTGGGGCTACGCAAGCGGTTCCCAAAGGGCTTTAGAACAAGGCATAGTTTTCCCTGCTGGTTCTTTGGGCGTGGGACCCATCTCCAGCAATATGGCCATTTTTGTGCCTGGCGCGGCGCCTACTTGGGAAGGGTGGTTTTGAGGAAGAATTCAGAAGGGAAGCCTGCAGCCCTCAGGTCTGTGGGGCTACGCGCGCGGTTCCCAAAGAGCTTTAGAACAAGGCATAGTTTTCCCTGCTGGCTCTTTGGGCGTGGGACCCATCTCCAGCCATATGGCCATTTTTGTGCCTGGCACTGCGCCAAGTGGGAAAGGGTGGTGTTGAGGCTAAAGGCAGCAGGAAAGCCTGCAGCCCCCAGGTCTGTGGGGCTACGCAAGCGGTTCCCAAAGAGCTTTAGAACACGGCATAGTTTTTCCTGCTGGCTCTTTGGGCGTGAAACCCGTCTCCAGCCATATGGCCATATTTGTGCCTGGCACGGCGCCTACTGGGGAAGGGTGGTTTTGAGGCTGAAGGCAGCAGGAAAGCCTGCAGCCCCCAGGTCTGTGGGGCTACGCAAGCGGTTCCCAAAGAGCTTTAGAACAAGGCATAGTTTTCCCTGCTGGTTCTTTGGGCGTGGGACCCATCTCCAGCTATATGGCCATTTTTGTGCCTGGCGCGGCGCCAAGTGGGAAAGGTTGTTTTGAGGTAGAAGGCAGAAGGGAAGCCTGCAGCCCCCAGGTCTGTGGGGCTACGCAAGCGGTTCCCAAAGAGTTTCAGAACAAGGCATAGTTTTCCCTGCTGGCTCCTTGGGCGTGGGACCCATCTCCAGCCATATGGCCATTTTTTTGTCTGGCGCGGCGCCAAGTGGAAAAGGGTGGTTTTGAAGGTGAAGGCAGCAGGAAATCCTGCAGCCCCCAGGTCTGTGGGGCTACGCAAGCGGTTCCCAAAGAGCTTTAGAACAAGGCATAAATTTCCCTGGTGGCTCCTTGTGCGTGAAAGCCCTCTCCAGCCATATGGCCATTTTTGTGCCTGGCGCGGCGCCAAGTGGAAAAGGGTGGTTTTGAGGGTGAAGGCAGCAGGAAAGCCTGCAGCCGCCAGGTCTGTGGGGCTACGCAAGCGGTTCCCAAAGAGCTTTAGAACAAGGCATAGTTTTCCCTGCTGGCTACTTGGGCGTGAAAACCCTATCCAACCATATGGCCATTTTTGTGCCTGGCGCGGCTCCATGTGGGAAAGGGTGGTTTTGAGGCTGAAGGCAGCAGGAAAGCCTGTAGCCCCCAGGTCTGTGGGGCTACGCACGCTGTTCCCAAAGAGCTTTAGAACAAGGCATAGTTTTCCCTGCTGGCTCCTTGGGCGTGAAAACCCTCTCCAGCCATATGGCCATTTTTGTGCCTGGCGCGGCGCCAAGTGGGAAAGGGTGGTGTTGAGGCTGAAGGCAGCAGGAAAGCCTGCAGCCCCCAGGTCTGTGGGGCTACGCAAGCGGTTCCCAAAGAGCTTTAGAACAAGGCATAATTTTTCCTGCTGGCTCTTTGGGCTTGAAACCCCTCTCCAGCCATACGGCCATTTCTGTGCCTGGCGCGGCGCCAAGTGGGGAAGGGTGGTTTTGAGGCTGAAGGCAGAAGGCAAGCCTGCAGCCCCCAGGTCTGTGGGGCTACGCAAGCGGTTCCCAAAGGGCTTTAGAACAAGGCATAATTTTCCCTGCTGGTTCTTTGGGCGTGGGACCCATCTCCAGCCATATGGCCATTTTTGTGCCTGGCACGGCGCCTACTTGGGAAGGGTGGTTTTGAGGAAGAAGGCAGAAGGGAAGCCTGCAGCCCCCAGGTCTGTGGGGCTACGCGCGCGGTTCCCAAAGAGCTTTAGAACAAGGCATAGTTTTCCCTGCTGGCTCTTTGGGCGTGGGACCCATCTCCAGCCATATGGCCATTTTTGTGCCTGGCGCTGCGCCAAGTGGGAAAGGGTGGTGTTGAGGCTGAAGGCAGCAGGAAAGCCTGCAGCCGCCAGGTCTGTGGGGCTACGCAAGCGGTTCCCAAAGAGCTTTAGAACAAGGCATAATTTTCCCTGCAGGCTCCTTGGGCGTGGGACCCATCTCCAGCCATATGGCCATTTTTGTGCCTGGCGCGGCGCCAAGTGGGAAAGGGTGGTTTTGAGGGTGAAGGCAGCAGGAAAGCCTGTAGCCCCCAGGTCTGTGGGGCTACGCAAATGTTTCCCAAAGAGCTTTAGAACACGGCATAGTTTTTCCTGCTGGCTCTTTGGGCGTGAAACCCGTCTCCAGCCATATAGCCATATTTGTGCCTGGCACGGCGCCTACTGGGGAAGGGTGGTTTTGAGGCTGAAGGCAGAAGAGAAGCCTGCAGCCCCCAGGTCTGTGGGGCTACGCAAGCGGTTCCCAAAGAGCTTTAGAACAAGGCATAGTTTTCCCTGCTGGTTCTTTGGGCGTGGGACCCATCTCCAGCTATATGGCCATTTTTGTGTCTGGCGCGGTGCCAAGTGGGAAAGGTTGTTTTGAGGTAGGAGGCAGAAGGGAAGCCTGCAGCCCCCAGGTCTGTGGGGCTACGCAAGCGGTTCCCAAAGAGCTTTAGAACAAGGCATAATTTTCCTTGCTGGCTCCTTGGGCGTGGGACCCATCTCCAGCCATATGGCCATTTTTGTGCCTGGCGCGGCGCCAAATGGGAAAGGGTGGTTTTGAGGGTGAAGGCAGCAGGAAAGCCTGTAGCCCCCAGGTCTGTGGGGCTACGCAAACGTTTCCCAAAGAGCTTTAGAACAAGGCATAGTTTTTCCTGCTGGCTCTTTGGGCGTGAAACCCCTCTCCAGCCATATGGCCATTTTTGTGCCTGGTGCGGCGCCAAGTGGGGAAGGGTGGTTTTGAGGCTGAAGGCAGAAGGGAAGCCTGCAGCCCCCAGGTCTGTGGAGCTACGCACGCGGTTCCCAAAGAGCTTTACAACAAGGCATAGTTTTCCCTGCTGGTTCTTTGGGCGTGGGACCCATCTCCAGCCATATGGCCATTTTTGTGCCTGGCGCGGCGCCAAGTGGGAAAGGGTGGTTTTGAGGCTGAAGGCAGCAGGAAAGTCTGCAGCCGCAAGGTCTGTGGGGCTACGCAAGCGGTTCCCAAAGAGCTTTAGAACAAGGCATAAATTTCCCTGGTGGCTCCTTGTGCGTGAAAGCCCTCTCCAGCCATATGGCCATTTTTGTGCCTGGCGCGGCGCCAAGTGGAAAAGGGTGGTTTTGAGGGTGAAGGCAGCAGGAAAGCCTGCAGCCCCCAGGTCTGTGGGGCTACGCAAGCGGTTCCCAAAGAGCTTTAGAACAAGGCATAGTTTTCCCTGCTGGCTCCTTGGGCGTGAAAACCCTCTCCAACCATATGGCCATTTTTGTGCCTGGCGCGGCTCCATGTGGGAATGGGTGGTTTTGAGGCTGAAGGCAGCAGGAAAGCCTGCAGCCCCCAGGTCTGTGGGGCTACGCAAGCGGTTTCCAAAGAGCTTTAGAACAAGGCCTAGTTTTCCCTGCTGGCTCCTTGGGCGTGAAAACCCTCTCCAGCCATATGGCCATTTTTGTGCCTGGCGCGGCGCCAAGTGGGAAAGGGTGGTTTTGAGGCTGAAGGCAGCAGGAAAGCCTGTAGCCCCCAGGTCTGTGGGGCTACGCACGCTGTTCCCAAAGAGCTTTAGAACAAGGCATAATTTTCCCTGCTGGTTCTTTGGGCGTGGGACCCATCTCCAGCCATATGGCCATTTTTGTGGCTGGCGCGGCGCCAAGTGGGAAAGGGTGGTTTTGAGGGTGAAGGCAGCAGGAAAGCCTGCAGCCCCCAGGTCTGTGGGGCTACGCAAGAGGTTCCCAAAGAGCTTTAGAACAAGGCATAGTTTTCCCTGCTGGCTCCTTGGGCGTGAAAACCCTCTCCAGCCATATGGCCATTTTTGTGCCTGGCGCGGCGCCAAGTGGGAAAGGGTGGTGTTGAGGCTGAAGGCAGCAGGAAAGCCTGCAGCCGCCAGGTCTGTGGGGCTACGCAAGCGGTTCCCAAAGAGCTTTAGAACAAGGCATAATTTTCCCTGCTGGTTCTTTGGGCGTGGGACCCATCTCCAGCCATATGGCCATTTTTGTGCCTGGCACGGCGCCTACTTGGGAAGGGTGGTTTTGAGGAAGAAGGCAGAAGGGAAGCCTGCAGCCCCCAGGTCTGTGGGGCTACGCAAGCGGTTCCCAAAGAGCTTTAGAACAAGGCATAGTTTTCCCTGCTGGCTCTTTGGGCGTGGGACCCATCTCCAGCCATATGGCCATTTTTGTGCCTGGCGCGGCGCCAAGTGGGAAAGGGTGGTGTTGAGGCTGAAGGCAGCAGGAAAGCCTGCAGCCCCCAGGTCTGTGGGGCTACGCAAGCGGTTCCCAAAGAGCTTTAGAACAAGGCATAATTTTCCCTGCTGGTTCTTTGGGCGTGGGACCCATCTCCAGCTATATGGCCATTTTTGTGCCTGGCGCGGCGCCAAGTGGGAAAGGTTGTTTTGAGGTAGAAGGCAGAAGGGAAGCCTGCAGCCCCCAGGTCTGTGGGGCTACGCAAGCGGTTCCCAAAGAGCTTTAGAACAAGGCATAATTTTCCCTGCTGGCTCCTTGGGCGTGGGACCCATCTCCAGCCATATGGCCATTTTTGTGGCTGGCGCGGCGCCAAGTGGGAAAGGGTGGTTTTGAGGGTGAAGGCAGCAGGAAAGCCTGTAGCCCCCAGGTCTGTGGGGCTACGCAAGCGGTTCCCAAAGAGCTTTAGAACAAGGCATAGTTTTTCCTGCTGGCTCTTTGGGCGTGAAACCCCTCTCCAGCCATATGGCCATTTTTGTGCCTGGCACGGCGCCTACTGGGGAAGGGTGGTTTTGAGGCTGAAGGCAGAAGGGAAGCCTGCAGCCCCCAGGTCTGTGGAGCTACGCACGCGGTTCCCAAAGAGCTTTACAACAAGGCATAGTTTTCCCTGCTGGTTCTTTGGGCGTGGGACCCATCTCCAGCCATATGGCCATTTTTGTGCCTGGCGCGGCACCAAGTGGGAAAGGGTGGTTTTGAGGCTGAAGGCAGCAGGAAAGCCTGCAGCCCCCAGGTCTGTGGGGCTACGCAAGCGGTTTCCAAAGAGCTTTAGAACAAGGCATAATTTTCCCTGCTGGTTCCTTGGGCGTGAAAACCCTCTCCAGCCATATGGCCATTTTTGTGCCCGGCGCGGCGCCAAGTGGGAATGGGTGCTTTTGAGGCTGAAGGCAGCAGGAAAGCCTGCAGCCCCCAGGTCTGTGGGGCTACGCAAGCGGTTCCCAAAGAGCTTTAGAACAAGGCATAATTTTCCCTGCTGGCTCCTTGGGCGTGGGACCCATCTCCAGCCATATGGCCATTTTTTTGTCTGGCGCGGTGCCAAGTGGAAAAGGGTGGTTTTGAAGGTGAAGGCAGCAGGAAAGCCTGCAGCCCCCAGGTCTGTGGGGCTACGCAAGCGGTTCCCAAAGAGCTTTAGAACAAGGCATAAATTTCCCTGGTGGGTGCTTGTGCGTGAAAGCCCTCTCCAGCCATATGGCCATTTTTGTGCCTGGCGCGGCGCCAAGTGGAAAAGGGTGGTTTTGAGGGTGAAGGCAGCAGGAAAGCCTGCAGCCCCCAGGTCTGTGGGGCTACGCACGCTGTTCCCAAAGAGCTTTAGAACAAGGCATAATTTTCCCTGCTGGTTCTTTGGGCGTGGGACCCATCTCCAGCCATATGGCCATTTTTGTGGCTGGCGCGGCGCCAAGTGGGAAAGGGTGGTTTTGAGGCTGAAGGCAGCAGGAAAGCCTGCAGCCCCCAGGTCTGTGGGGCTACGCAAGAGGTTCCCAAAGAGCTTTAGAACAAGGCATAGTTTTCCCTGCTGGCTCCTTCGGCGTGAAAACCCTCTCCAGCCATATGGCCATTTTTGTGCCTGGCGCGGCGCCAAGTGGGAAAGGGTGGTGTTGAGGCTGAAGGCAGCAGGAAAGCCTGCAGCCGCCAGGTCTGTGGGGCTACGCAAGCGGTTCCCAAAGAGCTTTAGAACAAGGCATAGTTTTTCCTGCTGGCTCTTTGGGCTTGAAACCCCTCTCCAGCCATACGGCCATTTCTGTGCCTGGCGCGGCGCCAAGTGGGGAAGGGTGGTTTTGAGGCTGAAGGCAGAAGGCAAGCCTGCAGCCCCCAGGTCTGTGGGGCTACGCAAGCGGTTCCCAAAGGGCTTTAGAACAAGGCATAATTTTCCCTGCTGGTTCTTTGGGCGTGGGACCCATCTCCAGCCATATGGCCATTTTTGTGCCTGGCACGGCGCCTACTTGGGAAGGGTGGTTTTGAAGAAGAAGGCAGAAGGGAAGCCTGCAGCCCCCAGGTCTGTGGGGCTACGCGCGCGGTTCCCAAAGAGCTTTAGAACAAGGCATAGTTTTCCCTGCTGGCTCTTTGGGCGTGGGACCCATCTCCAGCCATATGGCCATTTTTGTGCCTGGCACTGCGCCAAGTGGGAAAGGGTGGTGTTGAGGCTGAAGGCAGCAGGAAAGCCTGCAGCCCCCAGGTCTGTGGGGCTACGCAAGCGGTTTCCAAAGAGCTTTAGAACAAGGCATAGTTTTCCCTGCTGGCTCTTTGGGCGTGAAACCCGTCTCCAGCCATATGGCCATATTTGTGCCTGGCACGGCGCCTACTGGGGAAGGGTGGTTTTGAGGCTGAAGGCAGAAGGGAAGCCTGCAGCCCCCAGGTCTGTGGGGCTACGCAAGCGGTTCCCAAAGAGCTTTAGAACAAGGCATAGTTTTCCCTGCTGGTTCTTTGGGCGTGGGACCCATCTCCAGCTATATGGCCATTTTTGTGCCTGGCGCGGCGCCAAGTGGGAAAGGTTGTTTTGAGGTAGAAGGCAGAAGGGAAGCCTGCAGCCCCCAGGTCTGTGGGGCTACGCAAGCGGTTCCCAAAGAGCTTTAGAACAAGGCATAAATTTCCCTGGTGGCTCCTTGTGCGTGAAAGCCCTCTCCAGCCATATGGCCATTTTTGTGCCTGGCGCGGCGCCAAGTGGAAAAGGGTGGTTTTGAGGGTGAAGGCAGCAGGAAAGCCTGCAGCCGCCAGGTCTGTGGGGCTACGCAAGCGGTTCCCAAAGAGCTTTAGAACAAGGCATAGTTTTCCCTGCTGGCTACTTGGGCGTGAAAACCCTATCCAACCATATGGCCATTTTTGTGCCTGGCGCGGCTCCATGTGGGAATGGGTGGTTTTGAGGCTGAAGGCAGCAGGAAAGCCTGCAGCCCCCAGGTCTGTGGGGCTACGCAAGCGGTTTCCAAAGAGCTTTAGAACAAGGCATAGTTTTCCCTGCTGGCTCCTTGGGCGTGAAAACCCTCTCCAGCCATATGGCCATTTTTGTGCCTGGCGCGGCGCCAAGTGGGAAAGGGTGGTGTTGAGGCTGAATGCAGCAGGAAAGCCTGCAGCCCCCAGGTCTGTGGGGCTACGCAAGCGGTTCCCAAAGAGCTTTAGAACAAGGCATAGTTTTTCCTGCTGGCTCTTTGGGCTTGAAACCCCTCTCCAGCCATACGGCCATTTCTGTGCCTGGCGCGGCGCCAAGTGGGGAAGGGTGGTTTTGAGGCTGAAGGCAGAAGGCAAGCCTGCAGCCCCCAGGTCTGTGGGGCTACGCAAGCGGTTCCCAAAGGGCTTTAGAACAAGGCATAATTTTCCCTGCTGGTTCTTTGGGCGTGGGACCCATCTCCAGCCATATGGCCATTTTTGTGCCTGGCACGGCGCCTACTTGGGAAGGGTGGTTTTGAGGAAGAAGGCAGAAGGGAAGCCTGCAGCCCCCAGGTCTGTGGGGCTACGCGCGCGGTTCCCAAAGAGCTTTAGAACAAGGCATAGTTTTCCCTGCTGGCTCTTTGGGCGTGGGACCCATCTCCAGCCATATGGCCATTTTTGTGCCTGGCGCTGCGCCAAGTGGGAAAGGGTGGTGTTGAGGCTGAAGGCAGCAGGAAAGCCTGCAGTCCCCAGGTCTGTGGGGCTACGCAAGCGGTTCCCAAAGAGCTTTAGAACAAGGCATAATTTTCCCTGCAGGCTCCTTGGGCGTGGGACCCATCTCCAGCCATATGGCCATTTTTGTGCCTGGCGCGGCGCCAAGTGGGAAAGGGTGGTTTTGAGGGTGAAGGCAGCAGGAAAGCCTGTAGCCCCCAGGTCTGTGGGGCTACGCAAATGTTTCCCAAAGAGCTTTAGAACAAGGCATAGTTTTTCCTGCTGGCTCTTTGGGCGTGAAACCCGTCTCCAGCCATATAGCCATATTTGTGCCTGGCACGGCGCCTACTGGGGAAGGGTGGTTTTGAGGCTGAAGGCAGCAGGAAAGCCTGCAGCCCCCAGGTCTGTGGGGCTACGCAAGCGGTTCCCAAAGAGCTTTAGAACAAGGCATAGTTTTCCCTGCTGGCTCCTTGGGCGTGAAAACCCTCTCCAGCCATATGGCCATTTTTGTGCCTGGCGCGGCGCCAAGTGGGAAAGGGTGGTGTTGAGGCTGAAGGCAGCAGGAAAGCCTGCAGCCGCCAGGTCTGTGGGGCTACGCAAGCGGTTCCCAAAGAGCTTTAGAACAAGGCATAGTTTTTCCTGCTGGCTCTTTGGGCGTGAAACCCCTCTCCAGCCATATGGCCATTTCTGTGCCTGGCGCGGCGCCAAGTGGGGAAGGGTGGTTTTGAGGCTGAAGGCAGAAGGCAAGCCTGCAGCCCCCAGGTCTGTGGGGCTACGCAAGCGGTTCCCAAAGGGCTTTAGAACAAGGCATAATTTTCCCTGCTGGTTCTTTGGGCGTGGGACCCATCTCCAGCCATATGGCCATTTTTGTGCCTGGCACGGCGCCTACTTGGGAAGGGTGGTTTTGAGGAAGAAGGCAGAAGGGAAGCCTGCAGCCCCCAGGTCTGTGGGGCTACGCAAGCGGTTCCCAAAGAGCTTTAGAACAAGGCATAGTTTTCCCTGCTGGCTCTTTGGGCGTGGGACCCATCTCCAGCCATATGGCCATTTTTGTGCCTGGCGCGGCGCCAAGTGGGAAAGGGTGGTGTTGAGGCTGAAGGCAGCAGGAAAGCCTGCAGCCCCCAGGTCTGTGGGGCTACGCAAGCGGTTCCCAAAGAGCTTTAGAACAAGGCATAATTTTCCCTGCTGGTTCTTTGGGCGTGGGACCCATCTCCAGACATATGGCCATTTTTGTGCCTGGCGCGGCGCCAAGTGGGAAAGGTTGTTTTGAGGTAGAAGGCAGAAGGGAAGCCTGCAGCCCCCAGGTCTGTGGGGCTACGCAAGCGGTTCCCAAAGAGCTTTAGAACAAGGCATAATTTTCCCTGCTGGCTCCTTGGGCGTGGGACCCATCTCCAGCCATATGGCCATTTTTGTGCCTGGCGCGGCGCCAAGTGGGAAAGGGTGGTTTTGAGGGTGAAGGCAGCAGGAAAGCCTGTAGCCCCCAGGTCTGTGGGGCTACGCAAGCGGTTCCCAAAGAGCTTTAGAACAAGGCATAGTTTTTCCTGCTGGCTCTTTGGGCGTGAAACCCCTCTCCAGCCATATGGCCATTTTTGTGCCTGGCACGGCGCCTACTGGGGAAGGGTGGTTTTGAGGCTGAAGGCAGAAGGGAAGCCTGCAGCCCCCAGGTCTGTGGAGCTACGCATGCGGTTCCCAAAGAGCTTTACAACAAGGCATAGTTTTCCCTGCTGGTTCTTTGGGCGTGGGACCCATCTCCAGCCATATGGCCATTTTTGTGCCTGGCGCGGCGCCAAGTGGGAAAGGGTGGTTTTGAGGGTGAAGGCAGCAGGAAAGCCTGCAGCCCCCAGGTCTGTGGGGCTACGCAAGCGGTTTCCAAAGAGCTTTAGAACAAGGCATAATTTTCCCTGCTGGTTCCTTGGGCGTGAAAACCCTCTCCAGCCATATGGCCATTTTTGTGCCCGGCGCGGCGCCAAGTGGGAATGGGTGGTTTTGAGGCTGAAGGCAGCAGGAAAGCCTGCAGCCCCCAGGTCTGTGGGGCTACGCAAGCGGTTCCCAAAGAGCTTTAGAACAAGGCATAATTTTCCCTGCTGGCTCCTTGGGCGTGGGACCCATCTCCAGCCATATGGCCATTTTTTTGTCTGGCGCGGTGCCAAGTGGAAAAGGGTGGTTTTGAAGGTGAAGGCAGCAGGAAAGCCTGCAGCCCCCAGGTCTGTGGGGCTACGCAAGCGGTTCCCAAAGAGCTTTAGAACAAGGCATAAATTTCCCTGGTGGGTGCTTGTGCGTGAAAGCCCTCTCCAGCCATATGGCCATTTTTGTGCCTGGCGCGGCGCCAAGTGGAAAAGGGTGGTTTTGAGGGTGAAGGCAGCAGGAAAGCCTGCAGCCCCCAGGTCTGTGGGGCTACGCACGCTGTTCCCAAAGAGCTTTAGAACAAGGCATAATTTTCCCTGCTGGTTCTTTGGGCGTGGGACCCATCTCCAGCCATATGGCCATTTTTGTGGCTGGCGCGGCGCCAAGTGGGAAAGGGTGGTTTTGAGGCTGAAGGCAGCAGGAAAGCCTGCAGCCCCCAGGTCTGTGGGGCTACGCAAGAGGTTCCCAAAGAGCTTTAGAACAAGGCATAGTTTTCCCTGCTGGCTCCTTGGGCGTGAAAACCCTCTCCAGCCATATGGCCATTTTTGTGCCTGGCGCGGCGCCAAGTGGGAAAGGGTGGTGTTGAGGCTGAAGGCAGCAGGAAAGCCTGCAGCCGCCAGGTCTGTGGGGCTACGCAAGCGGTTCCCAAAGAGCTTTAGAACAAGGCATAGTTTTTCCTGCTGGCTCTTTGGGCTTGAAACCCCTCTCCAGCCATACGGCCATTTCTGTGCCTGGCGCGGCGCCAAGTGGGGAAGGGTGGTTTTGAGGCTGAAGGCAGAAGGCAAGCCTGCAGCCCCCAGGTCTGTGGGGCTACGCAAGCGGTTCCCAAAGGGCTTTAGAACAAGGCATAATTTTCCCTGCTGGTTCTTTGGGCGTGGGACCCATCTCCAGCCATATGGCCATTTTTGTGCCTGGCACGGCGCCTACTTGGGAAGGGTGGTTTTGAAGAAGAAGGCAGAAGGGAAGCCTGCAGCCCCCAGGTCTGTGGGGCTACGCGCGCGGTTCCCAAAGAGCTTTAGAACAAGGCATAGTTTTCCCTGCTGGCTCTTTGGGCGTGGGACCCATCTCCAGCCATATGGCCATTTTTGTGCCTGGCACTGCGCCAAGTGGGAAAGGGTGGTGTTGAGGCTGAAGGCAGCAGGAAAGCCTGCAGCCCCCAGGTCTGTGGGGCTACGCAAGCGGTTCCCAAAGAGCTTTAGAACAAGGCATAGTTTTTCCTGCTGGCTCTTTGGGCGTGAAACCCGTCTCCAGCCATATGGCCATATTTGTGCCTGGCACGGCGCCTACTGGGGAAGGGTGGTTTTGAGGCTGAAGGCAGAAGGGAAGCCTGCAGCCCCCAGGTCTGTGGGGCTACGCAAGCGGTTCCCAAAGAGCTTTAGAACAAGGCATAGTTTTCCCTGCTGGTTCTTTGGGCGTGGGACCCATCTCCAGCTATATGGCCATTTTTGTGCCTGGCGCGGCGCCAAGTGGGAAAGGTTGTTTTGAGGTAGAAGGCAGAAGGGAAGCCTGCAGCCCCCAGGTCTGTGGGGCTACGCAAGCGGTTCCCAAAGAGCTTTAGAACAAGGCATAAATTTCCCTGGTGGCTCCTTGTGCGTGAAAGCCCTCTCCAGCCATATGGCCATTTTTGTGCCTGGCGCGGCGCCAAGTGGAAAAGGGTGGTTTTGAGGGTGAAGGCAGCAGGAAAGCCTGCAGCCGCCAGGTCTGTGGGGCTACGCAAGCGGTTCCCAAAGAGCTTTAGAACAAGGCATAGTTTTCCCTGCTGGCTACTTGGGCGTGAAAACCCTATCCAACCATATGGCCATTTTTGTGCCTGGCGCGGCTCCATGTGGGAATGGGTGGTTTTGAGGCTGAAGGCAGCAGGAAAGCCTGCAGCCCCCAGGTCTGTGGGGCTACGCAAGCGGTTTCCAAAGAGCTTTAGAACAAGGCATAGTTTTCCCTGCTGGCTCCTTGGGCGTGAAAACCCTCTCCAGCCATATGGCCATTTTTGTGCCTGGCGCGGCGCCAAGTGGGAAAGGGTGGTTTTGAGGCTGAAGGCAGCAGGAAAGCCTGTAGCCCCCAGGTCTGTGGGGCTACGCACGCTGTTCCCAAAGAGCTTTAGAACAAGGCATAGTTTTCCCTGCTGGCTCCTTGGGCGTGAAAACCCTCTCCAGCCATATGGCCATTTTTGTGCCTGGCGCGGCGCCAAGTGGGAAAGGGTGGTGTTGAGGCTGAATGCAGCAGGAAAGCCTGCAGCCCCCAGGTCTGTGGGGCTACGCAAGCGGTTCCCAAAGAGCTTTAGAACAAGGCATAGTTTTTCCTGCTGGCTCTTTGGGCTTGAAACCCCTCTCCAGCCATACGGCCATTTCTGTGCCTGGCGTGGCGCCAAGTGGGGAAGGGTGGTTTTGAGGCTGAAGGCAGAAGGCAAGCCTGCAGCCCCCAGGTCTGTGGGGCTACGCAAGCGGTTCCCAAAGGGCTTTAGAACAAGGCATAATTTTCCCTGCTGGTTCTTTGGGCGTGGGACCCATCTCCAGCCATATGGCCATTTTTGTGCCTGGCACGGCGCCTACTTGGGAAGGGTGGTTTTGAGGAAGAAGGCAGAAGGGAAGCCTGCAGCCCCCAGGTCTGTGGGGCTACGCGCGCGGTTCCCAAAGAGCTTTAGAACAAGGCATAGTTTTCCCTGCTGGCTCTTTGGGCGTGGGACCCATCTCCAGCCATATGGCCATTTTTGTGCCTGGCGCTGCGCCAAGTGGGAAAGGGTGGTGTTGAGGCTGAAGGCAGCAGGAAAGCCTGCAGCCCCCAGGTCTGTGGGGCTACGCAAGCGGTTCCCAAAGAGCTTTAGAACAAGGCATAATTTTCCCTGCAGGCTCCTTGGGCGTGGGACCCATCTCCAGCCATATGGCCATTTTTGTGCGTGGCGCGGCGCCAAGTGGGAAAGGGTGGTTTTGAGGGTGAAGGCAGCAGGAAAGCCTGTAGCCCCCAGGTCTGTGGGGCTACGCAAATGTTTCCCAAAGAGCTTTAGAACAAGGCATAGTTTTTCCTGCTGGCTCTTTGGGCGTGAAACCCGTCTCCAGCCATATAGCCATATTTGTGCCTGGCACGGCGCCTACTGGGGAAGGGTGGTTTTGAGGCTGAAGGCAGCAGGAAAGCCTGCAGCCCCCAGGTCTGTGGGGCTACGCAAGCGGTTCCCAAAGAGCTTTAGAACAAGGCATAGTTTTCCCTGCTGGTTCTTTGGGCGTGGGACCCATCTCCAGCTATATGGCCATTTTTGTGCCTGGCGCGGCGCCAAGTGGGAAAGGTTGTTTTGAGGTAGAAGGCAGAAGGGAAGCCTGCAGCCCCCAGGTCTGTGGGGCTACGCAAGCGGTTCCCAAAGAGCTTTAGAACAAGGCATAATTTTCCCTGCTGGCTCCTTGGGCGTGGGACCCATCTCCAGCCATATGGCCATTTTTGTGCCTGGCGCGGCGCCAAATGGGGAAGGGTGGTTTTGAGGCTGAAGGCAGAAGGGAAGCCTGCAGCCCCCAGGTCTGTGGAGCTACGCACGCGGTTCCCAAAGAGCTTTACAACAAGGCATAGTTTTCCCTGCTGGTTCTTTGGGCGTGGGACCCATCTCCAGCCATATGGCCATTTTTGTGCCTGGCGCGGCGCCAAGTGGGAAAGGGTGGTTTTGAGGCTGAAGGCAGCAGGAAAGCCTGCAGCCGCAAGGTCTGTGGGGCTACGCAAGCGGTTTCCAAAGAGCTTTAGAACAAGGCATAGTTTTCCCTGCTGGTTCCTTGGGCGTGAAAACCCTCTCCAGCCATATGGCCATTTTTGTGCCTGGCGCGGCGCCAAGTGTGAAAGGGTGGTTTTGAGGCTGAAGGCAGCAGGAAAGCCTGCAGCCCCCAGGTCTGTGGGGCTATGCAAGCGGTTCCCAAAGAGCTTTAGAACAAGGCATAATTTTCCCTGCTGGCTCCTTGGGCGTGGGACCCATCTCCAGCCATATGGCCATTTTTTTGTCTGGCGCGGCGCCAAGTGGAAAAGGGTGGTTTTGAAGGTGAAGGCAGCAGGAAATCCTGCAGCCCCCAGGTCTGTGGGGCTACGCAAGCGGTTCCCAAAGAGCTTTAGAACAAGGCATAAATTTCCCTGGTGGCTCCTTGTGCGTGAAAGCCCTCTCCAGCCATATGGCCATTTTTGTGCCTGGCGCGGCGCCAAGTGGAAAAGGGTGGTTTTGAGGGTGAAGGCAGCAGGAAAGCCTGCAGCCGCCAGGTCTGTGGGGCTACGCAAGCGGTTCCCAAAGAGCTTTACAACAAGGCATAGTTTTCCCTGCTGGCTACTTGGGCGTGAAAACCCTCTCCAACCATATGGCCATTTTTGTGCCTGGCGCGGCTCCATGTGGGAATGGGTGGTTTTGAGGCTGAAGGCAGCAGGAAAGCCTGCAGCCCCCAGGTCTGTGGGGCTACGCAAGCGGTTTCCAAAGAGCTTTAGAACAAGGCCTAGTTTTCCCTGCTGGCTCCTTGGGCGTGAAAACCCTCTCCAGCCATATGGCCATTTTTGTGCCTGGCACGGCGCCAAGTGGGAAAGGGTGGTTTTGAGGCTGAAGGCAGCAGGAAAGCCTGTAGCCCCCAGGTCTGTGGGGCTACGCAAGCGGTTCCCAAAGAGCTTTAGAACAAGGCATAATTTTCCCTGCTGGTTCTTTGGGCGTGGGACCCATCTCCAGCCATATGGCCATTTTTGTGGCTGGCGCGGCGCCAAGTGGGAAAGGGTGGTTTTGAGGGTGAAGGCAGCAGGAAAGCCTGCAGCCCCCAGGTCTGTGGGGCTACGCAAGAGGTTCCCAAAGAGCTTTAGAACAAGGCATAGTTTTCCCTGCTGGCTCCTTCGGCGTGAAAACCCTCTCCAGCCATATGGCCATTTTTGTGCCTGGCGCGGCGCCAAGTGGGAAAGGGTGGTGTTGAGGCTGAAGGCAGCAGGAAAGCCTGCAGCCGCCAGGTCTGTGGGGCTACGCAAGCGGTTCCCAAAGAGCTTTAGAACAAGGCATAGTTTTTCCTGCTGGCTCTTTGGGCGTGAAACCCCTCTCCAGCCATATGGCCATTTCTGTGCCTGGCGCGGCGCCAAGTGGGGAAGCGTGGTTTTGAGGCTGAAGGCAGAAGGCAAGCCTGCAGCCCCCAGGTCTGTGGGGCTACGCAAGCGGTTCCCAAAGGGCTTTAGAACAAGGCATAATTTTCCCTGCTGGCTCTTTGGGCGTGGGACCCATCTCCAGCCATATGGCCATTTTTGTGCCTGGCGCGGCGCCAAGTGGGAAAGGGTGGTGTTGAGGCTGAAGGCAGCAGGAAAGCCTGCAGCCCCCAGGTCTGTGGGGCTACGCAAGCGGTTCCCAAAGAGCTTTAGAACAAGGCATAATTTTCCCTGCAGGCTCCTTGGGCGTGGGACCCATCTCCAGCCATATGGCCATTTTTGTGCCTGGCGCGGCGCCAAGTGGGAAAGGGTGGTTTTGAGGGTGAAGGCAGCAGGAAAGCCTGTAGCCCCCAGGTCTGTGGGGCTACGCAAATGTTTCCCAAAGAGCTTTAGAACACGGCATAGTTTTTCCTGCTGGCTCTTTGGGCGTGAAACCCGTCTCCAGCCATATGGCCATTTTTGTGCCTGGCACGGCGCCTACTGGGGAAGGGTGGTTTTGAGGCTGAAGGCAGAAGGGAAGCCTGCAGCCCCCAGGTCTGTGGGGCTACGCAAGCGGTTCCCAAAGAGCTTTACAACAAGGCATAGTTTTCCCTGCTGGTTCTTTGGGCGTGGGACCCATCTCCAGCCATATGGCCATTTTTGTGCCTGGCGCGGCGCCAAGTGGGAAAGGGTGGTTTTGAGGCTGAAGGCAGCAGGAAAGCCTGCAGCCCCCAGGTCTGTGGGGCTACGCAAGCGGTTTCCAAAGAGCTTTAGAACAAGGCATAATTTTCCCTGCTGTCTCTTTGGGCGTGAAAACCCTCTCCAGCCATATGGCCATTTTTGTGCCCGGCGCGGCACCAAGTGGGAATGGGTGGTTTTGAGGCTGAAGGCAGCAGGAAAGCCTGCAGCCCCCAGGCCTGTGGGGCTACGCAAGCGGTTCCCAAAGAGCTTTAGAACAAGGCATAATTTTCCCTGCTGGCTCCTTGGGCGTGGGACCCATCTCCAGCCATATGGCCATTTTTTTGTCTGGCGCGGTGCCAAGTGGAAAAGGGTGGTTTTGAAGGTGAAGGCAGCAGGAAAGCCTGCAGCCCCCAGGTCTGTGGGGCTACGCAAGCGGTTCCCAAAGAGCTTTACAACAAGGCATAAATTTCTCTGGTGGCTCCTTGTGCGTGAAAGCCCTCTCCAGCCATATGGCCATTTTTGTGCCTGGCGCGGCGCCAAGTGGAAAAGGGTGGTTTTGAGGGTGAAGGCAGCAGGAAAGCCTGTAGCCGCCAGGTCTGTGGGGCTACGCAAGCGGTTCCAAAAGAGCTTTAGAACAAGGCATAGTTTTCCCTGCTGGCTACTTGGGCGTGAAAACCCTATCCAGCCATATGGCCATTTTTGTGCCTGGCGCGGCTCCATGTGGGAATGGGTGGTTTTGAGGCTGAAGGCAGCAGGAAAGCCTGCAGCCCCCAGGTCTTTGGCGCTACGCAAGCGTTTCCCAAAAAGCTTTAGAACAAGGCATATTTTTCCGTGCTTGCTCTTTGGCCGTGGACCCATCTCCAGCCATATGGCCATTTTTGTGCCTGGCGCAGCGCCAAGTGGGAAAGGGTGGTTTTGAGGGTGAAGGCAGCAGGAAAGCCTGCAGCCGCCAGGTCTGTGGGGATACGCAAGCGGTTCCCAAAGAGCTTTAGAACAAGGCATAATTTTCCCTGCTGGCTCCTTGGGCGTGAAAACCCTCTCCAGCCATATGGCCATATTTGTGCCTGGCGCGACGCAAAGTGGGAAAGGGTGTTGTCGAGGCTGAAGGCAGCAGGAAAGCCTGCAGCCCCCAGGTCTGTGGGGCTACGCAAGCGGTTCCCAAAGAGCTTTAGAACAAGGCATAGTTTTCCCTGCTGGTTCTTTGGGCGTGGGACCCATCTCCAGCCATATGGCCATTTTTGTGCCTCGCGCAGCGCCAAGTTGGATAGGGTGGTTTTGAGGAAGGAGGCAGCAGGAAAGCCTGCAGCCGCCAGGTCTGTGGGGTTACGCAAGCGGTTTCCAAAGAGCTTTAGAACAAGGCATAGTTTTCCCTGCTGGCTCCTTGGGCGTGAAAACCCGTCTCCAGCCATATGGCCATTTTTGTGCCTGGCGCGACGCCAAGTGGGAAAGGGTGTTGTCGAGGCTGAAGGCAGCAGGAAAGCCTGTAGCCCCCAGGTCTGTGGGGCTACACAAGCGGTTCCCAAAGAGCTTTAGAACAAGGCATAATTTTCCCTGCTGGCTCCTTGGGCATGGGACCCGTCTCCAGCCATATGGCCATTTTTGTGCCTGGTGCGGCGCCAAGTGGAAAAGGGTGGTTTTGAAGGTGAAGGCAGCAGGAGATCCTGCAGCCCCCAGGTCTGTGGGGCTACGCAAGCGGTTCCCAAAGAGCTTTAGAACAAGGCATAAATTTCCCTGGTGGCTCCTTGTGCGTGAAAGCCCTCTCCAGCCATATGGCCATTTTTGTGCCTGGCGCGGCGCCAAGTGGAAAAGGGTGGTTTTGAGGGTGAAGGCAGCAGGAAAGCCTGTAGCCGCCAGGTCTGTGGGGCTACGCAAGCGGTTCCCAAAGAGCTTTAGAACAAGGCATAGTTTTCCCTGCTGGCTACTTGGGCGTGAAAACCCTATCCAACCATATGGCCATTTTTGTGCCTGGCGCGGCTCCATGTGGGAATGGGTGGTTTTGAGGCTGAAGGCAGCAGGAAAGCCTGCAGCCGCCAGGTCTGTGGGGCTACGCAAGCGGTTTCCAAAGAGCTTTAGAACAAGGCATAGTTTTCCCTGCTGGCTCCTTGGGCGTGAAAACCCTCTCCAGCCATATGGCCATTTTTGTGCCTGGCGCGGCGCCAAGTGGGAAAGGGTGGTTTTGAGGCTGAAGGCAGCAGGAAAGCCTGTAGCCCCCAGGTCTGTGGGGCTACGCACGCTGTTCCCAAAGAGCTTTAGAACAAGGCATAATTTTCCCTGCTGGTTCTTTGGGCGTGGGACCCATCTCCAGCCATATGGCCATTTTTGTGCCTGGCGCGGCGCCAAGTGGGAAAGGGTGGTTTTGAGGCTGAAGGCAGCAGGAAAGCCTGCAGCCCCCAGGTCTGTGGGGCTACGCAAGAGGTTCCCAAAGAGCTTTAGAACAAGGCATAGTTTTCCCTGCTGGCTCCTTGGGCGTGAAAACCCTCTCCAGCCATATGGCCATTTTTGTGCCTGGCGCGGCGCCAAGTGTGAAAGGGTGGTGTTGAGGCTGAAGGCAGCAGGAAAGCCTGCAGCCGCCAGGTCTGTGGGGCTACGCAAGCGGTTCCCAAAGAGCTTTAGAACAAGGCATAGTTTTTCCTGCTGGCTCTTTGGGCTTGAAACCCCTCTCCAGCCATATGGCCATTTCTGTGCCTGGCGCGGCGCCAAGTGGGGAAGGGTGGTTTTGAGGCTGAAGGCAGAAGGCAAGCCTGCAGCCCCCAGGTCTGTGGGGCTACGCAAGCGGTTCCCAAAGGGCTTTAGAACAAGGCATAATTTTCCCTGCTGGTTCTTTGGGCGTGGGACCCATCTCCAGCCATATGGCCATTTTTGTGCCTGGCACGGCGCCTACTTGGGAAGGGTGGTTTTGAGGAAGAAGGCAGAAGGGAAGCCTGCAGCCCCCAGGTCTGTGGGGCTACGCGCGCGGTTCCCAAAGAGCTTTAGAACAAGGCATAGTTTTCCCTGCTGGCTCTTTGGGCGTCGGACCCATCTCCAGCCATATGGCCATTTTTGTGCCTGGCGCTGCGCCAAGTGGGAAAGGGTGGTTTTGAGGCTGAAGGCAGCAGGAAAGCCTGCAGCCCCCAGGTCTGTGGGGCTACGCAAGCGGTTCCCAAAGAGCTTTAGAACAAGGCATAGTTTTCCCTGCAGGCTCCTTGGGCGTGGGACCCATCTCCAGCCATATGGCCATTTTTGTGCCTGGCGCGGCGCCAAGTGGGAAAGGGTGGTTTTGAGGGTGAAGGCAGCAGGAAAGCCTGTAGCCCCCAGGTCTGTGGGGCTACGCAAATGTTTCCCAAAGAGCTTTAGAACACGGTATAGTTTTTCCTGCTGGCTCTTTGGGCGTGAAACCCGTCTCCAGCCATATGGCCATTTTTGTGCCTGGCACGGCGCCTACTGGGGAAGGGTGGTTTTGAGGCTGAAGGCAGAAGGGAAGCCTGCAGCCCCCAGGTCTGTGGGGCTACGCAAGCGGTTCCCAAAGAGCTTTAGAACAAGGCATAATTTTCCCTGCAGTCTCCTTGGGCGTGGGACCCATCTCCAGCCATATGGCCATTTTTGTGCCTGGCGCGGCGCCAAGTGGGAAAGGGTGGTTTTGAGGGTGAAGGCAGCAGGAAAGCCTGTAGCCCCCAGGTCTGTGGGGCTACGCAAACGTTTCCCAAAGAGCTTTAGAACAAGGCATAGTTTTTCCTGCTGGCTCTTTGGGCATGAAACCCCTCTCCAGCCATATGGCCATTTTTGTGCCTGGTGCGGCGCCAAGTGGGGAAGGGTGGTTTTGAGGCTGAAGGCAGAAGGGAAGCCTGCAGCCCCCAGGTCTGTGGTGCTACGCAAGCGGTTTCCAAAGAGCTTTAGAACAAGGCATAATTTTCCCTGCTGGTTCCTTTAGCGTGAAAACCCTCTCCAGCCATATGGCCATTTTTGTGCCTGGCGCGGCGCCAAGTGGGAATGGGTGGTTTTGAGGCTGAAGGCAGCAGGAAAGCCTGCAGACCCCAGGTCTGTGGGGCTACGCAAGCGGTTCCCAAAGAGCTTTAGAACAAGGCATAATTTTCCCTGCTGGCACCTTGGGCGTGGGACCCATCTCCAGCCATATGGCCATTTTTTTGTCTGGCGCGGTGCCAAGTGGAAAAGGGTGGTTTTGAAGGTGAAGGCAGCAGGAAAGCCTGCAGCCCCCAGGTCTGTGGGGCTACGCAAGCGGTTCCCAAAGAGCTTTACAACAAGGCATAAATTTCCCTGGTGGCTCCTTGTGCGTGAAAGCCCTCTCCAGCCATATGGCCATTTTTGTGCCTGGCGCGGCGCCAAGTGGAAAAGGGTGGTTTTGAGGGTGAAGGCAGCAGGAAAGCCTGCAGCCCCCAGGTCTGTGGGGCTACGCAAGCGGTTCCAAAAGAGCTTTAGAACAAGGCATAGTTTTCCCTGCTGGCTCCTTGGGCGTGAAAACCCTATCCAGCCATATGGCCATTTTTGTGCCTGGCGCGGCTCCATGTGGGAATGGGTGGTTTTGAGGCTGAAGGCAGCAGGAAAGCCTGCAGCCCCCAGGTCTTTGGCGCTACGCAAGCGTTTCCCAAAGAGCTTTAGAACAAGGCATATTTTTCCACGCTTGCTCTTTGGCCGTGGACCCATCTCCAGCCATATGGCCATTTTTGTGCCTGGCGCAGCGCCAAGTGGGAAAGGGTGGTTTTGAGGGTGAAGGCAGCAGGAAAGCCTGCAGCCCCCAGGTCTGTGGGGATACGCAAGCGGTTCCCAAAGAGCTTTAGAACAAGGCATAATTTTCCCTGCTGGCTCCTTGGGCGTGAAAACCCTCTCCAGCCATATGGCCATATTTGTGCCTGGCGCGACGCAAAGTGGGAAAGGGTGTTGTCGAGGATGAAGGCAGCAGGAAAGCCTGCAGCCCCCAGGTCTGTGGGGCTACGCAAGCGGTTCCCAAAGAGCTTTAGAACAAGGCATAGTTTTCCCTGCTGGTTCTTTGGGCGTGGGACCCATCTCCAGCCATATGGCCATTTTTGTGCCTCGCGCAGCGCCAAGTTGGAAAGGGTGGTTTTGAGGAAGAAGGCAGCAGGAAAGCCTGCAGCCGCCAGGTCTGTGGGGCTACGCAAGCGGTTTCCAAAGAGCTTTAGAACAAGGCATAGTTTTCCCTGCTGGCTCCTTGGGCGTGAAAACCCTCTCCAGCCATATGGCCATTTTTGTGCCTGGCGCGATGCCAAGTGGGAAAGGGTGTTGTCGAGGCTGAAGGCAGCAGGAAAGCCTGTAGCCCCCAGGTCTGTGGGGCTACGCAAGCGGTTCCCAAAGAGCTTTAGAACAAGGCATAATTTTCCCTGCTGGCTCCTTGCGCGTGGGACCCATCTCCAGCCATATGGCCATTTTTTTGTCTGGCGCGGTGCCAAGTGGAAAAGGGTGGTTTTGAAGGTGAAGGCAGCAGGAAAGCCTGCAGCCCCCAGGTCTGTGGGGCTACGCAAGCGGTTCCCAAAGAGCTT
This sequence comes from Larus michahellis, assembly GCF_964199755.1. NCBI lineage: Eukaryota > Metazoa > Chordata > Aves > Charadriiformes > Laridae > Larus > Larus michahellis. The sequence continues at coordinate 227,379 of NW_027436247.1, read as the reverse complement.
TACAACAAGGCATAAATTTCCCTGGTGGCTCCTTGTGCGTGAAAGCCCTCTCCAGCCATATGGCCATTTTTGTGCCTCGCGCAGCGCCAAGTGGAAAAGGGTGGTTTTGAGGGTGAAGGCAGCAGGAAAGCCTGTAGCCGCCAGGTCTGTGGGGCTACGCAAGCGGTTCCAAAAGAGCTTTAGAACAAGGCATAGTTTTCCCTGCTGGCTCCTTGGGCGTGGGACCCATCTCCAGCCATATGGCCATTTTTTTGTCTGGCGCGGTGCCAAGTGGAAAGGGTGGTTTTGAAGGTGAAGGCAGCAGGAAAGCCTGCAGCCCCCAGGTCTGTGGGACTACGCAAGCGGTTCCCAAAGAGCTTTACAACAAGGCATAAATTTCTCTGGTGGCTCCTTGTGCGTGAAAGCCCTCTCCAGCCATATGGCCATTTTTGTGCCTGGCGCGGCGCCAAGTGGAAAAGGGTGGTTTTGAGGGTGAAGGCAGCAGGAAAGCCTGTAGCCGCCAGGTCTGTGGGGCTACGCAAGCGGTTCCAAAAGAGCTTTAGAACAAGGCATAGTTTTCCCTGCTGGCTACTTGGGCGTGAAAACCCTATCCAGCCATATGGCCATTTTTGTGCCTGGCGCGGCTCCATGTGGGAATGGGTGGTTTTGAGGCTGAAGGCAGCAGGAAAGCCTGCAGCCCCCAGGTCTTTGGCGCTACGCAAGCGTTTCCCAAAAAGCTTTAGAACAAGGCATATTTTTCCGTGCTTGCTCTTTGGCCGTGGACCCATCTCCAGCCATATGGCCATTTTTGTGCCTGGCGCAGCGCCAAGTGGGAAAGGGTGGTTTTGAGGGTGAAGGCAGCAGGAAAGCCCGCAGCCGCCAGGTCTGTGGGGATACGCAAGCGGTTCCCAAACAGCTTTAGAACAAGGCATAATTTTCCCTGCTGGCTCCTTGGGCGTGAAAACCCTCTCCAGCCATATGGCCATATTTGTGCCTGGCGCGACGCAAAGTGGGAAAGGGTGTTGTCGAGGCTGAAGGCAGCAGGAAAGCCTGCAGCCCCCAGGTCTGTGGGGCTACGCAAGCGGTTCCCAAAGAGCTTTAGAACAAGGCATAGTTTTCCCTGCTGGTTCTTTGGGCGTGGGACCCATCTCCAGCCATATGGCCATTTTTGTGCCTCGCGCAGCGCCAAGTTGGATAGGGTGGTTTTGAGGAAGGAGGCAGCAGGAAAGCCTGCAGCCGCCAGGTCTGTGGGGTTACGCAAGCGGTTTCCAAAGAGCTTTAGAACAAGGCATAGTTTTCCCTGCTGGCTCCTTGGGCGTGAAAACCCGTCTCCAGCCATATGGCCATTTTTGTGCCTGGCGCGACGCCAAGTGGGAAAGGGTGTTGTCGAGGCTGAAGGCAGCAGGAAAGCCTGTAGCCCCCAGGTCTGTGGGGCTACGCAAGCGGTTCCCAAAGAGCTTTAGAACAAGGCATAATTTTCCCTGCTGGCTCCTTGGGCATGGGACCCGTCTCCAGCCATATGGCCATTTTTGTGCCTGGTGCGGCGCCAAGTGGAAAAGGGTGGTTTTGAAGGTGAAGGCAGCAGGAGATCCTGCAGCCCCCAGGTCTGTGGGGCTACGCAAGCGGTTCCCAAAGAGCTTTAGAACAAGGCATAAATTTCCCTGGTGGCTCCTTGTGCGTGAAAGCTCTCTCCAGCCATATGGCCATTTTTGTGCCTGGCGCGGCGCCAAGTGGAAAAGGGTGGTTTTGAGGGTGAAGGCAGCAGGAAAGCCTGTAGCCGCCAGGTCTGTGGGGCTACGCAAGCGGTTCCCAAAGAGCTTTAGAACAAGGCATAGTTTTCCCTGCTGGCTACTTGGGCGTGAAAACCCTATCCAACCATATGGCCATTTTTGTGCCTGGCGCGGCTCCATGTGGGAATGGGTGGTTTTGAGGCTGAAGGCAGCAGGAAAGCCTGCAGCCGCCAGGTCTGTGGGGCTACGCAAGCGGTTTCCAAAGAGCTTTAGAACAAGGCATAGTTTTCCCTGCTGGCTCCTTGGGCGTGAAAACCCTCTCCAGCCATATGGCCATTTTTGTGCCTGGCGCGGCGCCAAGTGGGAAAGGGTGGTTTTGAGGCTGAAGGCAGCAGGAAAGCCTGTAGCCCCCAGGTCTGTGGGGCTACGCACGCTGTTCCCAAAGAGCTTTAGAACAAGGCATAATTTTCCCTGCTGGTTCTTTGGGCGTGGGACCCATCTCCAGCCATATGGCCATTTTTGTGCCTGGCGCGGCGCCAAGTGGGAAAGGGTGGTTTTGAGGCTGAAGGCAGCAGGAAAGCCTGCAGCCCCCAGGTCTGTGGGGCTACGCAAGAGGTTCCCAAAGAGCTTTAGAACAAGGCATAGTTTTCCCTGCTGGCTCCTTGGGCGTGAAAACCCTCTCCAGCCATATGGCCATTTTTGTGCCTGGCGCGGCGCCAAGTGTGAAAGGGTGGTGTTGAGGCTGAAGGCAGCAGGAAAGCCTGCAGCCGCCAGGTCTGTGGGGCTACGCAAGCGGTTCCCAAAGAGCTTTAGAACAAGGCATAGTTTTTCCTGCTGGCTCTTTGGGCTTGAAACCCCTCTCCAGCCATATGGCCATTTCTGTGCCTGGCGCGGCGCCAAGTGGGGAAGGGTGGTTTTGAGGCTGAAGGCAGAAGGGAAGCCTGCAGCCCCCAGGTCTGTGGGGCTACGCAAGCGGTTCCCAAAGGGCTTTAGAACAAGGCATAATTTTCCCTGCTTGTTCTTTGGGCGTGGGACCCATCTCCAGCCATATGGCCATTTTTGTGCCTGGCACGGCGCCTACTTGGGAAGGGTGGTTTTGAGGAAGAAGGCAGAAGGGAAGCCTGCAGCCCCCAGGTCTGTGGGGCTACGCGCGCGGTTCCCAAAGAGCTTTAGAACAAGGCATAGTTTTCCCTGCTGGCTCTTTGGGCGTGGGACCCATCTCCAGCCATATGGCCATTTTTGTGCCTGGCGCTGCGCCAAGTGGGAAAGGGTGGTTTTGAGGCTGAAGGCAGCAGGAAAGCCTGCAGCCCCCAGGTCTGTGGGGCTACGCAAGCGGTTCCCAAAGAGCTTTAGAACAAGGCATAGTTTTCCCTGCAGGCTCCTTGGGCGTGGGACCCATCTCCAGCCATATGGCCATTTTTGTGCCTGGCGCGGCGCCAAGTGGGAAAGGGTGGTTTTGAGGGTGAAGGCAGCAGGAAAGCCTGTAGCCCCCAGGTCTGTGGGGCTACGCAAATGTTTCCCAAAGAGCTTTAGAACACGGTATAGTTTTTCCTGCTGGCTCTTTGGGCGTGAAACCCGTCTCCAGCCATATGGCCATTTTTGTGCCTGGCACGGCGCCTACTGGGAAAGGGTGGTTTTGAGGCTGAAGGCAGAAGGGAAGCCTGCAGCCCCCAGGTCTGTGGGGCTACGCAAGCGGTTCCCAAAGAGCTTTAGAACAAGGCATAGTTTTCCCTGCTGGTTCTTTGGGCGTGGGACCCATCTCCAGCTATATGGCCATTTTTGTGCCTGGCGCGGCGCTAAGTGGGAAACGGTTGTTTTGAGGCTGAAGGCAGCAGGAAAGCCTGCAGCCTCCAGGTCTGTGGGGCTACGCAAGCGGTTCCCAAAGAGCTTTAGAACAAGGCATAATTTTCCCTGCTGGCTCCTTGGGCGTGGGACCCATCTCCAGCCATATGGCCATTTTTGTGCCTGGCGCGGCGCCAAGTGGGAAAGGGTGGTTTTGAGGGTGAAGGCAGCAGGAAAGCCTGTAGCCCCCAGGTCTGTGGGGCTACGCAAACGTTTCCCAAAGAGCTTTAGAACAAGGCATAGTTTTTCCTGCTGGCTCTTTGGGCGTGAAACCCCTCTCCAGCCATATGGCCATTTTTGTGCCTGGTGCGGCGCCAAGTGGGAAAGGGTGGTTTTGAGGCTGAAGGCAGAAGGGAAGCCTGCAGCCCCCAGGTCTGTGGAGCTACGCACGCGGTTCCCAAAGAGCTTTACAACAAGGCATAGTTTTCCCTGCTGGTTCTTTGGGCGTGGGACCCATCTCCAGCCATATGGCCATTTTTGTGCCTGGCGCGGCGCCAAGTGGGAAAGGGTGGTTTTGAGGCTGAAGGCAGCAGGAAAGCCTGCAGCCCCCAGGTCTGTGGTGCTACGCAAGCGGTTTCCAAAGAGCTTTAGAACAAGGCATAATTTTCCCTGCTGGTTCCTTTAGCGTGAAAACCCTCTCCAGCCATATGGCCATTTTTGTGCCTGGCGCGGCGCCAAGTGGGAATGGGTGGTTTTGAGGCTGAAGGCAGCAGGAAAGCCTGCAGACCCCAGGTCTGTGGGGCTACGCAAGCGGTTCCCAAAGAGCTTTAGAACAAGGCATAATTTTCCCTGCTGGCACCTTGGGCGTGGGACCCATCTCCAGCCATATGGCCATTTTTTTGTCTGGCGCGGTGCCAAGTGGAAAAGGGTGGTTTTGAAGGTGAAGGCAGCAGGAAAGCCTGCAGCCCCCAGGTCTGTGGGGCTACGCAAGCGGTTCCCAAAGAGCTTTACAACAAGGCATAAATTTCCCTGGTGGCTCCTTGTGCGTGAAAGCCCTCTCCAGCCATATGGCCATTTTTGTGCCTGGCGCGGCGCCAAGTGGAAAAGGGTGGTTTTGAGGGTGAAGGCAGCAGGAAAGCCTGCAGCCCCCAGGTCTGTGGGGCTACGCAAGCGGTTCCAAAAGAGCTTTAGAACAAGGCATAGTTTTCCCTGCTGGCTCCTTGGGCGTGAAAACCCTATCCAGCCATATGGCCATTTTTGTGCCTGGCGCGGCTCCATGTGGGAATGGGTGGTTTTGAGGCTGAAGGCAGCAGGAAAGCCTGCAGCCCCCAGGTCTTTGGCGCTACGCAAGCGTTTCCCAAAGAGCTTTAGAACAAGGCATATTTTTCCACGCTTGCTCTTTGGCCGTGGACCCATCTCCAGCCATATGGCCATTTTTGTGCCTGGCGCAGCGCCAAGTGGGAAAGGGTGGTTTTGAGGGTGAAGGCAGCAGGAAAGCCTGCAGCCCCCAGGTCTGTGGGGATACGCAAGCGGTTCCCAAAGAGCTTTAGAACAAGGCATAATTTTCCCTGCTGGCTCCTTGGGCGTGAAAACCCTCTCCAGCCATATGGCCATATTTGTGCCTGGCGCGACGCAAAGTGGGAAAGGGTGTTGTCGAGGCTGAAGGCAGCAGGAAAGCCTGTAGCCCCCAGGTCTGTGGGGCTACGCAAGCGGTTCCCAAAGAGCTTTAGAACAAGGCATAGTTTTCCCTGCTGGTTCTTTGGGCATGGGACCCATCTCCAGCCATATGGCCATTTTTGTGCCTCGCGCAGCGCCAAGTTGGAAAGGGTGGTTTTGAGGAAGAAGGCAGCAGGAAAGCCTGCAGCCGCCAGGTCTGTGGGGCTACGCAAGCGGTTTCCAAAGAGCTTTAGAACAAGGCATAGTTTTCCCTGCTGGCTCCTTGGGCGTGAAAACCCTCTCCAGCCATATGGCCATTTTTGTGCCTGGCGCGACGCCAAGTGGGAAAGGGTGTTGTCGAGGCTGAAGGCAGCAGGAAAGCCTGTAGCCCCCAGGTCTGTGGGGCTACGCAAGCGGTTCCCAAAGAGCTTTAGAACAAGGCATAACTTTCCCTGCTGGCTCCTTGCGCGTGGGACCCATCTCCAGCCATATGGCCATTTTTTTGTCTGGCGCGGTGCCAAGTGGAAAAGGGTGGTTTTGAAGGTGAAGGCAGCAGGAAAGCCTGCAGCCCCCAGGTCTGTGGGGCTACGCAAGCGGTTCCCAAAGAGCTTTACAACAAGGCATAAATTTCCCTGGTGGCTCCTTGTGCGTGAAAGCCCTCTCCAGCCATATGGCCATTTTTGTGCCTGGCGCGGCGCCAAGTGGAAAAGGGTGGTTTTGAGGGTGAAGGCAGCAGGAAAGCCTGTAGCCGCCAGGTCTGTGGGGCTACGCAAGCGGTTCCAAAAGAGCTTTAGAACAAGGCATAGTTTTCCCTGCTGGCTACTTGGGCGTGAAAACCCTATCCAGCCATATGGCCATTTTTGTGCCTGGCGCGGCGCCAAGTGGGAATGGGTGGTTTTGAGGCTGAAGGCAGCAGGAAAGCCTGCAGCCCCCAGGTCTTTGGCGCTACGCAAGCGTTTCCCAAAGAGCTTTAGAACAAGGCATATTTTTCCGCGCTTGCTCTTTGGCCGTGGACCCATCTCCAGCCATATGGCCATTTTTGTGCCTGGCGCAGCGCCAAGTGGGAAAGGGTGGTTTTGAGGGTGAAGGCAGCAGGAAAGCCTGCAGCCCCCAGGTCTGTGGGGCTACGCAAGCGGTTCCCAAAGAGCTTTAGAACAAGGCATAATTTTCCCTACTGGCTCCTTGGGCGTGAAAACCCTCTCCAGCCATATGGCCATTTTTGTGCCTGGCGCGACGCAAAGTGGGAAAGGGTGTTGTCGAGGCTGAAGGCAGCAGGAAAGCCTGCAGCCCCCAGGTCTGTGGGGCTACGCAAGCGGTTCCCAAAGAGCTTTAGAACAAGGCATAGTTTTCCCTGCTGGTTCTTTCGGCGTGGGACCCATCTCCAGCCATATGGCCATTTTTGTGCCTCGCGCAGCGCCAAGTTGGAAAGGGTGGTTTTGAGGCTGAAGGCAGCAGGAAAGCCTGCAGCCCCCAGGTCTGTGGGGCTACGCAAGCGGTTCCGAAAGAGCTTTAGAACAAGGCATAGTTTTCCCTGCAGGCTCCTTGGGCGTGGGACCCATCTCCAGCCATATGGCCATTTTTGTGCCTGGCGCGGCGCCAAGTGGGAAAGGGTGGTTTTGAGGGTGAAGGCAGCAGGAAAGCCTGTAGCCCCCAGGTCTGTGGGGCTACGCAAATGTTTCCCAAAGAGCTTTAGAACACGGTATAGTTTTTCCTGCTGGCTCTTTGGGCGTGAAACCCGTCTCCAGCCATATGGCCATTTTTGTGCCTGGCACGGCGCCTACTGGGAAAGGGTGGTTTTGAGGCTGAAGGCAGAAGGGAAGCCTGCAGCCGCCAGGTCTGTGGGGCTACGCAAGCGGTTCCCAAAGAGCTTTAGAACAAGGCATAGTTTTCCCTGCTGGTTCTTTGGGCGTGGGACCCATCTCCAGCTATATGGCCATTTTTGTGCCTGGCGCGGCGCCAAGTGGGAAAGGGTTGTTTTGAGGCTGAAGGCAGCAGGAAAGCCTGCAGCCTCCAGGTCTGTGGGGCTACGCAAGCGGTTCCCAAAGAGCTTTAGAACAAGGCATAATTTTCCCTGCTGGCTCCTTGGGCGTGGGACCCATCTCCTGCCATATGGCCATTTTTGTGCCTGGCGCGGCGCCAAGTGGGAAAGGGTGGTTTTGAGGGTGAAGGCAGCAGGAAAGCCTGTAGCCCCCAGGTCTGTGGGGCTACGCAAACGTTTCCCAAAGAGCTTTAGAACAAGGCATAGTTTTTCCTGCTGGCTCTTTGGGCGTGAAACCCCTCTCCAGCCATATGGCCATTTTTGTGCCTGGTGCGGCGCCAAGTGGGAAAGGGTGGTTTTGAGGCTGAAGGCAGAAGGGAAGCCTGCAGCCCCCAGGTCTGTGGAGCTACGCACGCGGTTCCCAAAGAGCTTTACAACAAGGCATAGTTTTCCCTGCTGGTTCTTTGGGCGTGGGACCCATCTCCAGCCATATGGCCATTTTTGTGCCTGGCGCGGCGCCAAGTGGGAAAGGGTGGTTTTGAGGCTGAAGGCAGCAGGAAAGCCTGCAGCCCCCAGGTCTGTGGTGCTACGCAAGCGGTTTCCAAAGAGCTTTAGAACAAGGCATAATTTTCCCTGCTGGTTCCTTTAGCGTGAAAACCCTCTCCAGCCATATGGCCATTTTTGTGCCTGGCGCGGCGCCAAGTGGGAATGGGTGGTTTTGAGGCTGAAGGCAGCAGGAAAGCCTGCAGCCCCCAGGTCTGTGGGGCTACGCAAGCGGTTCCCAAAGAGCTTTAGAACAAGGCATAATTTTCCCTGCTGGCACCTTGGGCGTGGGACCCATCTCCAGCCATATGGCCATTTTTTTGTCTGGCGCGGTGCCAAGTGGAAAAGGGTGGTTTTGAAGGTGAAGGCAGCAGGAAAGCCTGCAGCCCCCAGGTCTGTGGGGCTACGCAAGCGGTTCCCAAAGAGCTTTACAACAAGGCATAAATTTCCCTGGTGGCTCCTTGTGCGTGAAAGCCCTCTCCAGCCATATGGCCATTTTTGTGCCTGGCGCGGCGCCAAGTGGAAAAGGGTGGTTTTGAGGGTGAAGGCAGCAGGAAAGCCTGCAGCCCCCAGGTCTGTGGGGCTACGCAAGCGGTTCCAAAAGAGCTTTAGAACAAGGCATAGTTTTCCCTGCTGGCTCCTTGGGCGTGAAAACCCTATCCAGCCATATGGCCATTTTTGTGCCTGGCGCGGCTCCATGTGGGAATGGGTGGTTTTGAGGCTGAAGGCAGCAGGAAAGCCTGCAGCCCCCAGGTCTTTGGCGCTACGCAAGCGTTTCCCAAAGAGCTTTAGAACAAGGCATATTTTTCCACGCTTGCTCTTTGGCCGTGGACCCATCTCCAGCCATATGGCCATTTTTGTGCCTGGCGCAGCGCCAAGTGGGAAAGGGTGGTTTTGAGGGTGAAGGCAGCAGGAAAGCCTGCAGCCCCCAGGTCTGTGGGGCTACGCAAGCGGTTCCCAAAGAGCTTTAGAACAAGGCATAATTTTCCCTGCTGGCTCCTTGGGCGTGAAAACCCTCTCCAGCCATATGGCCATATTTGTGCCTGGCGCGACGCAAAGTGGGAAAGGGTGTTGTCGAGGCTGAAGGCAGCAGGAAAGCCTGCAGCCCCCAGGTCTGTGGGGCTACGCAAGCGGTTCCCAAAGAGCTTTAGAACAAGGCATAGTTTTCCCTGCTGGTTCTTTGGGCATGGGACCCATCTCCAGCCATATGGCCATTTTTGTGCCTCGCGCAGCGCCAAGTTGGAAAGGGTGGTTTTGAGGAAGAAGGCAGCAGGAAAGCCTGTAGCCGCCAGGTCTGTGGGGCTACGCAAGTGGTTTCCAAAGAGCTTTAGAACAAGGCATAGTTTTCCCTGCTGGCTCCTTGGGCGTGAAAACCCTCTCCAGCCATATGGCCATTTTTGTGCCTGGCGCGACGCCAAGTGGGAAAGGGTGTTGTCGAGGCTGAAGGCAGCAGGAAAGCCTGTAGCCCCCAGGTCTGTGGGGCTACGCAAGCGGTTCCCAAAGAGCTTTAGAACAAGGCATAATTTTCCCTGCTGGCTCCTTGCGCGTGGGACCCATCTCCAGCCATATGGCCATTTTTTTGTCTGGCGCGGTGCCAAGTGGAAAAGGGTGGTTTTGAAGGTGAAGGCAGCAGGAAAGCCTGCAGCCCCCAGGTCTGTGGGGCTACGCAAGCGGTTCCCAAAGAGCTTTACAACAAGGCATAAATTTCCCTGGTGGCTCCTTGTGCGTGAAAGCCCTCTCCAGCCATATGGCCATTTTTGTGCCTGGCGCGGCGCCAAGTGGAAAAGGGTGGTTTTGAGGGTGAAGGCAGCAGGAAAGCCTGCAGCCGCCAGGTCTGTGGGGCTACGCAAGCGGTTCCAAAAGAGCTTTAGAACAAGGCATAGTTTTCCCTGCTGGCTACTTGGGCGTGAAAACCCTATCCAGCCATATGGCCATTTTTGTGCCTGGCGCGGCGCCAAGTGGGAATGGGTGGTGTTGAGGCTGAAGGCAGCAGGAAAGCCTGCAGCCCCCAGGTCTTTGGCGCTACGCAAGCGTTTCCCAAAGAGCTTTAGAACAAGGCATATTTTTCCGCGCTTGCTCTTTGGCCGTGGACCCATCTCCAGCCATATGGCCATTTTTGTGCCTGGCGCAGCGCCAAGTGGGAAAGGGTGGTTTTGAGGGTGAAGGCAGCAGGAAAGCCTGCAGCCGCCAGGTCTGTGGGGCTACGCAAGCGGTTCCCAAAGAGCTTTAGAACAAGGCATAATTTTCCCTACTGGCTCCTTGGGCGTGAAAACCCTCTCCAGCCATATGGCCATATTTGTGCCTGGCGCGACGCAAAGTGGGAAAGGGTGTTGTCGAGGCTGAAGGCAGCAGGAAAGCCTGCAGCCCCCAGGTCTGTGGGGCTACGCAAGCGGTTCCCAAAGAGCTTTAGAACAAGGCATAGTTTTCCCTGCTGGTTCTTTCGGCGTGGGACCCATCTCCAGCCATATGGCCATTTTTGTGCCTCGCGCAGCGCCAAGTTGGAAAGGGTGGTTTTGAGGAAGAAGGCAGCAGGAAAGCCTGCAGCCCCCAGGTCTGTGGGGCTACGCAAGTGGTTTCCAAAGAGCTTTAGAACAAGGCATAGTTTTCCCTGCTGGCTCCTTGGGCGTGAAAACCCTCTCCAGCCATATGGCCATTTTTGTGCCTGGCGCGACGCCAAGTGGGAAAGGGTGTTGTCGAGGCTGAAGGCAGCAGGAAAGCCTGTAGCCCCCAGGTCTGTGGGGCTACGCAAGCGGTTCCCAAAGAGCTTTAGAACAAGGCATAATTTTCCCTGCTGGCTCCTTGGGCATGGGACCCATCTCCAGCCATATGGCCATTTTTGTGCCTGGCGCGGCGCCAAGTGGGAAAGGGTGGTTTTGAGGGTGAAGGCAGCAGGAAAGCCTGCAGCCCCCAGGTCTGTGGGGCTACGCACGCTGTTCCCAAAGAGCTTTAGAACAAGGCAGAATTTTACCTGCTGGTTCTTTGGGCGTGGGAACCATCTCCAGACATATGGCCATTTTTGTGCCTGGTGCGGCGCCAAGTGGGAAAGGGTGGTTTTGAGGCTGAAAGCAGCAGGAAAGCCTGCAGCCCCCAGGTCTGTGGGGCTACGCACGCGGTTCCCAAAGAGCTTTAGAACAAGGCATAGTTTTCCCTGCTGGCTCCTTGGGCGTGAAAACCCTCTCCAGCCATATGGCCATTTTTGTGTCTGGCGCGGTGCCAAGTGGGAAAGGGTGGTGTTGAGGCTGAAGGCAGCAGGAAAGCCTGCAGCCGCCAGGTCTGTGGGGCTACGCAAGCGGTTTCCAAAGAGCTTTAGAACAAGGCATAATTTTCCCTGCTGGTTCCTTTAGCGTGAAAACCCTCTCCAGCCATATGGCCATTTTTGTGCCTGGCGCGGCGCCAAGTGGGAATGGGTGGTTTTGAGGCTGAAGGCAGCAGGAAAGCCTGCAGACCCCAGGTCTGTGGGGCTACGCAAGCGGTTCCCAAAGAGCTTTAGAACAAGGCATAATTTTCCCTGCTGGCACCTTGGGCGTGGGACCCATCTCCAGCCATATGGCCATTTTTTTGTCTGGCGCGGTGCCAAGTGGAAAAGGGTGGTTTTGAAGGTGAAGGCAGCAGGAAAGCCTGCAGCCCCCAGGTCTGTGGGGCTACGCAAGCGGTTCCCAAAGAGCTTTACAACAAGGCATAAATTTCCCTGGTGGCTCCTTGTGCGTGAAAGCCCTCTCCAGCCATATGGCCATTTTTGTGCCTGGCGCGGCGCCAAGTGGAAAAGGGTGGTTTTGAGGGTGAAGGCAGCAGGAAAGCCTGCAGCCGCCAGGTCTGTGGGGCTACGCAAGCGGTTCCAAAAGAGCTTTAGAACAAGGCATAGTTTTCCCTGCTGGCTCCTTGGGCGTGAAAACCCTATCCAGCCATATGGCCATTTTTGTGCCTGGCGCGGCTCCATGTGGGAATGGGTGGTTTTGAGGCTGAAGGCAGCAGGAAAGCCTGCAGCCCCCAGGTCTTTGGCGCTACGCAAGCGTTTCCCAAAGAGCTTTAGAACAAGGCATATTTTTCCACGCTTGCTCTTTGGCCGTGGACCCATCTCCAGCCATATGGCCATTTTTGTGCCTGGCGCAGCGCCAAGTGGGAAAGGGTGGTTTTGAGGGTGAAGGCAGCAGGAAAGCCTGCAGCCCCCAGGTCTGTGGGGCTACGCAAGCGGTTCCCAAAGAGCTTTAGAACAAGGCATAATTTTCCCTGCTGGCTCCTTGGGCGTGAAAACCCTCTCCAGCCATATGGCCATATTTGTGCCTGGCGCGACGCAAAGTGGGAAAGGGTGTTGTCGAGGCTGAAGGCAGCAGGAAAGCCTGCAGCCCCCAGGTCTGTGGGGCTACGCAAGCGGTTCCCAAAGAGCTTTAGAACAAGGCATAGTTTTCCCTGCTGGTTCTTTGGGCATGGGACCCATCTCCAGCCATATGGCCATTTTTGTGCCTCGCGCAGCGCCAAGTTGGAAAGGGTGGTTTTGAGGAAGAAGGCAGCAGGAAAGCCTGTAGCCGCCAGGTCTGTGGGGCTACGCAAGTGGTTTCCAAAGAGCTTTAGAACAAGGCATAGTTTTCCCTGCTGGCTCCTTGGGCGTGAAAACCCTCTCCAGCCATATGGCCATTTTTGTGCCTGGCGCGACGCCAAGTGGGAAAGGGTGTTGTCGAGGCTGAAGGCAGCAGGAAAGCCTGTAGCCCCCAGGTCTGTGGGGCTACGCAAGCGGTTCCCAAAGAGCTTTAGAACAAGGCATAATTTTCCCTGCTGGCTCCTTGCGCGTGGGACCCATCTCCAGCCATATGGCCATTTTTTTGTCTGGCGCGGTGCCAAGTGGAAAAGGGTGGTTTTGAAGGTGAAGGCAGCAGGAAAGCCTGCAGCCCCCAGGTCTGTGGGGCTACGCAAGCGGTTCCCAAAGAGCTTTACAACAAGGCATAAATTTCCCTGGTGGCTCCTTGTGCGTGAAAGCCCTCTCCAGCCATATGGCCATTTTTGTGCCTGGCGCGGCGCCAAGTGGAAAAGGGTGGTTTTGAGGGTGAAGGCAGCAGGAAAGCCTGCAGCCGCCAGGTCTGTGGGGCTACGCAAGCGGTTCCAAAAGAGCTTTAGAACAAGGCATAGTTTTCCCTGCTGGCTACTTGGGCGTGAAAACCCTATCCAGCCATATGGCCATTTTTGTGCCTGGCGCGGCGCCAAGTGGGAATGGGTGGTGTTGAGGCTGAAGGCAGCAGGAAAGCCTGCAGCCCCCAGGTCTTTGGCGCTACGCAAGCGTTTCCCAAAGAGCTTTAGAACAAGGCATATTTTTCCGCGCTTGCTCTTTGGCCGTGGACCCATCTCCAGCCATATGGCCATTTTTGTGCCTGGCGCAGCGCCAAGTGGGAAAGGGTGGTTTTGAGGGTGAAGGCAGCAGGAAAGCCTGCAGCCCCCAGGTCTGTGGGGCTACGCAAGCGGTTCCCAAAGAGCTTTAGAACAAGGCATAATTTTCCCTACTGGCTCCTTGGGCGTGAAAACCCTCTCCAGCCATATGGCCATATTTGTGCCTGGCGCGACGCAAAGTGGGAAAGGGTGTTGTCGAGGCTGAAGGCAGCAGGAAAGCCTGCAGCCCCCAGGTCTGTGGGGCTACGCAAGCGGTTCCCAAAGAGCTTTAGAACAAGGCATAGTTTTCCCTGCTGGTTCTTTCGGCGTGGGACCCATCTCCAGCCATATGGCCATTTTTGTGCCTCGCGCAGCGCCAAGTTGGAAAGGGTGGTTTTGAGGAAGAAGGCAGCAGGAAAGCCTGCAGCCCCCAGGTCTGTGGGGCTACGCAAGTGGTTTCCAAAGAGCTTTAGAACAAGGCATAGTTTTCCCTGCTGGCTCCTTGGGCGTGAAAACCCTCTCCAGCCATATGGCCATTTTTGTGCCTGGCGCGACGCCAAGTGGGAAAGGGTGTTGTCGAGGCTGAAGGCAGCAGGAAAGCCTGTAGCCCCCAGGTCTGTGGGGCTACGCAAGCGGTTCCCAAAGAGCTTTAGAACAAGGCATAATTTTCCCTGCTGGCTCCTTGGGCATGGTACCCATCTCCAGCCATATGGCCATTTTTGTGCCTGGCGCGGCGCCAAGTGGGAAAGGGTGGTTTTGAGGGTGAAGGCAGCAGGAAAGCCTGCAGCCCCCAGGTCTGTGGGGCTACGCACGCTGTTCCCAAAGAGCTTTAGAACAAGGCAGAATTTTACCTGCTGGTTCTTTGGGCGTGGGAACCATCTCCAGACATATGGCCATTTTTGTGCCTGGTGCGGCGCCAAGTGGGAAAGGGTGGTTTTGAGGCTGAAAGCAGCAGGAAAGCCTGCAGCCCCCAGGTCTGTGGGGCTACGCACGCGGTTCCCAAAGAGCTTTAGAACAAGGCATAGTTTTCCCTGCTGGCTCCTTGGGCGTGAAAACCCTCTCCAGCCATATGGCCATTTTTGTGCCTGGCGCGGTGCCAAGTGGGAAAGGGTGGTGTTGAGGCTGAAGGCAGCAGGAAAGCCTGCAGCCGCCAGGTCTGTGGGGCTACGCAAGCGGTTCCCAAAGAGCTTTAGAACAAGGCATAATTTTTCCTGCTGGCTCTTTGGGCGTGAAACCCCGCTCCAGCCATATGGCCATTTCTGTGCCTGGCGCGGCGCCAAGTGGGGAAGGGTGGTTTTGAGGCTGAAGGCAGAAGGGAAGCCTGCAGCCGCCAGGTCTGTGGGGCTACGCAAGCGTTTCCCAAACAGCTTTAGAACAAGGCATAGTTTTTCCTGCTGGCTCTTTGGGCGTGAAACCCGTCTCCAGCCATATGGCCATTTTTGTGCCTGGTGCGGCGCCAAGTGGGAAAGGGTGGTTTTGAGGCTGAAGGCAGCAGGAAAGCCTGTAGCCCCCAGGTCTGTGGGGCTACGCGCGCTGTTCCCAAAGAGCTTTAGAACAAGGCATAATTTTACCTGCTGGTTCTTTGGGCGTGGGACCCATCTCCAGCCATATGGCCATTTTTGTGCCTGGTGCGGCGCCAAGTGGGAAAGGGTGGTTTTGAGGCTGAAGGCAGCAGGAAAGCCTGCAGCCCCCAGGTCTGTGGGGCTACGCGCGCGGTTCCCAAAGAGCTTTAGAACAAGGCATAGTTTTCCCTGCTGGCTCCTTGGGCGTGAAAACCCTCTCCAGCCATATGGCCATTTTTGTGGCTGGCGCGGCGCCAAGTGGGAAAGGGTGGTGTTGAGGCTGAAGGCAGCAGGAAAGCCTGCAGCCCCCAGGTCTGTGGGGCTACGCAAGCGGTTCCCAAAGAGCTTTAGAACAAGGCATAATTTTTCCTGCTGGCTCTTTGGGCGTGAAACCCCGCTCCAGCCATATGGCCATTTCTGTGCCTGGCGCGGCGCCAAGTGGGGAAGGGTGGTTTTGAGGCTGAAGGCAGAAGGGAAGCCTGCAGCCGCCAGGTCTGTGGGGCTACGCACGCTGTTCCCAAAGAGCTTTAGAACAAGGCATAGTTTTCCCTGCTGGTTCTTTGGGCGTGGGACCCATCTCCAGCAATATGGCCATTTTTGTGCCTGGCACGGCGCCTACTTGGGAAGGGTGGTTTTGAGGCTGAAGGCAGCAGGAAAGCCTGCAGCCCCCAGGTCTGTGGGGCTACGCACGCGGTTCCCAAAGAGCTTTAGAACAAGGCATAGTTTTCCCTGCTGGCTCTTTGGGCGTGGGACCCATCTCCAGCCATATGGCCATTTTTGTGCCTGGCGCGGCGCCAAGTGGGGAAGGGTGGTTTTGAGGCTGAAGGCAGCAGGAAAGCCTGTAGCCCCCAGGTCTGTGGGGCTACACAAACGTTTCCCAAAGAGCTTTAGAACAAGGCATAGTTTTTCCTGCTGGCTCTTTAGGCGTGAAACTCGTCTCCAGCCATATGGCCATTTTTGTGCCTGGCACGGCGCCTACTGGGGAAGGGTGCTTTTGAGGCTGAAGGCAGCAGGAAAGCCTGCAGCCCCCAGGTCTGTGGGGCTACGCAAGCGGTTCCCAAAGAGCTTTACAAGAAGGCATAGTTTTCCCTGCTGGTTCTTTTGCGTGGGACCCCTCTCCAGCCATATGGCCATTTTTTTGTCTGGCGCGGCGCCAAGTGGGAAAGGGTGGTTTTGAGGCTGAAGACAGCAGGAAAGCCTGCAGCCCCCAGGTCTGTGGGGCTACGCAAACGTTTCCCAAAGAGCTTTAGAACAAGGCATAGTTTTTCCTGCTGGCTCTTTGGGCGTGAAACCCCTCTCCAGCCATATGGCCAATTTTGTGCCTGGTGCGGCGCCAAGTGGGGAAGGGTGGTTTTGAGGCTGAAGGCAGAAGGGAAGCCTGCAGCCCCCAGGTCTGTGGGGCTACGCAAGCGGTTCCCAAAGAGCTTTAGAACAAGGCATAGTTTTCCCTGCTGGTTCTTTGGGCGTGGGACCCATCTCCAGCCATATGGCCATTTTTGTGCCTGGCGCGGCGCCAAGTGGGAAAGGGTGGTTTTGAGGGTGAAGGCAGCAGGAAAGCCTGCAGCCGCCAGGTCTGTGGGGCTACGCAAGCGGTTCCCAAAGAGCTTTAGAACAAGGCATAGTTTTCCCTGCTGGCTCCTTGGGCGTGAAAACCCTCTCCAGCCATATGGCCATTTTTGTGCCTGGCGCGGCGCCAAGTGGGAAAGGGTGGTTTTGAGGGTGAAGGCAGCAGGAAAGCCTGCAGCCGCCAGGTCTGTGGGGCTACGCAAGCAGTTCCCAAAGAGCTTTAGAACAAGGCATAATTTTTCCTGCTGGCTCTTTGGGCGTGAAACCCCGCTCCAGCCATATGGCCATTTCTGTGCCTGGCGCGGCGCCAAGTGGGGAAGGGTGGTTTTGAGGCTGAAGGCAGAAGGGAAGCCTGCAGCCGCCAGGTCTGTGGGGCTACGCAAGCGGTTCCCAAACAGCTTTAGAACAAGGCATAGTTTTCCCTGCTGGTTCTTTGGGCGTGGGACCCATCTCCAGCAATATGGCCATTTTTTTGCCTGGCACGGCGCCTACTTGGGAAGGGTGGTTTTGAGGCTGAAGGCAGCAGGAAAGCCTGCAGCCCCCAGGTCTGTGGGGCTACGCACGCGGTTCCCAAAGAGCTTTAGAACAAGGCATAGTTTTCCCTGCTGGTTCTTTGGGCGTGGGACCCATCTCCAGCCATATGGCCATTTTTGTGCCTGGTGCGGCGCCAAGTGGGAAAGGGTGGTTTTGAGGCTGAAGGCAGCAGGAAAGCCTGCAGCCCCCAGGTCTGTGGGGCTACGCGCGCGGTTCCCAAAGAGCTTTAGAACAAGGCATAGTTTTCCCTGCTGGCTCCTTGGGCGTGAAAACCCTCTCCAGCCATATGGCCATTTTTGTGGCTGGCGCGGCGCCAAGTGGGAAAGGGTGGTGTTGAGGCTGAAGGCAGCAGGAAAGCCTGCAGCCCCCAGGTCTGTGGGGCTACGCAAGCGGTTCCCAAAGAGCTTTAGAACAAGGCATAATTTTTCCTGCTGGCTCTTTGGGCGTGAAACCCCGCTCCAGCCATATGGCCATTTCTGTGCCTGGCGCGGCGCCAAGTGGGGAAGGGTGGTTTTGAGGGTGAAGGCAGAAGGGAAGCCTGCAGCCGCCAGGTCTGTGGGGCTACGCACGCTGTTCCCAAAGAGCTTTAGAACAAGGCATAGTTTTCCCTGCTGGTTCTTTGGGCGTGGGACCCATCTCCAGCAATATGGCCATTTTTGTGCCTGGCACGGCGCCTACTTGGGAAGGGTGGTTTTGAGGCTGAAGGCAGCAGGAAAGCCTGCAGCCCCCAGGTCTGTGGGGCTACGCACGCGGTTCCCAAAGAGCTTTAGAACAAGGCATAGTTTTCCCTGCTGGCTCTTTGGGCGTGGGACCCATCTCCAGCCATATGGCCATTTTTGTGCCTGGCGCGGCGCCAAGTGGGGAAGGGTGGTGTTGAGGCTGAAGGCAGCAGGAAAGCCTGCAGCCCCCAGGTCTGTGGGGCTACGCAAGCGGTTCCCAAAGAGCTTTAGAACAAGGCATAATTTTCCCTGCAGGCTCCTTGGGCGTGGGACCCATCTCCAGCCATATGGCCATTTTTGTGCCTGGCGCGGCGCCAAGTGGGAAAGGGTGGTTTTGAGGGTGAAGGCAGCAGGAAAGCCTGTAGCCCCCAGGTCTGTGGGGCTACACAAACGTTTCCCAAAGAGCTTTAGAACAAGGCATAGTTTTTCCTGCTGGCTCTTTAGGCGTGAAACTCGTCTCCAGCCATATGGCCATTTTTGTGCCTGGCACGGCGCCTACTGGGGAAGGGTGCTTTTGAGGCTGAAGGCAGCAGGAAAGCCTGCAGCCCCCAGGTCTGTGGGGCTACGCAAGCGGTTCCCAAAGAGCTTTACAAGAAGGCATAGTTTTCCCTGCTGGTTCTTTTGCGTGGGACCCCTCTCCAGCCATATGGCCATTTTTTTGTCTGGCGCGGCGCCAAGTGGGAAAGGGTGGTTTTGAGGCTGAAGACAGCAGGAAAGCCTGCAGCCCCCAGGTCTGTGGGGCTACGCAAACGTTTCCCAAAGAGCTTTAGAACAAGGCATAGTTTTTCCTGCTGGCTCTTTGGGCGTGAAACCCCTCTCCAGCCATATGGCCAATTTTGTGCCTGGTGCGGCGCCAAGTGGGGAAGGGTGGTTTTGAGGCTGAAGGCAGAAGGGAAGCCTGCAGCCCCCAGGTCTGTGGGGCTACGCAAGCGGTTCCCAAAGAGCTTTAGAACAAGGCATAGTTTTCCCTGCTGGTTCTTTGGGCGTGGGACCCATCTCCAGCCATATGGCCATTTTTGTGCCTGGCGCGGCGCCAAGTGGGAAAGGGTGGTTTTGAGGGTGAAGGCAGCAGGAAAGCCTGCAGCCGCCAGGTCTGTGGGGCTACGCAAGCGGTTCCCAAAGAGCTTTAGAACAAGGCATAGTTTTCCCTGCTGGCTCCTTGGGCGTGAAAACCCTCTCCAGCCATATGGCCATTTTTGTGCCTGGCGCGGCGCCAAGTGGGAAAGGGTGGTTTTGAGGGTGAAGGCAGCAGGAAAGCCTGCAGCCGCCAGGTCTGTGGGGCTACGCAAGCAGTTCCCAAAGAGCTTTAGAACAAGGCATAATTTTTCCTGCTGGCTCTTTGGGCGTGAAACCCCGCTCCAGCCATATGGCCATTTCTGTGCCTGGCGCGGCGCCAAGTGGGGAAGGGTGGTTTTGAGGCTGAAGGCAGAAGGGAAGCCTGCAGCCGCCAGGTCTGTGGGGCTACGCAAGCGGTTCCCAAACAGCTTTAGAACAAGGCATAGTTTTCCCTGCTGGTTCTTTGGGCGTGGGACCCATCTCCAGCAATATGGCCATTTTTTTGCCTGGCACGGCGCCTACTTGGGAAGGGTGGTTTTGAGGCTGAAGGCAGCAGGAAAGCCTGCAGCCCCCAGGTCTGTGGGGCTACGCACGCGGTTCCCAAAGAGCTTTAGAACAAGGCATAGTTTTCCCTGCTGGTTCTTTGGGCGTGGGACCCATCTCCAGCCATATGGCCATTTTTGTGCCTGGCGCGGCGCCAAGTGGGAAAGGGTGGTGTTGAGGCTGAAGGCAGCAGGAAAGCCTGCAGCCGCCAGGTCTGTGGGGCTACGCAAGCGGTTCCCAAAGAGCTTTAGAACAAGGCATAATTTTCCCTGCTGGCTCCTTGGGCGTGGCACCCATCTCCAGCCATATGGCCATTTTTGTGGCTGGCGCGGTGCCAAGTGGGGAAGGGTGGTTTTGAAGGTGAAGGCAGCAGGAAAGCCTGTAGCCCCCAGGTCTGTGGGGCTACGCAAACGTTTCCCAAAGAGCTTTAGAACAAGGCATAGTTTTTCCTGCTGGCTCTTTGGGCGTGAAACTCGTCTCCAGCCATATGGCCATTTTTGTGCCTGGCACGGCGCCTACTGGGGAAGGGTGGTTTTGAGGCTGAAGGCAGCAGGAAAGCATGCAGCCCCCAGGTCTGTGGGGCTACGCAAGCGGTTCCCAAAGAGCTTTACAAGAAGGCATAGTTTTCCCTGCTGGTTCATTTGCGTGGGACCCCTCTCCAGCCATATGGCCATTTTTGTGCCTGGCGCGGCGCCAAGTGGGGAAGGGTGGTTTTGAGGAAGAAGGCAGAAGGGAAGCCTGCAGCCCCCAGGTCTGTGGGGCTACGCACGCGGTTCCCAAAGAGCTTTAGAACAAGGCATAGTTTTCCCTGCTGGTTCTTTGGGCGTGGGACCCATCTCCAGCCATATGGCCATTTTTGTGCCTGGCGCGGCGCCAAGTGGGAAAGGGTGGTTTTGAGGGTGAAGGCAGCAGGAAAGCCTGTAGCCCCCAGGTCTGTGGGGCTACGCAAGCGGTTCCCAAAGAGCTTTAGAACAAGGCATAGTTTTCCCTGCTGGCTACTTGGGCGTGAAAACCCTATCCAGCCATATGGCCATTTTTGTGCCTGGCGCGGCGCCAAGTGGGAAAGGGCAGTTTTGAGGGTGAAGGCAGCAGGAAAGCCTGTAGCCCCCAGGTCTGTGGGGCTACGCAAACGTTTCCCAAAGAGCTTTAGAACAAGGCATAGTTTTTCCTGCTGGCTCTTTAGGCGTGAAACTCGTCTCCAGCCATATGGCCATTTTTGTGCCTGGCACGGCGCCTACTGGGGAAGGGTGGTTTTGAGGCTGAAGGCAGCAGGAAAGCCTGCAGCCCCCAGGTCTGTGGGGCTACGCAAGCGGTTCCCAAAGAGCTTTACAAGAAGGCATAGTTTTCCCTGCTGGTTCTTTTGCGTGGGACCCCTCTCCAGCCATATGGCCATTTTTGTGCCTGGTGCGGCGCCATGTGGGAAAGGGTGGTTTTGAGGCTGAAGGCAGCAGGAAAGCCTGCAGCCCCCAGGTCTGTTGGGCTACGCAAACGTTTCCCAAAGAGCTTTAGAACAAGGCATAGTTTTTCCTGCTGGCTCTTTGGGCGTGAAACCCCTCTCCAGCCATATGGCCAATTTTGTGCCTGGTGCGGCGCCAAGTGGGGAAGGGTGGTTTTGAGGCTGAAGGCAGAAGGGAAGCCTGCAGCCCCCAGGTCTGTGGGGCTACGCAAGCGGTTCCCAAAGAGCTTTAGAACAAGGCATAGTTTTCCCTGCTGGTTCTTTGGGCGTGGGACCCATCTCCAGCCATATGGCCATTTTTTTGCCTGGCACGGCGCCTACTTGGGAAGGGTGGTTTTGAGGCTGAAGGCAGCAGGAAAGCCTGCAGCCCCCAGGTCTGTGGGGCTACGCACGCGGTTCCCAAAGAGCTTTAGAACAAGGCATAGTTTTCCCTGCTGGTTCTTTGGGCGTGGGACCCATCTCCAGCCATATGGCCATTTTTGTGCCTGGCGCGGCGCCAAGTGGGAAAGGGTGGTGTTGAGGCTGAAGGCAGCAGGAAAGCCTGCAGCCGCCAGGTCTGTGGGGCTACGCAAGCGGTTCCCAAAGAGCTTTAGAACAAGGCATAATTTTCCCTGCTGGCTCCTTGGGCGTGGCACCCATCTCCAGCCATATGGCCATTTTTGTGGCTGGCGCGGTGCCAAGTGGGGAAGGGTGGTTTTGAAGGTGAAGGCAGCAGGAAAGCCTGTAGCCCCCAGGTCTGTGGGGCTACGCAAACGTTTCCCAAAGAGCTTTAGAACAAGGCATAGTTTTTCCTGCTGGCTCTTTGGGCGTGAAACTCGTCTCCAGCCATATGGCCATTTTTGTGCCTGGCACGGCGCCTACTGGGGAAGGGTGGTTTTGAGGCTGAAGGCAGCAGGAAAGCATGCAGCCCCCAGGTCTGTGGGGCTACGCAAGCGGTTCCCAAAGAGCTTTACAAGAAGGCATAGTTTTCCCTGCTGGTTCATTTGCGTGGGACCCCTCTCCAGCCATATGGCCATTTTTGTGCCTGGCGCGGCGCCAAGTGGGGAAGGGTGGTTTTGAGGAAGAAGGCAGAAGGGAAGCCTGCAGCCCCCAGGTCTGTGGGGCTACGCACGCGGTTCCCAAAGAGCTTTAGAACAAGGCATAGTTTTCCCTGCTGGTTCTTTGGGCGTGGGACCCATCTCCAGCCATATGGCCATTTTTGTGCCTGGCGCGGCGCCAAGTGGGAAAGGGTGGTTTTGAGGGTGAAGGCAGCAGGAAAGCCTGTAGCCCCCAGGTCTGTGGGGCTACGCAAGCGGTTCCCAAAGAGCTTTAGAACAAGGCATAGTTTTCCCTGCTGGCTACTTGGGCGTGAAAACCCTATCCAGCCATATGGCCATTTTTGTGCCTGGCGCGGCGCCAAGTGGGAAAGGGCAGTTTTGAGGGTGAAGGCAGCAGGAAAGCCTGTAGCCCCCAGGTCTGTGGGGCTACGCAAACGTTTCCCAAAGAGCTTTAGAACAAGGCATAGTTTTTCCTGCTGGCTCTTTAGGCGTGAAACTCGTCTCCAGCCATATGGCCATTTTTGTGCCTGGCACGGCGCCTACTGGGGAAGGGTGGTTTTGAGGCTGAAGGCAGCAGGAAAGCCTGCAGCCCCCAGGTCTGTGGGGCTACGCAAGCGGTTCCCAAAGAGCTTTACAAGAAGGCATAGTTTTCCCTGCTGGTTCTTTTGCGTGGGACCCCTCTCCAGCCATATGGCCATTTTTGTGCCTGGCGCGGCGCCATGTGGGAAAGGGTGGTTTTGAGGCTGAAGGCAGCAGGAAAGCCTGCAGCCCCCAGGTCTGTTGGGCTACGCAAACGTTTCCCAAAGAGCTTTAGAACAAGGCATAGTTTTTCCTGCTGGCTCTTTGGGCGTGAAACCCCTCTCCAGCCATATGGCCAATTTTGTGCCTGGTGCGGCGCCAAGTGGGGAAGGGTTGTTTTGAGGCTGAAGGCAGAAGGGAAGCCTGCAGCCCCCAGGTCTGTGGGGCTACGCAAGCGGTTCCCAAAGAGCTTTAGAACAAGGCATAGTTTTCCCTGCTGGTTCTTTGGGCGTGGGACCCATCTCCAGCCATATGGCCATTTTTGTGCCTGGCGCGGCGCCAAGTGGGAAAGGGTGGTTTTGAGGAAGAAGGCAGCAGGAAAGCCTGCAGCCGCCAGGTCTGTGGGGTTACGCAAGCGGTTCCCAAAGAGCTTTAGAACAAGGCATAGTTTTCCCTGCTGGCTCCTTGGGCGTGAAAACCCTCTCCAGCCATATGGCCATTTTTGTGCCTGGCGCGGCGCCAAGTGGGAATGGGTGGTTTTGAGGCTGAAGGCAGCAGGAAAGCCTGCAGCCCCCAGGTCTGTGGGGCTACGCAAGCGGTTCCCAAAGAGCTTTAGAACAAGGCATAATTTTTCCTGCTGGCTCTTTGGGCGTGAAACCCCGCTCCAGCCATATGGCCATTTCTGTGCCTGGCGCGGCGCCAAGTGGGGAAGGGTGGTTTTGAGGCTGAAGGCAGAAGGGAAGCCTGCAGCCGCCAGGTCTGTGGGGCTACGCAAGCGGTTCCCAAAGAGCTTTAGAACAAGGCATAGTTTTCCCTGCTGGTTCTTTGGGCGTGGGACCCATCTCCAGCAATATGGCCATTTTTGTGCCTGGCACGGCGCCTACTTGGGAAGGGTGGTTTTGAGGCTGAAGGCAGCAGGAAAGCCTGCAGCCCCCAGGTCTGTGGGGCTACGCACGCGGTTCCCAAAGAGCTTTAGAACAAGGCATAGTTTTCCCTGCTGGCTCTTTGGGCGTGGGACCCATCTCCAGCCATATGGCCATTTTTGTGCCTGGCGCGGCGCCAAGTGGGAAAGGGTGGTGTTGAGGCTGAAGGCAGCAGGAAAGCCTGCAGCCGCCAGGTCTGTGGGGCTACGCAAGCGGTTCCCAAAGAGCTTTAGAACAAGGCATAATTTTCCCTGCTGGCTCCTTGGGCGTGAAAACCCTCTCCAGCCATATGGCCATTTTTGTGCCTGGCGCGGCGCCAAGTGGGAATGGGTGGTTTTGAGGCTGAAGGCAGCAGGAAAGCCTGCAGCCCCCAGGTCTGTGGGGCTACGCAAGCGGTTCCCAAAGAGCTTTAGAACAAGGCATAATTTTTCCTGCTGGCTCTTTGGGCGTGAAACCCCGCTCCAGCCATATGGCCATTTCTGTGCCTGGCGCGGCGCCAAGTGGGGAAGGGTGGTTTTGAGGCTGAAGGCAGAAGGGAAGCCTGCAGCCGCCAGGTCTGTGGGGCTACGCAAGCGGTTCCCAAAGAGCTTTAGAACAAGGCATAGTTTTCCCTGCTGGTTCTTTGGGCGTGGGACCCATCTCCAGCAATATGGCCATTTTTGTGCCTGGCACGGCGCCTACTTGGGAAGGGTGGTTTTGAGGCTGAAGGCAGCAGGAAAGCCTGCAGCCCCCAGGTCTGTGGGGCTACGCACGCGGTTCCCAAAGAGCTTTAGAACAAGGCATAGTTTTCCCTGCTGGCTCTTTGGGCGTGGGACCCATCTCCAGCCATATGGCCATTTTTGTGCCTGGCGCGGCGCCAAGTGGGAAAGGGTGGTGTTGAGGCTGAAGGCAGCAGGAAAGCCTGCAGCCGCCAGGTCTGTGGGGCTACGCAAGCGGTTCCCAAAGAGCTTTAGAACAAGGCATAATTTTCCCTGCTGGCTCCTTGGGCGTGGGACCCATCTCCAGCCATATGGCCATTTTTGTGGCTGGCGCGGCGCCAAGTGGGGAAGGGTGGTTTTGAAGGTGAAGGCAGCAGGAAAGCCTGTAGCCCCCAGGTCTGTGGGGCTACGCAAACGTTTCCCAAAGAGCTTTAGAACAAGGCATAGTTTTTCCTGCTGGCTCTTTGGGCGTGAAACTCGTCTCCAGGCATATGGCCAATTTTGTGCCTGGCACGGCGCCTACTGGGGAAGGGTGGTTTTGAGGGTGAAGGCAGCAGGAAAGCCTGCAGCCCCCAGGTCTGTGTGGCTACGCAAGCGGTTCCCAAAGAGCTTTACAAGAAGGCATAGTTTTCCCTGCTGGTTCTTTTGCGTGGGACCCCTCTCCAGCCATATGGCCATTTTTGTGCCTGGCGCGGCGCCAAGTGGGGAAGGGTGGTTTTGAGGAAGAAGGCAGAAGGGAAGCCTGCAGCCCCCAGGTCTGTGGGGCTACGCACGCGGTTCCCAAAGAGCTTTAGAACAAGGCATAGTTTTCCCTGCTGGTTCCTTGGGCGTGGGACCCATCTCCAGCCATATGGCCATTTTTGTGCCTGGCGCGGCGCCAAGTGGGAAAGGGTGGTTTTGAGGGTGAAGGCAGCAGGAAAGCCTGCAGCCCCCAGGTCTGTGGGGCTACGCAAGCGGTTCCCAAAGAGCTTTAGAACAAGGCATAGTTTTCCCTGCTGGCTACTTGGGCGTGAAAACCCTATCCAGCCATATGGCCATTTTTGTGCCTGGCGCGGCGCCAAGTGGGAAAGGGTGGTGTTGAGGCTGAAGGCAGCAGGAAAGCCTGCAGCCCCCAGGTCTGTGGGGCTACGCAAGCGGTTCCCAAAGAGCTTTAGAACAAGGCATAATTTTCCCTGCTGGCTCCTTGGGCGGGGGACCCATCTCCAGCCATATGGCCATTTTTGTGCCTGGCGCGGCGCCAAGTGGGAAAGAGTGGTTTTGAGGCTGAAGGCAGCAGGAAAGCCTGTAGCCCCCAGGTCTGTTGGGCTACGCAAACGTTTCCCAAAGAGCTTTAGAACAAGGCATAGTTTTTCCTGCTGGCTCTTTGGGCGTGAAACCCCTCTCCAGCCATATGGCCAATTTTGTGCCTGGTGCGGCGCCAAGTGGGGAAGGGTTGTTTTGAGGGTGAAGGCAGCAGGAAAGCCTGCAGCCCCCAGGTCTGTGGGGCTACGCAAGCAGTTCCCAAAGAGCTTCAGAACAAGGCATAATTTTCCCTGCTGGCTCCTTGGGCGTGGGACCCATCTCCAGCCATATGGCCATTTTTGTGCCTGGCGCGGCGCCAAGTGGGAAAGGGTGGTTTTGAGGCTGAAGGCAGCAGGAAAGCCTGCAGCCCCCAGGTCTGTGGGGCTACGCAAGCGGTTTCCAAAGAGCTTTAGAACAAGGCATAGTTTTCCCTGCTGGTTCCTTGGGCGTGAAAACCCTATCCAGCCATATGGCCATTTTTGTGCCTGGCGCGGCGCCTACTGGGAAAGGGTGGTTTTGAGGCTGAAGGCAGCAGGAAAGCCCGCAGCCCCCAGGTCTGTGGGGCTACGTAAGCGGTTCCCAAAGAGCTTTAGAACAAGGCATAATTTTCCCTGCTGGCTCCTTGGGCGTGGGACCCATCTCCAGCCATATGGCCATTTTTTTGTCTGGCGCGGCGCCAAGTGGGAAAGGGTGGTTTTGAAGGTGAAGGCAGCAGGAAAGCCTGCAGCCCCCAGGTCTGTGGGGCTACGCAAGCGGTTCCCAAAGAGCTTTACAACAAGGCATAAATTTCCCTGGTGGCTCCTTGTGCGTGAAAGCCCTCTCCAGCCATATGGCCATTTTTGTGCCTGGCGCGGCTCCATGTGGGAATGGGTGGTTTTGAGGCTGAAGGCAGCAGGAAAGCCTGCAGCCCCCAGGTCTGTGGGGCTACGCAAGCGTTTCCCAAAGAGCTTTAGAACAAGGCATAGTTTTCCCTGCTGGGTCTTTGGGCGTGGGACCCATCTCCAGCCATATGGCCATTTTTGTGCCTGGCGCGGCGCCAAGTGGGAAAGGGTGGTTTTGAGGCTGAAGGCAGCAGGAAAGCCTGCAGCCCCCAGGTCTGTGGGGATACGCAAGCGGTTCCCAAAGAGCTTTAGAACAAGGCATAATTTTCCCTGCTGGCTCCTTGGGCATGAAAACCCTCTCCAGCCATATGGCCATTTTTGTGCCTGGCGCGACGCCAAGTGGGAAAGGGTGGTTTTCTGAGGCTGAAGGCAGCAGGAAAGCCTGCAGCCCCCAGGTCTGTGGGGCTACGCAAGCGGTTCCCAAAGAGCTTTACAACACGGCATAGTTTTCCCTGCTGGTTCTTTGGGCGTGGGACCCATCTCCAGCCATATGGCCATTTTTGTGCCTGGCGCGGCGCCAAGTGGGAAAGGGTGGTTTTGAGGCTGAAGGCAGCAGGAAAGCCTGCAGCCCCCAGGTCTGTGGTGCTACGCAAGCGGTTTCCAAAGAGCTTTAGAACAAGGCATAGTTTTCCCTGCTGGCTCCTTGGGCATGAAAACCCTCTCCAGCCATATGGCCATTTTTGTGCCTGGCGCGGCGCCAAGTGGGAATGGGTGGTTTTGAGGCTGAAGGCAGCAGGAAAGTCTGTAGCCCCCAGATCTGTGGGGCTACGCACGCTGTTCCCAAAGAGCTTTAGAACAAGGCATAATTTTCCCTGCTGGTTCTTTGGGCGGGGGACCCATCTCCAGCCATATGGCCATTTTTGTGCCTGGCGCGGCGCCAAGTGGGAAAGGGTGGTTTTGAGGCTGAAGGCAGCAGGAAAGCCTGTAGCCCCCAGGTCTGTTGGGCTACGCAAACGTTTCCCAAAGAGCTTTAGAACAAGGCATAGTTTTTCCTGTTGGCTCTTTGGGCGTGAAACCCCTCTCCAGCCATATGGCCAATTTTGTGCCTGGTGCGGCGCCAAGTGGGGAAGGGTTGTTTTGAGGGTGAAGGCAGCAGGAAAGCCTGCAGCCCCCATGTCTGTGGGGCTACGCAAGCAGTTCCCAAAGAGCTTCAGAACAAGGCATAATTTTCCCTGCTGGCTCCTTGGGCGTGGGACCCATCTCCAGCCATATGGCCATTTTTGTGCCTGGCGCGGCGCCAAGTGGGAAAGGGTGGTTTTGAGGCTGAAGGCAGCAGGAAAGCCTGCAGCCCCCAGGTCTGTGGGGCTACGCAAGCGGTTTCCAAAGAGCTTTAGAACAAGGCATAGTTTTCCCTGCTGGTTCCTTGGGCGTGAAAACCCTATCCAGCCATATGGCCATTTTTGTGCCTGGCGCGGCGCCTACTGGGAAAGGGTGGTTTTGAGGCTGAAGGCAGCAGGAAAGCCCGCAGCCCCCAGGTCTGTGGGGCTACGTAAGCGGTTCCCAAAGAGCTTTAGAACAAGGCATAATTTTCCCTGCTGGCTCCTTGGGCGTGGGACCCATCTCCAGCCATATGGCCATTTTTTTGTCTGGCGCGGCGCCAAGTGGGAAAGGGTGGTTTTGAAGGTGAAGGCAGCAGGAAAGCCTGCAGCCCCCAGGTCTGTGGGGCTACGCAAGCGGTTCCCAAAGAGCTTTACAACAAGGCATAAATTTCCCTGGTGGCTCCTTGTGCGTGAAAGCCCTCTCCAGCCATATGGCCATTTTTGTGCCTGGCGCGGCTCCATGTGGGAATGGGTGGTTTTGAGGCTGAAGGCAGCAGGAAAGCCTGTAGCCCCCAGGTCTGTTGGGCTACGCAAACGTTTCCCAAAGAGCTTTAGAACAAGGCATAGTTTTTCCTGCTGGCTCTTTGGGCGTGAAACCCCTCTCCAGCCATATGGCCAATTTTGTGCCTGGTGCGGCGCCAAGTGGGGAAGGGTTGTTTTGAGGGTGAAGGCAGCAGGAAAGCCTGCAGCCCCCAGGTCTGTGGGGCTACGCAAGCAGTTCCCAAAGAGCTTCAGAACAAGGCATAATTTTCCCTGCTGGCTCCTTGGGCGTGGGACCCATCTCCAGCCATATGGCCATTTTTGTGCCTGGCGCGGCGCCAAGTGGGAAAGGGTGGTTTTGAGGCTGAAGGCAGCAGGAAAGCCTGCAGCCCCCAGGTCTGTGGGGCTACGCAAGCGGTTTCCAAAGAGCTTTAGAACAAGGCATAGTTTTCCCTGCTGGTTCCTTGGGCGTGAAAACCCTATCCAGCCATATGGCCATTTTTGTGCCTGGCGCGGCGCCTACTGGGAAAGGGTGGTTTTGAGGCTGAAGGCAGCAGGAAAGCCCGCAGCCCCCAGGTCTGTGGGGCTACGTAAGCGGTTCCCAAAGAGCTTTAGAACAAGGCATAATTTTCCCTGCTGGCTCCTTGGGCGTGGGACCCATCTCCAGCCATATGGCCATTTTTTTGTCTGGCGCGGCGCCAAGTGGGAAAGGGTGGTTTTGAAGGTGAAGGCAGCAGGAAAGCCTGCAGCCCCCAGGTCTGTGGGGCTACGCAAGCGGTTCCCAAAGAGCTTTACAACAAGGCATAAATTTCCCTGGTGGCTCCTTGTGCGTGAAAGCCCTCTCCAGCCATATGGCCATTTTTGTGCCTGGCGCGGCTCCATGTGGGAATGGGTGGTTTTGAGGCTGAAGGCAGCAGGAAAGCCTGCAGCCCCCAGGTCTGTGGGGCTACGCAAGCGTTTCCCAAAGAGCTTTAGAACAAGGCATAGTTTTCCCTGCTGGGTCTTTGGGCGTGGGACCCATCTCCAGCCATATGGCCATTTTTGTGCCTGGCGCGGCGCCAAGTGGGAAAGGGTGGTTTTGAGGCTGAAGGCAGCAGGAAAGCCTGCAGCCCCCAGGTCTGTGGGGATACGCAAGCGGTTCCCAAAGAGCTTTAGAACAAGGCATAATTTTCCCTGCTGGCTCCTTGGGCATGAAAACCCTCTCCAGCCATATGGCCATTTTTGTGCCTGGCGCGACGCCAAGTGGGAAAGGGTGGTTTTCTGAGGCTGAAGGCAGCAGGAAAGCCTGCAGCCCCCAGGTCTGTGGGGCTACGCAAGCGGTTCCCAAAGAGCTTTACAACACGGCATAGTTTTCCCTGCTGGTTCTTTGGGCGTGGGACCCATCTCCAGCCATATGGCCATTTTTGTGCCTGGCGCGGCGCCAAGTGGGAAAGGGTGGTTTTGAGGCTGAAGGCAGCAGGAAAGCCTGCAGCCCCCAGGTCTGTGGTGCTACGCAAGCGGTTTCCAAAGAGCTTTAGAACAAGGCATAGTTTTCCCTGCTGGCTCCTTGGGCATGAAAACCCTCTCCAGCCATATGGCCATTTTTGTGCCTGGCGCGGCGCCAAGTGGGAATGGGTGGTTTTGAGGCTGAAGGCAGCAGGAAAGTCTGTAGCCCCCAGATCTGTGGGGCTACGCACGCTGTTCCCAAAGAGCTTTAGAACAAGGCATAATTTTCCCTGCTGGTTCTTTGGGCGGGGGACCCATCTCCAGCCATATGGCCATTTTTGTGCCTGGCGCGGCGCCAAGTGGGAAAGGGTGGTTTTGAGGCTGAAGGCAGCAGGAAAGCCTGTAGCCCCCAGGTCTGTTGGGCTACGCAAACGTTTCCCAAAGAGCTTTAGAACAAGGCATAGTTTTTCCTGTTGGCTCTTTGGGCGTGAAACCCCTCTCCAGCCATATGGCCAATTTTGTGCCTGGTGCGGCGCCAAGTGGGGAAGGGTTGTTTTGAGGGTGAAGGCAGCAGGAAAGCCTGCAGCCCCCATGTCTGTGGGGCTACGCAAGCAGTTCCCAAAGAGCTTCAGAACAAGGCATAATTTTCCCTGCTGGCTCCTTGGGCGTGGGACCCATCTCCAGCCATATGGCCATTTTTGTGCCTGGCGCGGCGCCAAGTGGGAAAGGGTGGTTTTGAGGCTGAAGGCAGCAGGAAAGCCTGCAGCCCCCAGGTCTGTGGGGCTACGCAAGCGGTTTCCAAAGAGCTTTAGAACAAGGCATAGTTTTCCCTGCTGGTTCCTTGGGCGTGAAAACCCTATCCAGCCATATGGCCATTTTTGTGCCTGGCGCGGCGCCTACTGGGAAAGGGTGGTTTTGAGGCTGAAGGCAGCAGGAAAGCCCGCAGCCCCCAGGTCTGTGGGGCTACGTAAGCGGTTCCCAAAGAGCTTTAGAACAAGGCATAATTTTCCCTGCTGGCTCCTTGGGCGTGGGACCCATCTCCAGCCATATGGCCATTTTTTTGTCTGGCGCGGCGCCAAGTGGGAAAGGGTGGTTTTGAAGGTGAAGGCAGCAGGAAAGCCTGCAGCCCCCAGGTCTGTGGGGCTACGCAAGCGGTTCCCAAAGAGCTTTACAACAAGGCATAAATTTCCCTGGTGGCTCCTTGTGCGTGAAAGCCCTCTCCAGCCATATGGCCATTTTTGTGCCTGGCGCGGCTCCATGTGGGAATGGGTGGTTTTGAGGCTGAAGGCAGCAGGAAAGCCTGCAGCCCCCAGGTCTGTGGGGCTACGCAAGCGTTTCCCAAAGAGCTTTAGAACAAGGCATAGTTTTCCCTGCTGGGTCTTTGGGCGTGGGACCCATCTCCAGCCATATGGCCATTTTTGTGCCTGGCGCGGCGCCAAGTGGGAAAGGGTGGTTTTGAGGCTGAAGGCAGCAGGAAAGCCTGCAGCCCCCAGGTCTGTGGGGATACGCAAGCGGTTCCCAAAGAGCTTTAGAACAAGGCATAATTTTCCCTGCTGGCTCCTTGGGCATGAAAACCCTCTCCAGCCATATGGCCATTTTTGTGCCTGGCGCGACGCCAAGTGGGAAAGGGTGGTTTTCTGAGGCTGAAGGCAGCAGGAAAGCCTGCAGCCCCCAGGTCTGTGGGGCTACGCAAGCGGTTCCCAAAGAGCTTTACAAGACGGCATAGTTTTCCCTGCTGGTTCTTTGGGCGTGGGACCCATCTCCAGCCATATGGCCATTTTTGTGCCTGGCGCGGCGCCAAGTGGGAAAGGGTGGTTTTGAGGCTGAAGGCAGCAGGAAAGCCTGCAGCCCCCAGGTCTGTGGTGCTACGCAAGCGGTTTCCAAAGAGCTTTAGAACAAGGCATAGTTTTCCCTGCTGGCTCCTTGGGCATGAAAACCCTCTCCAGCCATATGGCCATTTTTGTGCCTGGCGCGGCGCCAAGTGGGAATGGGTGGTTTTGAGGCTGAAGGCAGCAGGAAAGTCTGTAGCCCCCAGGTCTGTGGGGCTACGCACGCTGTTCCCAAAGAGCTTTAGAACAAGGCATAATTTTCCCTGCTGGTTCTTTGGGCGTGGGACCCATCTCCAGCCATATGGCCATTTTTGTGCCTGGCGCGGCGCCAAGTGGGAAAGGGTGGTTTTGAGGCTGAAGGCAGCAGGAAAGCCTGCAGCCCCCAGGTCTGTGGGGCTACGCAAGCGGTTCCCAAAGAGCTTTACAACAAGGCATAGTTTTCCCTGCTGGCTCCTTGGGCGTGAAAACCCTCTCCAGCCATATGGCCATTTTTGTGCCTGGCGCGGCGCCACGTGGGAATGGGGGGTTTTGAGGCTGAAGGCAGTAGGAAAGCCTGCAGCCGCCAGGTCTGTGGGGCTACGCAAGCGGTTCCCAAAGAGCTTTAGAATAAGGCATAGTTTTCCCTGCTGGTTCTTTGGGCGTGGGACCCATCTCCAGCAATATGGCCATTTTTGTGCCTGGCACGGCGCCTATTTGGGAAGGGTGGTTTTGAGGCTGAAGGCAGCAGGAAAGCCTGCAGCCGCCAGGTCTGTGGGGCTACGCAAGCGGTTCCCAAAGAGCTTTAGAATACGGCATAGTTTTCCCTGCTGGTTCTTTGGGCGTGGGACCCATCTCCAGCTATATGGCCATTTTTGTGCCTGGCACGGCGCCTACTTGGGAAGGGTGGTTTTGAGGCTGAAGGCAGCAGGAAAGCCTGCAGCCCCCAGGTCTGTGGGGCTACGCACGCGGTTCCCAAAGACCTTTAGAACAAGGCATAGTTTTCCCTGCTGGCTCTTTGGGCGTGGGACCCATCTCCAGCCATATGGCCATTTTTGTGCCTGGCGCGGCGCCAAGTGGGAAAGGGTGGTGTTGAGGCTGAAGGCAGCAGGAAAGCCTGCAGCCCCCAGGTCTGTGGGGCTACGCAAGCGGTTCCCAAAGAGCTTTAGAACAAGGCATAATTTTCCCTGCAGGCTCCTTGGGCATGGGACCCATCTCCAGCCATATGGCCATTTTTGTGCCTGGCGCGGCGCCAAGTGGGAAAGGGTGGTTTTGATGGTGAAGGCAGCAGGAAAGCCTGCAGCCCCCAGGTCTGTGGGGCTACGCAAGCGGTTCCCAAAGAGCTTTACAAGAAGGCATAGTTTTCCCTGCTGGTTCTTTTGCGTGGGACCCCTCTCCAGCCATATGGCCATTTTTGTGCCTGGCGCGGCGCCAAGTTGGAAAGGGTTGTTTTGAGGCTGAAGGCAGCAGGAAAGCCTGCAGCCCCCAGGTCTGTGGGGCTACGCAAGCAGTTCCCAAAGAGCTTTAGAACAAGGCATAGTTTTCCCTGCTGGCTCCTTGGCCGTGGGACCCATCTCCAGCAATATGGCCATTTTTGTGCCTGGCACGGCGCCTACTGGGGAAGGGTGGTTTTGAGGAAGAAGACAGAAGGGAAGCCTGCAGCCCCCAGGTCTGTGGGGCTACGCACGCGGTTCCCAAAGAGCTTTAGAACAAGGCATAGTTTTCCCTGCTGTCTCTTTGGGCGTGGGACCCATCTCCAGCCATATGGCCATTTTTGTGCCTGGCGCGGCGCCAAGTGGGAAAGGGTGGTTTTGAGGAAGAAGGCAGCAGGAAAGCCTGCAGCCGCCAGGTCTGTGGGGTTACGCAAGCGGTTCCCAAAGAGCTTTAGAACAAGGCACAGTTTTCCCTGCTGGTTCTTTGGGCGTGGGACCCATCTCCAGCCATATGGCCATTTTTGTGCCTGGCGCGGCGCCAAGTGGGAAAGGGTGGTTTTGAGGGTGAAGGCAGCAGGAAAGCCTGCAGCCGCCAGGTCTGTGGGGTTACGCAAGCGGTTCCCAAAGAGCTTTAGAACAAGGCACAGTTTTCCCTGCTGGTTCTTTGGGCGTGGGACCCATCTCCAGCCATATGGCCATTTTTGTGCCTGGCGCGGCGCCAAGTGGAGAAGGGTGGTTTTGAGGCTGAAGGCAGAAGGGAAGCCTGCAGCCCCCAGGTCTGTGGGGCTACGCAAGCGGTTCCCAAAGAGCTTTAGAACAAGGCATAGTTTTCCCTGCTGGTTCTTTGGGCGTGGGACCCATCTCCAGCAATATGGCCATTTTTGTGGCTGGCACGGCGCCTACTGGGAAAGGGTGGTTTTGAGGAAGAAGGCAGAAGGGAAACCTGCAGCCCCCAGGTCTGTGGGGCTACGCACGCGGTTCCCAAAGAGCTTTAGAACAAGGCATAGTTTTCCCTGCTGTCTCTTTGGGCGTGGGACCCATCTCCAGCCATATGGCCATTTTTGTGCCTGGCACGGCGCCTACTTGGGAAGGGTGGTTTTGAGGCTGAAGGCAGCAGGAAAGCCTGCAGCCCCCAGGTCTGTGGGGCTACGCACGCGGTTCCCAAAGAGCTTTAGAACAAGGCATAGTTTTCCCTGCTGGCTCTTTGGGCGTGGGACCCATCTCCAGCCATATGGCCATTTTTGTGCCTGGCGCGGCGCCAAGTGGGAAAGGGTGGTGTTGAGGCTGAAGGCAGCAGGAAAGCCTGCAGCCCCCAGGTCTGTGGGGCTACGCAAGCGGTTCCCAAAGAGCTTTAGAACAAGGCATAATTTTCCCTGCAGGCTCCTTGGGCGTGGGACCCATCTCCAGCCATATGGCCATTTTTGTGCCTGGCGCGGCGCCAAGTGGGAAAGGGTGGTTTTGATGGTGAAGGCAGCAGGAAAGCCTGCAGCCCCCAGGTCTGTGGGGCTACGCAAGCGGTTCCCAAAGAGCTTTACAAGAAGGCATAGGTTTCCCTGCTGGTTCTTTTGCGTGGGACCCCTCTCCAGCCATATGGCCATTTTTGTGCCTGGCGCGGCGCCAAGTTGGAAAGGGTTGTTTTGAGGCTGAAGGCAGTAGGAAAGCCTGCAGCCGCCAGGTCTGTGGGGCTACGCAAGCGGTTCCCAAAGAGCTTTAGAACAAGGCATAATTTTTCCTGCTGGCTCTTTGGGCGTGAAACCCCGCTCCAGCCATATGGCCATTTCTCTGCCTGGCGCGGCGCCAAGTGGAGAAGGGTGGTTTTGAGGCTGAAGGCAGAAGGGAAGCCTGCAGCCGCCAGGTCTGTGGGGCTACGCAAGCGGTTCCCAAAGAGCTTTAGAATAAGGCATAGTTTTCCCTGCTGGTTCTTTGGGCGTGGGACCCATCTCCAGCAATATGGCCATTTTTGTGCCTGGCACGGCGCCTATTTGGGAAGGGTGGTTTTGAGGCTGAAGGCAGCAGGAAAGCCTGCAGCCCCCAGGTCTGTGGGGCTACGCACGCGGTTCCCAAAGACCTTTAGAACAAGGCATAGTTTTCCCTGCTGGCTCTTTGGGCGTGGGACCCATCTCCAGCCATATGGCCATTTTTGTGCCTGGCGCGGCGCCAAGTGGGAAAGGGTGGTGTTGAGGCTGAAGGCAGCAGGAAAGCCTGCAGCCCCCAGGTCTGTGGGGCTACGCAAGCGGTTCCCAAAGAGCTTTAGAACAAGGCATAATTTTCCCTGCAGGCTCCTTGGGCATGGGACCCATCTCCAGCCATATGGCCATTTTTGTGCCTGGCGCGGCGCCAAGTGGGAAAGGGTGGTTTTGATGGTGAAGGCAGCAGGAAAGCCTGCAGCCCCCAGGTCTGTGGGGCTACGCAAGCGGTTCCCAAAGAGCTTTACAAGAAGGCATAGTTTTCCCTGCTGGTTCTTTTGCGTGGGACCCCTCTCCAGCCATATGGCCATTTTTGTGCCTGGCGCGGCGCCAAGTTGGAAAGGGTTGTTTTGAGGCTGAAGGCAGCAGGAAAGCCTGCAGCCCCCAGGTCTGTGGGGCTACGCAAGCAGTTCCCAAAGAGCTTTAGAACAAGGCATAGTTTTCCCTGCTGGCTCCTTGGCCGTGGGACCCATCTCCAGCAATATGGCCATTTTTGTGCCTGGCACGGCGCCTACTGGGGAAGGGTGGTTTTGAGGAAGAAGACAGAAGGGAAGCCTGCAGCCCCCAGGTCTGTGGGGCTACGCACGCGGTTCCCAAAGAGCTTTAGAACAAGGCATAGTTTTCCCTGCTGTCTCTTTGGGCGTGGGACCCATCTCCAGCCATATGGCCATTTTTGTGCCTGGCGCGGCGCCAAGTGGGAAAGGGTGGTTTTGAGGAAGAAGGCAGCAGGAAAGCCTGCAGCCGCCAGGTCTGTGGGGTTACGCAAGCGGTTCCCAAAGAGCTTTAGAACAAGGCACAGTTTTCCCTGCTGGTTCTTTGGGCGTGGGACCCATCTCCAGCCATATGGCCATTTTTGTGCCTGGCGCGGCGCCAAGTGGGAAAGGGTGGTTTTGAGGAAGAAGGCAGCAGGAAAGCCTGCAGCCGCCAGGTCTGTGGGGTTACGCAAGCGGTTCCCAAAGAGCTTTAGAACAAGGCACAGTTTTCCCTGCTGGTTCTTTGGGCGTGGGACCCATCTCCAGCCATATGGCCATTTTTGTGCCTGGCGCGGCGCCAAGTGGAGAAGGGTGGTTTTGAGGCTGAAGGCAGAAGGGAAGCCTGCAGCCCCCAGGTCTGTGGGGCTACGCAAGCGGTTCCCAAAGAGCTTTAGAACAAGGCATAGTTTTCCCTGCTGGTTCTTTGGGCGTGGGACCCATCTCCAGCAATATGGCCATTTTTGTGGCTGGCACGGCGCCTACTGGGAAAGGGTGGTTTTGAGGAAGAAGGCAGAAGGGAAACCTGCAGCCCCCAGGTCTGTGGGGCTACGCACGCGGTTCCCAAAGAGCTTTAGAACAAGGCATAGTTTTCCCTGCTGTCTCTTTGGGCGTGGGACCCATCTCCAGCCATATGGCCATTTTTGTGCCTGGCACGGCGCCTACTTGGGAAGGGTGGTTTTGAGGCTGAAGGCAGCAGGAAAGCCTGCAGCCCCCAGGTCTGTGGGGCTACGCACGCGGTTCCCAAAGAGCTTTAGAACAAGGCATAGTTTTCCCTGCTGGCTCTTTGGGCGTGGGACCCATCTCCAGCCATATGGCCATTTTTGTGCCTGGCGCGGCGCCAAGTGGGAAAGGGTGGTGTTGAGGCTGAAGGCAGCAGGAAAGCCTGCAGCCCCCAGGTCTGTGGGGCTACGCAAGCGGTTCCCAAAGAGCTTTAGAACAAGGCATAATTTTCCCTGCAGGCTCCTTGGGCGTGGGACCCATCTCCAGCCATATGGCCATTTTTGTGCCTGGCGCGGCGCCAAGTGGGAAAGGGTGGTTTTGATGGTGAAGGCAGCAGGAAAGCCTGCAGCCCCCAGGTCTGTGGGGCTACGCAAGCGGTTCCCAAAGAGCTTTACAAGAAGGCATAGGTTTCCCTGCTGGTTCTTTGGGCGTGGGACCCCTCTCCAGCCATATGGCCATTTTTGTGCCTGGCGCGGCGCCAAGTTGGAAAGGGTTGTTTTGAGGCTGAAGGCAGTAGGAAAGCCTGCAGCCGCCAGGTCTGTGGGGCTACGCAAGCGGTTCCCAAAGAGCTTTAGAACAAGGCATAATTTTTCCTGCTGGCTCTTTGGGCGTGAAACCCCGCTCCAGCCATATGGCCATTTCTCTGCCTGGCGCGGCGCCAAGTGGAGAAGGGTGGTTTTGAGGCTGAAGGCAGAAGGGAAGCCTGCAGCCGCCAGGTCTGTGGGGCTACGCAAGCGGTTCCCAAAGAGCTTTAGAATAAGGCATAGTTTTCCCTGCTGGTTCTTTGGGCGTGGGACCCATCTCCAGCAATATGGCCATTTTTGTGCCTGGCACGGCGCCTATTTGGGAAGGGTGGTTTTGAGGCTGAAGGCAGCAGGAAAGCCTGCAGCCCCCAGGTCTGTGGGGCTACGCACGCGGTTCCCAAAGACCTTTAGAACAAGGCATAGTTTTCCCTGCTGGCTCTTTGGGCGTGGGACCCATCTCCAGCCATATGGCCATTTTTGTGCCTGGCGCGGCGCCAAGTGGGAAAGGGTGGTGTTGAGGCTGAAGGCAGCAGGAAAGCCTGCAGCCCCCAGGTCTGTGGGGCTACGCAAGCGGTTCCCAAAGAGCTTTAGAACAAGGCATAATTTTCCCTGCAGGCTCCTTGGGCATGGGACCCATCTCCAGCCATATGGCCATTTTTGTGCCTGGCGCGGCGCCAAGTGGGAAAGGGTGGTTTTGATGGTGAAGGCAGCAGGAAAGCCTGCAGCCCCCAGGTCTGTGGGGCTACGCAAGCGGTTCCCAAAGAGCTTTACAAGAAGGCATAGTTTTCCCTGCTGGTTCTTTTGCGTGGGACCCCTCTCCAGCCATATGGCCATTTTTGTGCCTGGCGCGGCGCCAAGTTGGAAAGGGTTGTTTTGAGGCTGAAGGCAGCAGGAAAGCCTGCAGCCCCCAGGTCTGTGGGGCTACGCAAGCAGTTCCCAAAGAGCTTTAGAACAAGGCATAGTTTTCCCTGCTGGCTCCTTGGCCGTGGGACCCATCTCCAGCAATATGGCCATTTTTGTGCCTGGCACGGCGCCTACTGGGGAAGGGTGGTTTTGAGGAAGAAGACAGAAGGGAAGCCTGCAGCCCCCAGGTCTGTGGGGCTACGCACGCGGTTCCCAAAGAGCTTTAGAACAAGGCATAGTTTTCCCTGCTGGTTCTTTGGGCGTGGGACCCATCTCCAGCCATATGTCCATTTTTGTGCCTGGCGTGGCGCCAAGTGGGAAAGGGTGGTTTTGAGGAAGAAGGCAGCAGGAAAGCCTGCAGCCGCCAGGTCTGTGGGGTTACGCAAGCGGTTCCCAAAGAGCTTTAGAACAAGGCACAGTTTTCCCTGCTGGTTCTTTGGGCGTGGGACCCATCTCCAGCCATATGGCCATTTTTGTGCCTGGCGCGGCGCCAAGTGGGAAAGGGTGGTTTTGAGGAAGAAGGCAGCAGGAAAGCCTGCAGCCGCCAGGTCTGTGGGGTTACGCAAGCGGTTCCCAAAGAGCTTTAGAACAAGGCACAGTTTTCCCTGCTGGTTCTTTGGGCGTGGGACCCATCTCCAGCCATATGGCCATTTTTGTGCCTGGCGCGGCGCCAAGTGGAGAAGGGTGGTTTTGAGGCTGAAGGCAGAAGGGAAGCCTGCAGCCCCCAGGTCTGTGGGGCTACGCAAGCGGTTCCCAAAGAGCTTTAGAACAAGGCATAGTTTTCCCTGCTGGTTCTTTGGGCGTGGGAACCATCTCCAGCAATATGGCCATTTTTGTGGCTGGCACGGCGCCTACTGGGAAAGGGTGGTTTTGAGGAAGAAGGCAGAAGGGAAACCTGCAGCCCCCAGGTCTGTGGGGCTACGCACGCGGTTCCCAAAGAGCTTTAGAACAAGGCATAGTTTTCCCTGCTGTCTCTTTGGGCGTGGGACCCATCTCCAGCCATATGGCCATTTTTGTGCCTGGCACGGCGCCTACTTGGGAAGGGTGGTTTTGAGGCTGAAGGCAGCAGGAAAGCCTGCAGCCCCCAGGTCTGTGGGGCTACGCACGCGGTTCCCAAAGAGCTTTAGAACAAGGCATAGTTTTCCCTGCTGGCTCTTTGGGCGTGGGAC
Organism: Larus michahellis; assembly: GCF_964199755.1. Taxonomy (NCBI): domain Eukaryota; kingdom Metazoa; phylum Chordata; class Aves; order Charadriiformes; family Laridae; genus Larus; species Larus michahellis. Next base: position 188,646 of record NW_027436247.1, on the reverse strand, counting down.
CCATCTCCAGCCATATGGCCATTTTTGTGCCTGGCGCGGCGCCAAGTGGGAAAGGGTGGTGTTGAGGCTGAAGGCAGCAGGAAAGCCTGCAGCCCCCAGGTCTGTGGGGCTACGCAAGCGGTTCCCAAAGAGCTTTAGAACAAGGCATAATTTTCCCTGCAGGCTCCTTGGGCGTGGGACCCATCTCCAGCCATATGGCCATTTTTGTGCCTGGCGCGGCGCCAAGTGGGAAAGGGTGGTTTTGATGGTGAAGGCAGCAGGAAAGCCTGCAGCCGCCAGGTCTGTGGGGCTACGCAAGCGGTTCCCAAAGAGCTTTACAAGAAGGCATAGGTTTCCCTGCTGGTTCTTTTGCGTGGGACCCCTCTCCAGCCATATGGCCATTTTTGTGCCTGGCGCGGCGCCAAGTTGGAAAGGGTTGTTTTGAGGCTGAAGGCAGCAGGAAAGCCTGCAGCCCCCAGGTCTGTGGTGCTACGCAAGCAGTTCCCAAAGAGCTTTAGAACAAGGCATAGTTTTCCCTGCTGGCTCCTTGGCCGTGGGACCCATCTCCAGCAATATGGCCATTTTTGTGCCTGGCACGGCGCCTACTGGGGAAGGGTGGTTTTGAGGAAGAAGACAGAAGGGAAGCCTGCAGCCCCCAGGTCTGTGGGGCTACGCACGCGGTTCCCAAAGAGCTTTAGAACAAGGCATAGTTTTCCCTGCTGTCTCTTTGGGCGTGGGACCCATCTCCAGCCATATGGCCATTTTTGTGGCTGGCGCGGCGCCAAGTGGGAAAGGGTGGTGTTGAGGCTGAAGGCAGCAGGAAAGCCTGCAGCCGCCAGGTCTGTGGGGCTACGCAAGCGGTTCCCAAAGAGCTTTAGAACAAGGCATAGTTTTCCCTGCTGGCTCTTTGGGCGTGGACCCATCTCCAGCCATATGGCCATTTTTGTGCCTGGCGCGGCGCCAAGTGGGAAAGGGTGGTTTTGAGGAAGAAGGAAGCAGGAAAGCCTGCAGCCGCCAGGTCTGTGGGGTTACGCAAGCGGTTCCCAAAGAGCTTTAGAACAAGGCACAGTTTTTCCTGCTGGTTCTTTGGGCGTGGGACCCATCTCCAGCCATATGGCCATTTTTGTGCCTGGCGCGGCGCCAAGTGGAGAAGGGTGGTTTTGAGGCTGAAGGCAGAAGGGAAGCCTGCAGCCCCCAGGTCTGTGGGGCTACGCAAGCGGTTCCCAAAGAGCTTTAGAACAAGGCATAGTTTTCCCTGCTGGTTCTTTGGGCGTGGGACCCATCTCCAGCAATATGGCCATTTTTGTGGCTGGCACGGCGCCTACTGGGAAAGGGTGGTTTTGAGGAAGAAGGCAGAAGGGAAACGTGCAGCCCCCAGGTCTGTGGGGCTACGCACGCGGTTCCCAAAGAGCTTTAGAACAAGGCATAGTTTTCCCTGCTGTCTCTTTGGGCGTGGGACCCATCTCCAGCCATATGGCCATTTTTGTGGCTGGCGCGGCGCCAAGTGGGAAAGGGTGGTGTTGAGGCTGAAGGCAGCAGGAAAGCCTGCAGCCCCCAGGTCTGTGGGGCTACGCAAGCGGTTCCCAAAGAGCTTTAGAACAAGGCATAATTTTCCCTGCTGGCTCCTTGGGCGTGGGACCCATCTCCAGCCATATGGCCATTTTTGTGCCTGGCGCGGCGCCAAGTGGGAAAGGGTGGTTTTGAGGCTGAAGGCAGCAGGAAAGCCTGTAGCCCCCAGGTCTGTGGGGCTACGCAAACGTTTCCCAAAGAGCTTTAGAACAAGGCATAGTTTTTCCTGCTGGCTCTTTGGGCGTGAAACCCCTCTCCAGCCATATGGCCAATTTTGTGCCTGGTGCGGCGCCAAGTGGGAAAGGGTGGTTTTGAGGCTGAAGGCAGAAGGGAAGCCTGCAGCCCCCAGGTCTGTGGGGCTACGCAAGCGGTTCCCAAAGAGCTTTATAACAAGGCATAGTTTTCCCTGCTGGTTCTTTGGGCGTGGGACCCATCTCCAGCCATATGGCCATTTTTGTGGCTGGCGCGGCGCCAAGTGGGAAAGGGTGGTTTTGAGGGTGAAGGCAGCAGGAAAGCCTGCAGCCCCCAGGTCTCTGGGGCTACGCAAGCGGTTCCCAAAGAGCTTTAGAACAAGGCATAGTTTTCCCTGCTGGCTACTTGGTCGTGAAAACCCTATCCAGCCATATGGCCATTTTTGTGCCTGGCGCGGCTCCATGTGGGAATGGGTGGTTTTGAGGCTGAAGGCAGCAGGAAAGCCTGCAGCCCCCAGGTCTGTGGGGCTACGCAAGCAGTTCCCAAAGAGCTTCAGAACAAGGCATAGTTTTCCCTGCTGGCTCCTTGGGCGTGGGACCCATCTCCAGCAATATGGCCATTTTTGTGCCTGGCACGGCACCTACTGGGGAAGGGTGGTTTTGAGGAAGAAGGCAGAAGGGAAGCCTGCAGCCCCCAGGTCTGTGGGGCTACGTAAGCGGTTCCCAAAGAGCTTCAGAACAAGGCATAGTTTTCCCTGCTGGCTCCTTGGGCGTGGGACCCATCTCCAGCCATATGGCCATTTTTGTGCCTGGCGCGGCGCCAAGTGGGAAAGGGCAGTTTTGAGGGTGAAGGCAGCAGGAAAGCCTGTAGCCCCCAGGTCTGTGGGGCTACGCAAGCGGTTCCCAAAGAGCTTTAGAACAAGGCATAGTTTTTCCTGCTGGCTCTTTGGGCGTGAAACCCCTCTCCAGCCATATGGCCATTTTTGTGCCTGGTGCGGCGCCAAGTGGGGAAGGGTGGTTTTGAGGCTGAAGGCAGAAGGGAAGCCTGCAGCCCCCAGGTCTGTGGAGCTACGCACGCGGTTCCCAAAGAGCTTTATAACAAGGCATAGTTTTCCCTGCTGGTTCTTTGGGCGTGGGACCCATCTCCAGCCATATGGCCATTTTTGTGCCTGGCGCGGCGCCAAGTGGGAAAGGGTGGTTTTGAGGCTGAAGGCAGCAGGAAAGCCCGCAGCCCCCAGGTCTGTGGGGCTACGCAAGCGGTTCCCAAAGAGCTTTAGAACAAGGCATAATTTTCCCTGCAGGCTCCTTGGGCATGGGACCCATCTCCAGCCATATGGCCATTTTTGTGCCTGGCGCGGCGCCAAGTGGGAATGGGTGGTTTTGATGGTGAAGGCAGCAGGAAAGCCTGCAGCCCCCAGGTCTGTGGGGCTACGCAAGCGGTTCCCAAAGAGCTTTACAAGAAGGCATAGTTTTCCCTGCTGGTTCTTTTGCGTGGGACCCCTCTCCAGCCATATGGCCATTTTTGTGCCTGGCGCGGCGCCAAGTTGGATAGGGTTGTTTTGAGGCTGAAGGCAGCAGGAAAGCCTGCAGCCCCCAGGTCTGTGGGGCTACGCAAGCAGTTCCCAAAGAGCTTTAGAACAAGGCATAGTTTTCCCTGCTGGCTCCTTGGCCGTGGGACCCATCTCCAGCAATATGGCCATTTTTGTGCCTGGCACGGCGCCTACTGGGGAAGGGTGGTTTTGAGGAAGAAGACAGAAGGGAAGCCTGCAGCCCCCAGGTCTGTGGGGCTACGCACGCGGTTCCCAAAGAGCTTTAGAACAAGGCATAGTTTTCCCTGCTGTCTCTTTGGGCGTGGGACCCATCTCCAGCCATATGGCCATTTTTGTGCCTGGCGCGGCGCCAAGTGGGAAAGGGTGGTTTTGAGGAAGAAGGCAGCAGGAAAGCCTGCAGCCGCCAGGTCTGTGGGGTTACGCAAGCGGTTCCCAAAGAGCTTTACAACAAGGCATAGTTTTCCCTGCTGGTTCTTTGGGCGTGGGACCCATCTCCAGCCATATGGCCATTTTTGTGCCTGGCGCGGCGCCAAGTGGGAAAGGGTGGTTTTGAGGAAGAAGGCAGCAGGAAAGCCTGCAGCCGCCAGGTCTGTGGGGTTACGCAAGCGGTTCCCAAAGAGCTTTAGAACAAGGCACAGTTTTCCCTGCTGGTTCTTTGGGCGTGGGACCCATCTCCAGCCATATGGCCATTTTTGTGCCTGGCGCGGCGCCAAGTGGAGAAGGGTGGTTTTGAGGCTGAAGGCAGAAGGGAAGCCTGCAGCCCCCAGGTCTGTGGGGCTACGCAAGCGGTTCCCAAAGAGCTTTAGAACAAGGCATAGTTTTCCCTGCTGGTTCTTTGGGCGTGGGACCCATCTCCAGCAATATGGCCATTTTTGTGGCTGGCACGGCGCCTACTGGGAAAGGGTGGTTTTGAGGAAGAAGGCAGAAGGGAAACCTGCAGCCCCCAGGTCTGTGGGGCTACGCACGCGGTTCCCATAGAGCTTTAGAACAAGGCATAGTTTTCCCTGCTGTCTCTTTGGGCGTGGGACCCATCTCCAGCCATATGGCCATTTTTGTGCCTGGCACGGCGCCTACTTGGGAAGGGTGGTTTTGAGGCTGAAGGCAGCAGGAAAGCCTGCAGCCCCCAGGTCTGTGGGGCTACGCACGCGGTTCCCAAAGAGCTTTAGAACAAGGCATAGTTTTCCCTGCTGGCTCTTTGGGCGTGGGACCCATCTCCAGCCATATGGCCATTTTTGTGCCTGGCGCGGCGCCAAGTGGGAAAGGGTGGTGTTGAGGCTGAAGGCAGCAGGAAAGCCTGCAGCCCCCAGGTCTGTGGGGCTACGCAAGCGGTTCCCAAAGAGCTTTAGAACAAGGCATAATTTTCCCTGCAGGCTCCTTGGGCGTGGGACCCATCTCCAGCCATATGGCCATTTTTGTGCCTGGCGCGGCGCCAAGTGGGAAAGGGTGGTTTTGATGGTGAAGGCAGCAGGAAAGCCTGCAGCCGCCAGGTCTGTGGGGCTACGCAAGCGGTTCCCAAAGAGCTTTACAAGAAGGCATAGGTTTCCCTGCTGGTTCTTTTGCGTGGGACCCCTCTCCAGCCATATGGCCATTTTTGTGCCTGGCGCGGCGCCAAGTTGGAAAGGGTTGTTTTGAGGCTAAAGGCAGCAGGAAAGCCTGCAGCCCCCAGGTCTGTGGTGCTACGCAAGCAGTTCCCAAAGAGCTTTAGAACAAGGCATAGTTTTCCCTGCTGGCTCCTTGGCCGTGGGACCCATCTCCAGCAATATGGCCATTTCTGTGCCTGGCACGGCGCCTACTGGGGAAGGGTGGTTTTGAGGAAGAAGACAGAAGGGAAGCCTGCAGCCCCCAGGTCTGTGGGGCTACGCACGCGGTTCCCAAAGAGCTTTAGAACAAGGCATAGTTTTCCCTGCTGTCTCTTTGGGCGTGGGACCCATCTCCAGCCATATGGCCATTTTTGTGGCTGGCGCGGCGCCAAGTGGGAAAGGGTGGTGTTGAGGCTGAAGGCAGCAGGAAAGCCTGCAGCCGCCAGGTCTGTGGGGCTACGCAAGCGGTTCCCAAAGAGCTTTAGAACAAGGCATAATTTTCCCTGCTGGCTCTTTGGCCGTGGACCCATCTCCAGCCATATGGCCATTTTTGTGCCTGGCGCGGCGCCAAGTGGGAAAGGGTGGTTTTGAGGAAGAAGGAAGCAGGAAAGCCTGCAGCCGCCAGGTCTGTGGGGTTACGCAAGCGGTTCCCAAAGAGCTTTAGAACAAGGCACAGTTTTTCCTGCTGGTTCTTTGGGCGTGGGACCCATCTCCAGCCATATGGCCATTTTTGTGCCTGGCGCGGCGCCAAGTGGAGAAGGGTGGTTTTGAGGCTGAAGGCAGAAGGGAAGCCTGCAGCCCCCAGGTCTGTGGGGCTACGCAAGCGGTTCCCAAAGAGCTTTAGAACAAGGCATAGTTTTCCCTGCTGGTTCTTTGGGCGTGGGACCCATCTCCAGCAATATGGCCATTTTTGTGGCTGGCACGGCGCCTACTGGGAAAGGGTGGTTTTGAGGAAGAAGGCAGAAGGGAAACCTGCAGCCCCCAGGTCTGTGGGGCTACGCACGCGGTTCCCAAAGAGATTTAGAACAAGGCATAGTTTTCCCTGCTGTCTCTTTGGGCGTGGGACCCATCTCCAGCCATATGGCCATTTTTGTGGCTGGCGCGGCGCCAAGTGGGAAAGGGTGGTGTTGAGGCTGAAGGCAGCAGGAAAGCCTGCAGCCCCCAGGTCTGTGGGGCTACGCAAGCGGTTCCCAAAGAGCTTTAGAACAAGGCATAATTTTCCCTGCTGGCTCCTTGGGCGTGGGACCCATATCCAGCCATATGGCCATTTTTGTGCCTGGCGCGGCGCCAAGTGGGAAAGGGTGGTTTTGAGGCTGAAGGCAGCAGGAAAGCCTGTAGCCCCCAGGTCTGTGGGGCTACGCAAACGTTTCCCAAAGAGCTTTAGAACAAGGCATAGTTTTTCCTGCTGGCTCTTTGGGCGTGAAACCCCTCTCCAGCCATATGGCCAATTTTGTGCCTGGTGCGGCGCCAAGTGGGGAAGGGTGGTTTTGAGGCTGAAGGCAGAAGGGAAGCCTGCAGCCCCCAGGTCTGTGGGGCTACGCAAGCGGTTCCCAAAGAGCTTTAGAACAAGGCATAGTTTTCCCTGCTGGTTCTTTGGGCGTGGGACCCATCTCCAGCAATATGGCCATTTTTGTGGCTGGCACGGCGCCTACTGGGAAAGGGTGGTTTTGAGGAAGAAGGCAGAAGGGAAACCTGCAGCCCCCAGGTCTGTGGGGCTACGCACGCGGTTCCCAAAGAGCTTTAGAACAAGGCATAGTTTTCCCTGCTGTCTCTTTGGGCGTGGGACCCATCTCCAGCCATATGGCCATTTTTGTGCCTGGCACGGCGCCTACTTGGGAAGGGTGGTTTTGAGGCTGAAGGCAGCAGGAAAGCCTGCAGCCCCCAGGTCTGTGGGGCTACGCACGCGGTTCCCAAAGAGCTTTAGAACAAGGCATAGTTTTCCCTGCTGTCTCTTTGGGCGTGGGACCCATCTCCAGCCATATGGCCATTTTTGTGCCTGGCGCGGCGCCAAGTGGGAAAGGGTGGTGTTGAGGCTGAAGGCAGCAGGAAAGCCTGCAGCCCCCAGGTCTGTGGGGCTACGCAAGCGGTTCCCAAAGAGCTTTAGAACAAGGCATAATTTTCCCTGCAGGCTCCTTGGGCGTGGGACCCATCTCCAGCCATATGGCCATTTTTGTGCCTGGCGCGGCGCCAAGTGGGAAAGGGTGGTTTTGATGGTGAAGGCAGCAGGAAAGCCTGCAGCCGCCAGGTCTGTGGGGCTACGCAAGCGGTTCCCAAAGAGCTTTACAAGAAGGCATAGGTTTCCCTGCTGGTTCTTTTGCGTGGGACCCCTCTCCAGCCATATGGCCATTTTTGTGCCTGGCGCGGCGCCAAGTTGGAAAGGGTTGTTTTGAGGCTAAAGGCAGCAGGAAAGCCTGCAGCCCCCAGGTCTGTGGGGCTACGCAAGCAGTTCCCAAAGAGCTTTAGAACAAGGCATAGTTTTCCCTGCTGGCTCCTTGGCCGTGGGACCCATCTCCAGCAATATGGCCATTTCTGTGCCTGGCACGGCGCCTACTGGGGAAGGGTGGTTTTGAGGAAGAAGACAGAAGGGAAGCCTGCAGCCCCCAGGTCTGTGGGGCTACGCACGCGGTTCCCAAAGAGCTTTAGAACAAGGCATAGTTTTCCCTGCTGTCTCTTTGGGCGTGGGACCCATCTCCAGCCATATGGCCATTTTTGTGGCTGGCGCGGCGCCAAGTGGGAAAGGGTGGTGTTGAGGCTGAAGGCAGCAGGAAAGCCTGCAGCCGCCAGGTCTGTGGGGCTACGCAAGCGGTTCCCAAAGAGCTTTAGAACAAGGCATAATTTTCCCTGCTGGCTCTTTGGCCGTGGACCCATCTCCAGCCATATGGCCATTTTTGTGCCTGGCGCGGCGCCAAGTGGGAAAGGGTGGTTTTGAGGAAGAAGGAAGCAGGAAAGCCTGCAGCCGCCAGGTCTGTGGGGTTACGCAAGCGGTTCCCAAAGAGCTTTAGAACAAGGCACAGTTTTTCCTGCTGGTTCTTTGGGCGTGGGACCCATCTCCAGCCATATGGCCATTTTTGTGCCTGGCGCGGCGCCAAGTGGAGAAGGGTGGTTTTGAGGCTGAAGGCAGAAGGGAAGCCTGCAGCCCCCAGGTCTGTGGGGCTACGCAAGCGGTTCCCAAAGAGCTTTAGAACAAGGCATAGTTTTCCCTGCTGGTTCTTTGGGCGTGGGACCCATCTCCAGCAATATGGCCATTTTTGTGGCTGGCACGGCGCCTACTGGGAAAGGGTGGTTTTGAGGAAGAAGGCAGAAGGGAAACCTGCAGCCCCCAGGTCTGTGGGGCTACGCACGCGGTTCCCAAAGAGATTTAGAACAAGGCATAGTTTTCCCTGCTGTCTCTTTGGGCGTGGGACCCATCTCCAGCCATATGGCCATTTTTGTGGCTGGCGCGGCGCCAAGTGGGAAAGGGTGGTGTTGAGGCTGAAGGCAGCAGGAAAGCCTGCAGCCCCCAGGTCTGTGGGGCTACGCAAGCGGTTCCCAAAGAGCTTTAGAACAAGGCATAATTTTCCCTGCTGGCTCCTTGGGCGTGGGACCCATCTCCAGCCATATGGCCATTTTTGTGCCTGGCGCGGCGCCAAGTGGGAAAGGGTGGTTTTGAGGCTGAAGGCAGCAGGAAAGCCTGTAGCCCCCAGGTCTGTGGGGCTACGCAAACGTTTCCCAAAGAGCTTTAGAACAAGGCATAGTTTTTCCTGCTGGCTCTTTGGGCGTGAAACCCCTCTCCAGCCATATGGCCAATTTTGTGCCTGGTGCGGCGCCAAGTGGGGAAGGGTGGTTTTGAGGCTGAAGGCAGAAGGGAAGCCTGCAGCCCCCAGGTCTGTGGGGCTACGCAAGCGGTTCCCAAAGAGCTTTATAACAAGGCATAGTTTTCCCTGCTGGTTCTTTGGGCGTGGGACCCATCTCCAGCCATATGGCCATTTTTGTGGCTGGCGCGGCGCCAAGTGGGAAAGGGTGGTTTTGAGGCTGAAGGCAGCAGGAAAGCCTGCAGCCCCCAGGTCTGTGGGGCTACGCAAGCGGTTCCCAAAGAGCTTTAGAACAAGGCATAGTTTTCCCTGCTGGCTACTTGGTCGTGAAAACCCTATCCAGCCATATGGCCATTTTTGTGCCTGGCGCGGCTCCATGTGGGAATGGGTGGTTTTGAGGCTGAAGGCAGCAGGAAAGCCGGCAGCCCCCAGGTCTGTGGGGCTACGCAAGCAGTTCCCAAAGAGCTTCAGAACAAGGCATAATTTTCCCTGCTGGCTCCTTGGGCGTGGGACCCATCTCCAGCCATATGGCCATTTTTGTGCCTGGCACGGCACCTACTGGGGAAGGGTGGTTTTGAGGAAGAAGGCAGAAGGGAAGCCTGCAGCCCCCAGGTCTGTGGGGCTACGTAAGCGGTTCCCAAAGAGCTTCAGAACAAGGCCTAGTTTTCCCTGCTGGCTCCTTGGGCGTGGGACCCATCTCCAGCCATATGGCCATTTTTGTGCCTGGCGCGGCGCCAAGTGGGAAAGGGTAGTTTTGAGGGTGAAGGCAGCAGGAAAGCCTGTAGCCCCCAGGTCTGTGGGGCTACGCAAGCGGTTCCCAAAGAGCTTTAGAACAAGGCATAGTTTTTCCTGCTGGCTCTTTGGGCGTGAAACCCCTCTCCAGCCATATGGCCATTTTTGTGCCTGGTGCGGCGCCAAGTGGGGAAGGGTGGTTTTGAGGCTGAAGGCAGAAGGGAAGCCTGCAGCCCCCAGGTCTGTGGAGCTACGCACGCGGTTCCCAAAGAGCTTTAGAACAAGGCATAGTTTTCCCTGCTGGTTCTTTGGGCGTGGGACCCATCTCCAGCCATATGGCCATTTTTGTGCCTGGCGCGGCGCCAAGTGGGAAAGGGTGGTTTTGAGGCTGAAGGCAGCAGGAAAGCCCGCAGCCCCCAGGTCTGTGGGGCTACGTAAGCGGTTCCCAAAGAGCTTTAGAACAAGGCATAATTTTCCCTGCTGGCTCTTTGGGCGTGAAAACCCTCTCCAGCCATATGGCCATTTTTTTGTCTGGCGCGGCGCCAAGTGGGAAAGGGTGGTTTTGAAGGTGAAGGCAGCAGGAAAGCCTGCAGCCCCCAGGTCTGTGGGGCTACGCAAGAGGTTCCCAAAGAGCTTTAGAACAAGGCATAAATTTCCCTGGTGGCTCCTTGTGCGTGAAAGCCCTCTCCAGCCATATGGCCATTTTTGTGCCTGGCGCGGCTCCATGTGGGAATGGGTCGTTTTGAGGCTGAAGGCAGCAGGAAAGCCTGCAGCCCCCAGGTCTGTGGGGCTACGCAAGCGGTTCCCAAAGAGCTTTAGAACAAGGCATATTTTTCCGTGCTTGCTCTTTGGCCGTGGACCCATCTCCAGCCATATGGCCATTTTTGTGCCTGGCGCGGCGCCAAGTGGGAAAGGGTGGTTTTGAGGCTGAAGGCAGCAGGAAAGCCTGCAGCCGCCAGGTCTGTGGGGATACGCAAGCGGTTCCCAAAGAGCTTTAGAACAAGGCATAGTTTTCCCTGCTGGCTACTTGGTCGTGAAAACCCTATGCAGCCATATGGCCATTTTTGTGCCTGGCGCGGCTCCATGTGGGAATGGGTGGTTTTGAGGCTGAAGGCAGCAGGAAAGCCTGCAGCCCCCAGGTCTGTGGGGCTACGCAAGCAGTTCCCAAAGAGCTTCAGAACAAGGCATAGTTTTCCCTGCTGGCTCCTTGGGCGTGGGACCCATCTCCAGCAATATGGCCATTTTTGTGCCTGGCACGGCACCTACTGGGGAAGGGTGGTTTTGAGGAAGAAGGCAGAAGGGAAGCCTGCAGCCCCCAGGTCTGTGGGGCTACGTAAGCGGTTCCCAAAGAGCTTCAGAACAAGGCCTAGTTTTCCCTGCTGGCTCCTTGGGCGTGGGACCCATCTCCAGCCATATGGCCATTTTTGTGCCTGGCGCGGCGCCAAGTGGGAAAGGGCAGTTTTGAGGCTGAAGGCAGCAGGAAAGCCTGTAGCCCCCAGGTCTGTGGGGCTACGCAAGCGGTTCCCAAAGAGCTTTAGAACAAGGCATAGTTTTTCCTGCTGGCTCTTTGGGCGTGAAACCCCTCTCCAGCCATATGGCCATTTTTGTGCCTGGTGCGGCGCCAAGTGGGGAAGGGTGGTTTTGAGGCTGAAGGCAGAAGGGAAGCCTGCAGCCCCCAGGTCTGTGGAGCTACGCACGCGGTTCCCAAAGAGCTTTATAACAAGGCATAGTTTTCCCTGCTGGTTCTTTGGGCGTGGGACCCATCTCCAGCCATATGGCCATTTTTGTGCCTGGCGCGGCGCCAAGTGGGAAAGGGTGGTGTTGAGGCTGAAGGCAGCAGGAAAGCCCGCAGCCCCCAGGTCTGTGGGGCTACGTAAGCGGTTCCCAAAGAGCTTTAGAACAAGGCATAATTTTCCCTGCTGGCTCCTTGGGCGTGAAAACCCTCTCCAGCCATATGGCCATTTTTTTGTCTGGCGCGGCGCCAAGTGGGAAAGGGTGGTTTTGAAGGTGAAGGCAGCAGGAAAGCCTGCAGCCCCCAGGTCTGTGGGGCTACGCAAGAGGTTCCCAAAGAGCTTTAGAACAAGGCATAAATTTCCCTGGTGGCTCCTTGTGCGTGAAAGCCCTCTCCAGCCATATGGCCATTTTTGTGCCTGGCGCGGCTCCATGTGGGAATGGGTGGTTTTGAGGCTGAAGGCAGCAGGAAAGCCTGCAGCCGCCAGGTCTGTGGGGCTACGCAAGCAGTTCCCAAAGAGCTTTAGAACAAGGCATATTTTTCCGTGCTTGCTCTTTGGCCGTGGACCCATCTCCAGCCATATGGCCATTTTTGTGCCTGGCGCGGCGCCAAGTGGGAAAGGGTGGTTTTGAGGCTGAAGGCAGCAGGAAAGCCTGCAGCCGCCAGGTCTGTGGGGATACGCAAGCGGTTCCCAAAGAGCTTTAGAACAAGGCATAATTTTCCCTGCTGGCTCCTTGGGCATGAAAACCCTCTCCAGCCATATGGCCATTTTTGTGCCTGGCGCGACGCCAAGTGGGAAAGGGTGGTTTTCTGAGGCTGAAGGCAGCAGGAAAGCCTGCAGCCCCCAGGTCTGTGGAGCTACGCAAGCGGTTCCCAAAGAGCTTTAGAACAAGGCATAGTTTTCCCTGCTGGTTCTTTGGGCGTGGGACCCATCTCCAGCCATATGGCCATTTTTGTGCCTCGCGCAGCGCCAAGTGGATAAGGGTGGTTTTGAGGCTGAAGGCAGCAGGAAAGCCTGCAGCCCCCAGGTCTGTGGTGCTACGCAAGCGGTTTCCAAAGAGCTTTAGAACAAGGCATAGTTTTCCCTGCTGGCTCCTTGGGGGTGAAAACCCTCTCCAGCCATATGGCCATTTTTGTGCCTGGCGCGGCGCCAAGTGGGAATGGGTGGTTTTGAGGCTGAAGGCAGCAGGAAAGTCTGTAGCCCCCAGGTCTGTGGGGCTACGTAAGCGGTTCCCAAAGAGCTTTAGAACAAGGCATAATTTTCCCTGCTGGTTCTTTGGGCGTGGGACCCCTCTCCAGCCATATGGCCATTTTTGTGCCTGGCGCGGCGCCAAGTGGGAAAGGGTGGTTTTGAGGCTGAAGGCAGCAGGAAAGCCTGCAGCCCCCAGGTCTGTGGGGCTACGCAAGCGGTTCCCAAAGAGCTTTACAACAAGGCATAGTTTTCCCTGCTGGCTCCTTGGGCGTGAAAACCCTCTCCAGCCATATGGCCATTTTTGTGCCTGGCGCGGCGCCAAGTGGGAATGGGTGGTTTTGAGGCTGAAGGCAGCAGGAAAGCCTGCAGCCGCCAGGTCTGTGGGGCTACGCAAGCGGTTCCCAAAGAGCTTTAGAACAAGGCATAATTTTTCCTGCTGGCTCTTTGGGCGTGAAACCCCACTCCAGCCATATGGCCATTTCTCTGCCTGGCGCGGCGCCAAGTGGAGAAGGGTGGTTTTGAGGCTGAAGGCAGAAGGGAAGCCTGCAGCCGCCAGGTCTGTGGGGTTACGCAAGCGGTTCCCAAAGAGCTTTAGAATAAGGCATAGTTTTCCCTGCTTGCTCTTTGGGCGTGGGACCCATCTCCAGCAGTATGGCCATTTTTGTGCCTGGCGCGGCGCCAAGTGGGAAAGGGTGGTTTTGATGGTGAAGGCAGCAGGAAAGCCTGCAGCCCCCAGGTCTGTGGGGCTACGCAAGCGGTTCCCAAAGAGCTTTACAAGAAGGCATAGTTTTCCCTGCTGGTTCTTTTGCGTGGGACCCCTCTCCAGCCATATGGCCATTTTTGTGCCTGGCGCGGCGCCAAGTGGGAAAGCGTTGTTTTGAGGCTGAAGGCAGCAGGAAAGCCTGCAGCCCCCAGGTCTGTGGGGCTACGCAAGCAGTTCCCAAAGAGCTTTAGAACAAGGCATAGTTTTCCCTGCTGGCTCCTTGGCCGTGGGACCCATCTCCAGCCATATGGCCATTTTTGTGCCTGGCACGGCGCCTACTGGGGAAGGGTGGTTTTGAGGAAGAAGACAGAAGGGAAGCCTGCAGCCGCCAGGTCTGTGGGGCTACGCACGCGGTTCCCAAAGAGCTTTAGAACAAGGCATAGTTTTCCCTGCTGTCTCTTTGGGCGTGGGACCCATCTCCAGCCATATGGCCATTTTTGTGGCTGGCGCGGCGCCAAGTGGGAAAGGGTGGTGTTAAGGCTGAAGGCAGCAGGAAAGCCTGCAGCCGCCAGGTCTGTGGGGCTACGCAAGCGGTTCCCAAAGAGCTTTAGAACAAGGCATAATTTTCCCTGCTGGCTCTTTGGCCGTGGACCCATCTCCAGCCATATGGCCATTTTTGTGCCTGGCGCGGCGCCAAGTGGGAAAGGGTGGTTTTGAGGAAGAAGGCAGCAGGAAAGCCTGCAGCCGCCAGGTCTGTGGGGTTACGCAAGCGGTTCCCAAAGAGCTTTAGAACAAGGCACAGTTTTTCCTGCTGGTTCCTTGGGCGTGGGACCCATCTCCAGCCATATGGCCATTTTTGTGCCTGGCGCGGCGCCAAGTGGAGAAGGGTGGTTTTGAGGCTGAAGGCAGAAGGGAAGCCTGCAGCCCCCAGGTCTGTGGGGCTACGCAAGCGGTTCCCAAAGAGCTTTAGAACAAGGCATAGTTTTCCCTGCTGGTTCTTTGGGCGTGGGACCCATCTCCAGCCATATGGCCATTTTTGTGCCTGGCGCGGCGCCAAGTGGGAAAGGGTGGTTTTGAGGGTGAAGGCAGCAGGAAAGCCTGCAGCCCCCAGGTCTGTGGGGCTACGCAAGCGGTTCCCAAAGAGCTTTAGAACAAGGCATAGTTTTCCCTGCTGGCTCCTTGGGCGTGAAAACCCTATCCAGCCATATGGCCATTTTTGTGCCTGGCGCGGCTCCATGTGGGAAAGGGTGGTTTTGAGGCTGAAGGCAGCAGGAAAGCCTGCAGCCGCCAGGTCTGTGGGGCTACGCAAGCGGTTCCCAAAGAGCTTTAGAACAAGGCATATTTTTCCGTGCTTGCTCTTTGGCCGTGGACCCATCTCCAGCCATATGGCCATTTTTGTGCCTGGCGCGGCGCCACGTGGGAATGTGTAGGAATGTGTCTGAGAGAAAATGGTCACGTGAGCCAGCCTCCCTACTATGAGAGATTAGATTAAGGGCAAAACAGGTGGTAGAAGATGGAATTAGTACATGGGAAAAACAGGAACTGAGAAGGTAGAAAACATGTTGTGCTAATGACTAAGTAATTTACTATGTGACTTCTTGTAACCAATCTGATCTGTGAATGAACTGCATGGACAGCGTGTGAACAGAGACTGTAAGCCAATCCTATAGCTGCCGCTAGCGCGTGCTCTTATTGCCTGTCTATATATACTCTGTGAAAACTTGAATAAAGGGAGAACGATCATACTCATATTGAGATTCCATCGTTACTCCGGGTCCGTCTCCCACTCCGACATCCTCCGACATCTGGTAGCAGAGGATGGTTCAGCGCGACTGAGTTCTCCGAGACTGCGGTAAGCAGCTAGAGGAGGGGAGTGGGAAACTTCGGCTGGGAGACGTGCTGCTTGGGCGCATCAGCGGGAGCAGACAACGGCGTGAGGTCGCTCCTCACCTCCCAGGCGCAGCTATGGAAACAGAAGCTGCGGCCACGCTACTCGCTGGGATCCTCTCTATGAGAGGGATTGAAACACCAGCGAGACTGTTGTTCAAACTGATTAAGCCGGGGCAGGAGATGGGACAACAAGTAACAAAAGAAGAAGGGGGTATATTAAGACTTCTCCTGCATATCCTCTCTAAGAGAGGGGTGAAATACGATGAGCGTATGCTCCGAAGGTTGTTAACCTGGTGCTGCGAGAACGGATTCGCACCAGAGCCCCAGACAGCTTTCAAACCAGAAATACGGGAGGCTGTTGGGAAAAAACTGTGGGAAGTGATAAGTAAAGGAGACAAAGAGGCATCACCGTTAGCGACGACATGGTGGTTGGTGTTATCGACCTTACAAGATATGAACGCGGAGCGAGCCACAGCAGCCGGGGCTTTTGCAGCGTTACAACCCACGGGAGGGGGATCGAACAGGCCAGGTCCGAAGGTCTGGGACAATCCCCTGCTGATCCCCTCTGCTCCACCTGAGGCCGATGGAGGAGGCAGAATGTCAGCAGAGAAGGACAGAGCCGGAGCTGTTTGCTCCTGACATTGCCCGCCTCACCCCCTCCCCTCCCCAGTCGTCTCCCTGAGATAAAAGTGCTGTTTTTGTATGTCTGCTGTGTAAGTGTGTGTGGGCGCCGGCTTATACCTGCTGATCAGCATGTGTGCTACTGTTTGCTTTTTGTTGTGTGCAGTGTCGTTAGGTGACTCCACTGGAGCAGGTGTTCTGCCCGGTGTGGTACTGTTCTCGTATGCAACTAGGGCTGACACTCCGTCAAGTGAAGAAGTTTGTATATACACAGTGTTTAGACATAAGGCGAGCGCGCCCCAAGTAGATACACCAGGATGGGCTGTAGAACCGATGGAAGTCCTGAAATATTGGGGGAGTTTTCATGAGCCGACACGTTTACACTCTTGGGAACAGCTCGCCCGTGCAGGGCGTATCGCTGGTTGTTTGTTGTTTGTCTATAAGATCATGGTTGGTTGGGAAAAGGAGTTGAGACAAAATCTATAGGATGCTCTGGATGAAAATGAGAAACTTAAGGAAAAATGAGAAACTGAGCTCTTGTTGCAAAGGCAGACTTTTATGTCAGTTGTAAGTGATGAAAAAAAAAAAAAGAGAGAAAAAAAGAAAAAAAAAAAGAAAAAGAAAAAAAAGAAAAAAAAAGAAAAAAAGGAAAAAAATGAAAAAGAGAAAAAAAAGAAAAAAAGAAAAAAAAAGAAAAAAAGAAAAAAAAAGAAAAAAAAAAGAAAAAAGAAAAAAATGAAAAAGAGAAAAAAAAAAAGAAAAAAAAAAAAAAAAAAAAAAAAAAGAAACCAAACAGGAACAATTAGATGGGAAATGTGCCATGTTAGCACAAAAGTATGCCATAAGCATTAGGAGAAAGCATCAGAAAAAGAGAAATAGGACACCTGATTCAAAGCAATACCATAGAGATATGGTTTTGGTTTTTTCCTATATGTGTATATGTTATTGCATGCCTTAGTAGATTGCTCTGTGTTATACCCTGCGAGACTAAAATGAACCCCAGCAGAAGCGGTCTCTTGAGCAAGGGGGTGGAATATGGGAAAGCAATGGAAAATCGGCGAGGAGGACTGTAAATACACGCAAGGGACTCGCACCTGGGTGCTGGAAAACACAGATATCACACCAATTGTTATTCAGTCTCGGGTGCTGGCAAGAAAAACATTTGGATGACATAAGCCTGTAATGGACTCACAGACACCTTATCTAGCTGCTTGAGAATCTTGGCCTGTTGTGGAAGAAGATCAAAGCACAGTACCAGCAAGAACAGGGAGTCCGCATGCACTCTTGCTAACAAGGACTCTTTTGCTGCCAAGGATTTATGATAACAAGGACTCTCTTGCTGCCAAGGATAAGTTTAACAATGCTACTAGTACCGCTATTTCTGAGTTATTGCTAGATGTAGATAGTATTCGATATGCGATGTTGCAAAAAAGAACTGCTACTGATTTTTTGCTTTCAGCTCACAGACATGGTTGTCAAGATTTTAAAGGACTGTATTGTGTGAATCTAAGTGACCACTCCAAATCCATCCATGCCCAGCTGCAGGAACTGCACCGACCGAACCAGCAACTTGTGGAGACCACTGGGTGAAATCTCTTTGCTGGATGGACTTGGGGGTGGGGTTGGTTGAAGCAAATTATACTCATCGCCTGTGTGGAAGGAATTTGTCTGTTATGTTTAGTATGCTGTTTGCCGTGTTTAATAAGCATTATACGATCAGTTGTAGATGCCGCTTTGCATCGTACCCTTGTACGAGTTGTAGAATATGTTGCTCTAAAAACTATGTGTGTATCCATGAGAACCCGACCTTCACAGAAGAAGATAACAAGAAGGGATTACAACAATGTAGTCACGTATCAGACAGCCGCTGTCAGCAAAGCTGGATCATGAGTTTGGTGAGACTCGCTGCATACACTGGCCACGTGTGCAGCAACTCTAGCCTGTACTTTTCTACTCGATCCAGCGCAGGAGAGTCTGGTGGGACTCGCTGCGTGCACTGGCCATGCATGCAGCGACTCTAGCCTGTACTTCTCCAGTCAATCCAGTGCAGGATATAAGGAGGCTGTCTCGGGTCAGAGAAGGGGAGAGAGACATGAGCACACTTTGAAGGTACAGGGGATGCCCGGAAGCACAGTGTCTGCCCCCCCCCCCCCCCATAAGTTTTATGTTCATTAACCCCAACAGCTCTGAAGGCATTACAGTATGTTGCAAGATAAGATATAGTCTACTACTGCTGCAAGACGCACTGAACACCTTCCTACAAGAATTTCAACTTTATGCCCTGATAGGACAGTGGGATGATGCACTCGCAAAGAGCCTGACTGCGTTAGAGTGGGTATTTTTGCCACATACCTTTTCAAAACCAGTAACTATGATGATTGAAATGTTACCACGATTGTTTTTCCAGGGTCGCTTGTGCTGTCAGCAACCGCAATGTATTTGAAATATTACAAAAGGATTTCTCGTGGGTAAATCCAAAGAAATTTGCTTTTTGGGCTAAATTTAGGAATCTGGGTATTTATTGCCTTAGCAGAGTTCTTTTTGATTCTGTTTTTAATTGTGTTTAGTATATGACCTGCTAAGAGCGTCACAACAAGGATAACATGTCCAAATTAAAAGCGGTCAAAAATGGTTTCGATGATTGGTCAAACTCATGGGGTATAACGGGATGGTTATCAGACTTACTAAAACAAGGGCTCATGCTACTGTTGGTTATATTATTATTGATTATGGTAGCCTCGTGTGTTCTCCGCAAAGTGACTGACATGATAGAAAATGCCATGCATAAGGTCTGGCTGGCTCAAGAAGAAAAAGGGGGGATTGTAGGAATGTGTCTGAGAGAAAATGGTCACGTGAGCCAGCCTCCCTACTATGAGAGATTAGATTAAGGGCAAAACAGGTGGTAGAAGATGGAATTAGTACATGGGAAAAACAGGAACTGAGAAGGTAGAAAACATGTTGTGCTAATGACTAAGTAATTTACTATGTGACTTCTTGTAACCAATCTGATCTGTGAATGAACTGCATGGACAGCGTGTGAACAGAGACTGTAAGCCAATCCTATAGCTGCCGCTAGCGCGTGCTCTTATTGCCTGTCTATATATACTCTGTGAAAACTTGAATAAAGGGAGAACGATCATACTCATATTGAGATTCCATCGTTACTCCGGGTCCGTCTCCCACTCCGACATCCTCCGACAGGAAAGGGTGGTTTTGAGGAAGAAGGCAGCAGGAAAGCCTGCAGCCGCCAGGTCTGTGGGGCTACGCAAGCGGTTCCCAAAGAGCTTTAGAACAAGGCACAGTTTTTCCTGCTGGCTCTTTGGGCGTGAAACCCCTCTCCAGCCATATGGCCATTTCTGTGCCTGGCGCGGCGCCAAGTGGGGAAGGGTGGTTTTGAGGCTGAAGGCAGAAGGGAAGCCTGCAGCCCCCAGGTCTGTGGGGCTACGCAAGCGGTTCCCAAAGAGCTTTAGAACAAGGCATAGTTTTCCCTGCTGGTTCTTTGGGCGTGGGACCCATCTCCAGCAATATGGCCATTTTTGTGCCTGGCACGGCGCCTACTTGGGAAGGGTGGTTTTGAGGAAGAAGGCAGAAGGGAAACCTGCAGCCCCCAGGTCTGTGGGGCTACGCAAGCAGTTCCCAAAGAGCTTTAGAACAAGGCATAATTTTCCCTGCTGGCTCCTTGGGCATGAAAACCCTCTCCAGCCATATGGCCATTTTTGTGCCTGGCGCGACGCCAAGAGGGAAAGGGTGTTGTCGAGGCTGAAGGCAGCAGGAAAGCCTGCAGCCGCCAGGTCTGTGGGGCTATGCAAGCGGTTCCCAAAGAGCTTTAGAACAAGGCATAGTTTTCCCTGCTGGTTCTTTGGGCGTGAAAACCCTCTCCAGCCATATGGCCATTTTTGTGCCTGGTGCGGCGCCAAGTGGGGAAGGGTGGTTTTGAGGCTGAAGGCAGAAGGGAAGCCTGCAGCCCCCAGGTCTGTGGGGCTACGCACGCGGTTCCTAAAGAGCTTTACAACAAGGCATAATTTTCCCTGCTGGTTCTTTGGGCGTGGGACCCATCTCCAGCCATATGGCCATTTTTGTGGCTGGCGCGGCGCCAAGTGGGAAAGGGTGGTTTTGAGGCTGAAGGCAGAAGGGAAGCCTGCAGCCCCCAGGTCTGTGGTGCTACGCAAGTGGTTTCCAAAGAGCTTTAGAACAAGGCATAGTTTTCCCTGCTGGTTCCTTGGGCGTGAAAACCCTCTCCAGCCATATGGCCATTTTTGTGCCTGGCGCGGCGCCAAGTGGGAAAGGGTGGTTTTGAGGCTGAAGGCAGCAGGAAAGTCTGTAGCCCCCAGGTCTGTGGGGCTACGCACGCTGTTCCCAAAGAGCTTTAGAACAAGGCATAATTTTCCCTGCTGGTTCTTTGGGCGTGGGACCCATCTCCAGCCA
The DNA here is from genome assembly GCF_964199755.1 of Larus michahellis. Lineage (NCBI taxonomy): Eukaryota > Metazoa > Chordata > Aves > Charadriiformes > Laridae > Larus > Larus michahellis. The sequence goes on along the minus strand of NW_027436247.1, from coordinate 168,691 downwards.
TATGGCCATTTTTGTGCCTGGCGCGGCGCCAAGTGGGAAAGGGTGGTTTTGAGGAAGAAGGAAGCAGGAAAGCCTGCAGCCGCCAGGTCTGTGGGGCTACGCAAGCGGTACCCAAAGACCTTTAGAACAAGGCACAGTTTTTCCTGCTGGCTCTTTGGGCGTGAAACCCCTCTCCAGCCATATGGCCATTTTTGTGCCTGGCGCGGCGCCAAGTGGGGAAGGGTGGTTTTGAGGCTGAAGGCAGAAGGGAAGCCTGCAGCCCCCAGGTCTGTGGGGCTACGCAAGCGGTTCCCAAAGAGCTTTAGAACAAGGCATAGTTTTCCCTGCTGGTTCTTTGGGCGTGGGACCCATCTCCAGCAATATGGCCATTTTTGTGCCTGGCACGGCGCCTACTGGGGAAGGGTGGTTTTGAGGAAGAAGGCAGAAGGGAAACCTGCAGCCCCCAGGTCTGTGGGGCTACGCACGCGGTTCCCAAAGAGCTTTAGCACAAGGCATAGTTTTCCCTGCTGGTTCTTTGGGCGTGGGACCCCTCTCCAGCCATATGGCCATTTTTGTGCCTGGCGCGGCGCCAAGTGGGAAAGGGTGGTTTTGAGGCTGAAGGCAGCAGGAAAGCCTGCAGCCCCCAGGTCTGTGGGGCTACGCAAGCAGTTCCCAAAGAGCTTCAGAACAAGGCATAGTTTTCCCTGCTGGCTCCTTGGGCGTGGGACCCATCTCCAGCAATATGGCCATTTTTGTGCCTGGCACGGCGCCTACTGGGGAAGGGTGGTTTTGAGGAAGAAGGCAGAAGGGAAGCCTGCAGCCCCCAGGTCTGTGGGGCTACGCAAGCAGTTCCCAAAGAGCTTTAGAACAAGGCATAGTTTTCCCTGCTGGTTCCTTGGGCGTGAAAACCCTCTCCAGCCATATGGCCATTTTTGTGCCTGGCGCGACGCCAAGAGGGAAAGGGTGTTGTCGAGGCTGAAGGCAGCAGGAAAGACTGCAGCCGCCAGGTCTGTGGGGCTATGCAAGCGGTTCCCAAAGAGCTTTAGAACAAGGCATAGTTTTCCCTGCTGGTTCTTTGGGCGTGGGACCCATCTCCAGCCATATGGCCATTTCTGTGCCTCGCGCAGCGCCAAGTTGGAAAGGGTGGTTTTGAGGAAGAAGGCAGCAGGAAAGCCTGCAGCCACCAGGTCTGTGGGGTTACGCAAGCGGTTCCCAAAGAGCTTTAGAAAAAGGCATAGTTTTCCCTGCTGGCTCCTTGGGCGTGAAAACCCTCTCCAGCCATATGGCCATTTTTGTGCCTGGCGCGACGCCAAGTGGGAAAGGGTGGTTTTGAGGCTGAAGGCAGCAGGATAGCCTGCAGCCCCCAGGTCTGTGGGGCTACGCAAGAGGTTCCCAAAGAGCTTTAGAACAAGGCATAGTTTTTCCTGCTGGCTCCTTGGGCGTGAAAACCCTCTCCAGCCATATGGCCATTTTTGTGCCTGGCGCGGCGCCAAGTGGGAAAGGGTGATTTTGAGGCTGAAGGCAGCAGGAAAGCCTGCAGCCCCCAGGTCTGTGGGGCTATGCAAGCGTTTCCCAAAGAGCTTTAGAACAAGGCATAGTTTTCCCTGCTGGCTCTTTAGGCGTGAAACCCATTTCCAGCCATATGGCCATTTTTGTGCCTGGCGCGGCGCCAAGTGGGGAAGGGTGGTTTTGAGGCTGAAGGCAGAAGGGAAGCCTGCAGCCCCCAGGTCTGTGGGGCTACGCAAACGTTTCCCAAACAGCTTTAGAACAAGGCATAGTTTTTCCTGCTGGCTCTTTGGGCGTGAAACCCGTCTCCAGCTGTATGGCCATTTTTGTGCCTGGCACGGCGCCTACTGGGGAACGGTGGTTTTGAGGCTGAAGGCAGAAGGGAAGCCTGCAGCCCCCAGGTCTGTGGGGCTACGCAAGCGGTTCCCAAAGAGCTTTACAACAAGGCATAGTTTTCCCTGCTAGTTCTTTTGCGTGGGAGCCCTCTCCAGCCATATGGCCATTTTTGTGCCTGGCGCGGCGCCAAGTGGGAAAGGGTGGTGTTGAGGCTGAAGGCAGCAGGAAAGCCCGCAGCCCCCAGGTCTGTGGGGCTACGCAAGCGGTTCCAAAAGAGCTTTAGAACAAGGCATAGTTTTCCCTGCTGGCTCCTTGGGCGTGGGACCCATCTCCAGCCATATGGCCATTTTTGTGCCTGGCGCGGCGCCAAGTGGGAAAGGGTGGTTTTGAGGAAGAAGGCAGCAGGAAAGCCTGTAGCCCCCAGGTCTGTGGGGCTACGCAAAAGTTTCCCAAAGAGCTTTAGAACAAGGCATAGTTTTCCCTGCTGGTTCTTTGGGCGTGGGACCCATCTCCAGCCATATGGCCATTTTTTTGTCTGGCGCGGCGCCAAGTGGAAAAGGGTGGTTTTGAGGGTGAAGGCAGCAGGAAAGCCTGCAGCCCCCAGGTCTGTGGGGCTACGCAAGCGGTTCCCAAAGAGCTTCAGAACAAGGCATAATTTTCCCTGCTGGCTCCTTGGGCATGAAATCCCTCTCCAGCTATATGGCCATTTTTGTGCCTGGCGCGACGCCAAGAGGGAAAGGGTGTTGTCGAGGCGGAAGGCAGCAGGAAAGCCTGCAGCCCCCAGGTCTGTGGGGCTACGCAAGCGGTTCCCAAAGAGCTTTAGAACAAGGCATAGTTTTCCCTGCTGGTTCTTTGGGCGTGAAACCCGTCTCCAGCCATATGGCCATTTTTGTGCCTCGCGCAGCGCCAAGTTGGAAGGGGTGGTTTTGAGGCTGAAGGCAGCAGGAAAGCCTGCAGCCCCCAGGTCTGTGGGGTTACGCAAGCGGTTCCCAAAGAGCTTTAGAACAAGGCATAGTTTTCCCTGCTGGCTCCTTGGGCGTGAAAACCCTCTCCAGCCATATGGCCATTTTTGTGCCTGGCGCGGCGCCAAGTGGGAAAGGGTGTTGTCGAGGCTGAAGGCAGCAGGAAAGCCTGCAGCCGCCAGGTCTGTGGGGCTACGCACGCTGTTCCCAAAGAGCTTTAGAACAAGGCATAATTTTCCCTGCTGGCTCTTTGGGCGGGGGACCCCTCTCCAGCCATATGGCCATTTTTGTGGCTGGCGCGGCGCCAAGTGGGAAAGGGTGGTTTTGAGGCTGAAGGCAGCAGGAAAGCCTGCAGCCCCCAGGTCTGTGGGGCTACGCAAGCGGTTCCCAAAGAGCTTTAGAACAAGGCATAGTTTTCCCTGCTGGCTCCTTGGGCGTGGGACCCATCTCCAGCAATATGGCCATTTTTGTGCCTGGCACGGCGCCTACTGCGGAAGGGTGGTTTTGAGGAAGAAGACAGAAGGGAAGCCTGCAGCCCCCAGGTCTGTGGGGCTACGCACGCGGTTCCCAAAGAGCTTTAGAACAAGGCATAGTTTTCCCTGCTTGCTCTTTGGCCGTGGGACCCATGTCCAGCCATATGGCCATTTTTGTGCCTGGCGCGGCGCCAAGTGGGAAAGGGTGGTGTTGAGGCTGAAGGCAGCAGGAAAGCCTGCAGCCCCCAGGTCTGTGGGGCTACGCAAGCGGTTCCCAAAGAGCTTTAGAACAAGGCATAGTTTTCCCTGCTGGCTCCTTGGGCGTGGGACCCATCTCCAGCCATATGGCCATTTTTGTGCCTGGCGCGGCGCCAAGTGGGAAAGGGCGGTTTTGAGGGTGAAGGCAGCAGGAAAGCCTGTAGCCCCCAGGTCTGTGGGGCTACGCAAACGTTTCCCAAAGAGCTTTAGAACAAGGCATAGTTTTACCTGCTGGTTCTTAGGGCGTGGGACCCATCTCCAACCATATGGCCATTTTTGTGCCTGGTGCGGCGCCAAGTGGGAAAGGGTGGTTTTGAGGCTGAAGGCAGCAGGATAGCCTGCAGCCCCCAGGTCTGTGGGGCTACGCAAGAGGTTCCCAAAGAGCTTTAGAACAAGGCATAGTTTTTCCTGCTGGCTCCTTGGGCGTGAAAACCCTCTCCAGCCATATGGCCATTTTTGTGCCTGGCGCGGCGCCAAGTGGGAAAGGGTGGTTTTGAGGCTGAAGGCAGCAGGAAAGCCTGTAGCCCCCAGGTCTGTGGGGCTATGCAAGCGTTTCCCAAAGAGCTTTAGAACAAGGCATAGTTTTCCCTGCTGGCTCTTTAGGCGTGAAACCCATTTCCAGCCATATGGCCATTTTTGTGCCTGGCGCGGCGCCAAGTGGGGAAGGGTGGTTTTGAGGCTGAAGGTAGAAGGGAAGCCTGCAGCCCCCAGGTCTGTGGGGCTACGCAAACGTTTCCCAAACAGCTTTAGAACAAGGCATATTTTTTCCTGCTGGCTCTTTGGGCGTGAAACCCGTCTCCAGCTGTATGGCCATTTTTGTGCCTGGCACGGCGCCTACTGGGGAACGGTGGTTTTGAGGCTGAAGGCAGAAGGGAAGCCTGCAGCCCCCAGGTCTGTGGGGCTACGCAAGCGGTTCCCAAAGAGCTTTACAACAAGGCATAGTTTTCCCTGCTGGCTCTTTTGCGTGGGACCCCTCTCCAGCCATATGGCCATTTTTGTGCCTGGCGCGGCGCCAAGTGGGAAAGGGTGGTGTTGAGGCTGAAGGCAGCAGGAACGCCTGCAGCCCCCAGGTCTGTGGGGCTACGCACGCTGTTCCCAAAGAGCTTTAGAACAAGGCATAGTTTTCCCTGCTGGTTCCTTGGGCGTGGGACCCATCTCCAGCCATATGGCCATTTTTGTGCCTGGCGCGGCGCCAAGTGGGAAAGGGTGGTTTTGAGGCTGAAGGCAGCAGGAAAGCCTGCAGCCCCCAGGTCTGTGGGGCTACGCAAGAGGTTCTCAAAGAGCTTTAGAACAAGGCATAGTTTTTCCTGATGGCTCCTTGGGCGTGAAAACCCTCTCCAGCCATATGGCCATTTTTGTGCCTGGCGCGGCGCCAAGTGGGAAAGGGTGGTTTTGAGGCTGAAGGCAGCAGGAAAGCCTGCAGCCCCCAGGTCTGTGGGGCTACGCAAGCGGTTCCCAAAGAGCTTTAGAACAAGGCATATTTTTCCGTGCTTGCTCTTTGGGCGTGGGACCCATCTCCAGCCATATGGCCATTTTTGTGCCTGGCGCGGCGCCAAGTGGGGAAGGGTGGTTTTGAGGCTGAAGGCAGAAGGGAAGCCTGCAGCCCCCAGGTCTGTGGGGCTACGGAAGCGGTTTCCAAAGAGCTTTAGAACAAGGCACAGTTTTCCCTGCTGGTTCTTTGGCCGTGGGACCCATCTCCAGCAATATGGCCATTTTTGTGCCTGGCACGGCGCCTACTGGGGAAGGGTGGTTTTGAGGAAGAAGGCAGAAGGGAAGCCTGCAGCCCCCAGGTCTGTGGGGCTACGCACGCGGTTCCCAAAGAGCTTTAGAACAAGGCATAGTTTTCCCTGCTGGTTCTTTGGGCGTGGGACCCATCTCCAGCCATATGGCCATTTTTGTGCCTGGCGCGGCGCCAAGTGGGAAAGGGTGTTTTTGAGGCTGAAGGCAGCAGGAAAGCCTGCAGCCCCCAGGTCTGTGGGGCTACGCAAACGTTTCCCAAAGAGCTTTAGAACAAGGCATAGTTTTCCCTGCTGGCTCCTTGGGCATGAAACCCCTCTCCAGCCATATGGCCATTTTTGTGCCTGGTGCGGCGCCAAGTGGGGAAGGGTGGTTTTGAGGCTGAAGGCAGAAGGGAAGCCTGCAGCCCCCAGGTCTGTGGGGCTACGCAAGTGGTTCCCAAAGAGCTTTATAACAAGGCATAGTTTTCCCTGCTGGTTCTTTGGGCGTGGGACCCATCTCCAGCCATATTGCCATTTTTGTGCCTGGCTCGGCGCCAAGGGGGAAAGGGTGGTTTTGAGGCTGAAGGCAGCAGGAAAGCCTGCAGCCCCCAGGTCTGTGGGGCTACGCAAGCGGTTCCCAAAGAGCTTTAGAACAAGGCATAGTTTTCCCTGCTGGCTCCTTGGGCGTGAAAACCCTCTCCAGCCATATGGCCATTTTTGTGCCTGGCGCGGCGCCAAGTGGGAAAGGGTGGTTTTGAGGCTGAAGGCAGCAGGAAAGTCTGTAGCCCCCAGGTCTGTGGGGCTACGCACGCTGTTCCCAAAGAGCTTTAGAACAAGGCATAATTTTCCCTGCTGGTTCTTTGGGCGTGAAACTCGTCTCCAGCCATATGGCCATTTTTGTGCCTGGCGCGGCGCCAAGTGGGAAAGGGTGGTTTTGAGGCTGAAGGCAGCAGGAAAGCCTGCAGCCCCCAGGTCTGTGGGGCTACGCAAGCGGTTCCCAAAGAGCTTTAGAACAAGGCATAGTTTTCCCTGCTGGCTCCTTGGGCGTGGGACCCATCTCCAGCAATATGGCCATTTTTGTGCCTGGCACGGCGCCTACTGGGGAAGGGTGGTTTTGAGGAAGAAGACAGAAGGGAAGCCTGCAGCCCCCAGGTCTGTGGGGCTACGCACGCGGTTCCCAAAGAGCTTTAGAACAAGGCATAGTTTTCCCTGCTTGCTCTTTGGCCGTGGGACCCATCTCCAGCCATATGGCCATTTTTGTGCCTGGCGCGGCGCCAAGTGGGAAAGGGTGGTTTTGAGGCTGAAGGCAGCAGGAAAGCCTGCAGCCCCCAGGTCTGTGGGGCTACGCAAGCGGTTCCCAAAGAGCTTTAGAACAAGGCATAGTTTTCCCTGCTGGCTCCTTGGGCGTGGGACCCATCTCCAGCCATATGGCCATTTTTGTGCCTGGCGCGGCGCCAAGTGGGAAAGGGCGGTTTTGAGGGTGAAGGCAGCAGGAAAGCCTGTAGCCCCCAGGTCTGTGGGGCTACGCAAACGTTTCCCAAAGAGCTTTAGAACAAGGCATAGTTTTCCCTGCTGGTTCTTAGGGCGTGGGACCCATCTCCAACCATATGGCCATTTTTGTGCCTGGTGCGGCGCCAAGTGGGAAAGGGTGGTTTGAGGCTGAAGGCAGCAGGATAGCCTGCAGCCCCCAGGTCTGTGGGGCTACGCAAGCGGTTCCCAAAGAGCTTCAGAACAAGGCATAATTTTCCCTGCTGGCTCCTTGGGCATGAAAACCCTCTCCAGCCATATGGCCATTTTTGTGCCTGGCGCGGCGCCAAGTGGGAAAGGGTGGTTTTGAGGCTGAAGGCAGCAGGAAAGCCTGCAGCCCCCAGGTCTGTGGGGCTATGCAAGCGTTTCCTAAAGAGCTTTAGAACAAGGCATAGTTTTCCCTGCTGGCTCTTTAGGCGTGAAACCCATTTCCAGCCATATGGCCATTTTTGTGCCTGGCGCGGCGCCAAGTGGGGAAGGGTGGTTTTGAGGCTGAAGGCAGAAGGCAAGCCTGCAGCCCCCAGGTCTGTGGGGCTACGCAAGCGGTTCCCAAAGGGCTTTAGAACAAGGCATAATTTTCCCTGCTGGTTCTTTGGGCGTGGGACCCGTCTCCAGCCATATGGCCATTTTTGTGCCTGGTGCGGCGCCAAGTGGGGAAGGGTGGTTTTGAGGCTGAAGGCAGAAGGGAAGCCTGCAGCCCCCAGGTCTGTGGTGCTACGCAAGCGGTTTCCAAAGAGCTTTAGAACAAGGCATAGTTTTCCCTGCTGGCTCCTTGGGCGTGAAAACCCTCTCCAGCCATATGGCCATTTTTGTGCCTGGCGCGGCGCCAAGTGGGGAAGGGTGGTTTTGAGGCTGAAGGCAGCAGGAAAGTCTGTAGCCCCCAGGTCTGTGGGGCTACGCACGCTGTTCCCAAAGAGCTTTAGAACAAGGCATAATTTTCCCTGCTGGTTCTTTGGGCGTGGGACCCATCTCCAGCCATATGGCCATTTTTGTGGCTGGCGCGGCGCCAAGTGGGAAAGGGTGGTTTTGAGGCTGAAGGCAGCAGGAAAGCCTGCAGCCCCCAGGTCTGTGGGGCTACGCAAGCGGTTCCCAAAGAGCTTTAGAACAAGGCATAGTTTTCCCTGCTGGCTCCTTGGGCGTGGGACCCATCTCCAGCAATATGGCCATTTTTGTGCCTGGCACGGCGCCTACTGGGGAAGGGTGGTTTTGAGGAAGAAGACAGAAGGGAAGCCTGCAGCCCCCAGGTCTGTGGGGCTACGCACGCGGTTCCCAAAGAGCTTTAGAACAAGGCATAGTTTTCCCTGCTTGCTCTTTGGCCGTGGGACCCATGTCCAGCCATATGGCCATTTTTGTGCCTGGCGCGGCGCCAAGTGGGAAAGGGTGGTTTTGAGGCTGAAGGCAGCAGGAAAGCCTGCAGCCCCCAGGTCTGTGGGGCTACGCAAGCGGTTCCCAAAGAGCTTTAGAACAAGGCATAGTTTTCCCTGCTGGCTCCTTGGGCGTGGGACCCATCTCCAGCCATATGGCCATTTTTGTGCCTGGCGCGGCGCCAAGTGGGAAAGGGCGGTTTTGAGGGTGAAGGCAGCAGGAAAGCCTGTAGCCCCCAGGTCTGTGGGGCTACGCAAGCGGTTCCCAAAGAGCTTTAGAACAAGGCATAGTTTTCCCTGCTGGTTCTTAGGGCGTGGGACCCATCTCCAACCATATGGCCATTTTTGTGCCTGGTGCGGCGCCAAGTGGGAAAGGGTGGTTTTGAGGCTGAAGGCAGCAGGATAGCCTGCAGCCCCCAGGTCTGTGGGGCTATGCAAGAGGTTCCCAAAGAGCTTTAGAACAAGGCATAGTTTTTCCTGCTGGCTCTTTGGGCGTGAAAACCCTCTCCAGCCATATGGCCATTTTTGTGCCTGGCGCGGCGCCAAGTGGGAAAGGGTGGTTTTGAGGCTGAAGGCAGCAGGAAAGCCTGCAGCCCCCAGGTCTGTGGGGCTATGCAAGCGTTTCCCAAAGAGCTTTAGAACAAGGCATAGTTTTCCCTGCTGGCTCTTTAGGCGTGAAACCCATTTCCAGCCATATGGCCATTTTTGTGCCTGGCGCGGCGCCAAGTGGGAAAGGGTGGTGTTGAGGCTGAAGGCAGCAGGAATGCCTGCAGCCCCCAGGTCTGTGGGGCTACGCACGCTGTTCCCAAAGAGCTTTAGAACAAGGCATAGTTTTCCCTGCTGGTTCCTTGGGCGTGGGACCCATCTCCAGCCATATGGCCATTTTTGTGCCTGGCGCGGCGCCAAGTGGGAAAGGGTGGTTTTGAGGCTGAAGGCAGCAGGAAAGCCTGCAGCCCCCAGGTCTGTGGGGCTACGCAAGAGGTTCTCAAAGAGCTTTAGAACAAGGCATAATTTTTCCTGCTGGCTCCTTGGGCGTGAAAACCCTCTCCAGCCATATGGCCATTTTTGTGCCTGGCGCGGCGCCAAGTGGGAAAGGGTGGTTTTGAGGCTGAAGGCAGCAGGAAAGCCTGCAGCCCCCAGGTCTGTGGGGCTACGCAAGCGGTTCCCAAAGAGCTTTAGAACAAGGCATATTTTTCCGTGCTTGCTCTTTGGCCGTGGACCCATCTCCAGCCATATGGCCATTTTTGTGCCTGGCGCGGCGCCAAGTGGGGAAGGGTGGTTTTGAGGCTGAAGGCAGAAGGGAAGCCTGCAGCCCCCAGGTCTGTGGGGCTACGGAAGCGGTTTCCAAAGAGCTTTAGAACAAGGCACAGTTTTCCCTGCTGGTTCTTTGGCCGTGGGACCCATCTCCAGCAATATGGCCATTTTTGTGCCTGGCACGGCGCCTACTGGGGAAGGGTGGTTTTGAGGAAGAAGGCAGAAGGGAAGCCTGCAGCCCCCAGGTCTGTGGGGCTACGCACGCGGTTCCCAAAGAGCTTTAGAACAAGGCATAGTTTTCCCTGCTGGCTCTTTGGGCGTGGGACCCATCTCCAGCTATATGGCCATTTTTGTGCCTGGCGCGGCGCCAAGTGGGAAACGGTGGTTTTGAGGGTGAAGGTAGCAGGAAAGCCTGCAGCCCCCAGGTCTGTGGGGCTACGCAAGCGGTTCCCAAAGAGCTTTAGAACAAGGCATAATTTTCCCTGCAGGCTCCTTGGGCGTGGACCCATCTCCAGCCATATGGCCATTTTTGTGCCTGGCGCGGCGCCAAGTGGGAAAGGGTGGTTTTGAGGGTGAAGGCAGCAGGAAAGCCTGCAGCCCCCAGGTCTGTGGGGCTACGCAAACGTTTCCCAAAGAGCTTTACAACAAGGCATAATTTTTCCTGCTGGCTCTTTGGGCGTGAAACTCGTCTCCAGCCATATGGCCATTTTTGTGCCTGGCACGGCGCCTACTGGGGAAGGGTGGTTTTGAGGCTGAAGGCAGAAGGGAAGCCTGCAGCCCCCAGGTCTGTGGGGCTACGCAAGCGGTTCCCAAAGAGCTTCAGAACAAGGCATAGTTTTCCCTGCTGGTTCTTTGGGCGTGGGACCCCTCTCCAGCCATATGGCCATTTTTGTGCCTGGCGCGGCGCCAAGTGGGAAAGGGTGGTTTTGAGGCTGAAGGCAGCAGGAAAGCCTGCAGCCCCCAGGTCTGTGGGGCTACGCAAGCGGTTCCCAAAGAGCTTTAGAACAAGGCATAGTTTTCCCTGCTGGCTCCTTGGGCGTGGGACCCATCTCCAGCAATATGGCCATTTTTGTGCCTGGCACGGCGCCTACTGGGGAAGGGTGGTTTTGAGGAAGAAGACAGAAGGGAAGCCTGCAGCCCCCAGGTCTGTGGGGCTACGCACGCGGTTCCCAAAGAGCTTTAGAACAAGGCATAGTTTTCCCTGCTTGCTCTTTGGCCGTGGGACCCATGTCCAGCCATATGGCCATTTTTGTGCCTGGCGCGGCGCCAAGTGGGGAAGGGTGGTTTTGAGGCTGAAGGCAGAAGGCAAGCCTGCAGCCCCCAGGTCTGTGGGGCTACGCAAGCGGTTCCCAAAGGGCTTTAGAACAAGGCATAATTTTCCCTGCTGGTTCTTTGGGCGTGGGACCCGTCTCCAGCCATATGGCCATTTTTGTGCCTGGTGCGGCGCCAAGTGGGGAAGGGTGGTTTTGAGGCTGAAGGCAGAAGGGAAGCCTGCAGCCCCCAGGTCTGTGGTGCTACGCAAGCGGTTTCCAAAGAGCTTTAGAACAAGGCATAGTTTTCCCTGCTGGCTCCTTGGGCGTGAAAACCCTCTCCAGCCATATGGCCATTTTTGTGCCTGGCGCGGCGCCAAGTGGGGAAGGGTGGTTTTGAGGCTGAAGGCAGCAGGAAAGTCTGTAGCCCCCAGGTCTGTGGGGCTACGCACGCTGTTCCCAAAGAGCTTTAGAACAAGGCATAATTTTCCCTGCTGGTTCTTTGGGCGTGGGACCCATCTCCAGCCATATGGCCATTTTTGTGGCTGGCGCGGCGCCAAGTGGGAAAGGGTGGTTTTGAGGCTGAAGGCAGCAGGAAAGCCTGCAGCCCCCAGGTCTGTGGGGCTACGCAAGAGGTTCCCAAAGAGCTTTAGAACAAGGCATAGTTTTCCCTGCTGGCTCCTTGGGCGTGGGACCCATCTCCAGCAATATGGCCATTTTTGTGCCTGGCACGGCGCCTACTGTGGAAGGGTGGTTTTGAGGAAGAAGACAGAAGGGAAGCCTGCAGCCCCCAGGTCTGTGGGGCTACGCACGCGGTTCCCAAAGAGCTTTAGAACAAGGCATAGTTTTCCCTGCTTGCTCTTTGGCCGTGGGACCCATGTCCAGCCATATGGCCATTTTTGTGCCTGGCGCGGCGCCAAGTGGGAAAGGGTGGTTTTGAGGCTGAAGGCAGCAGGAAAGCCTGCAGCCCCCAGGTCTGTGGGGCTACGCAAGCGGTTCCCAAAGAGCTTTAGAACAAGGCATAGTTTTCCCTGCTGGCTCCTTGGGCGTGGGACCCATCTCCAGCCATATGGCCATTTTTGTGCCTGGCGCGGCGCCAAGTGGGAAAGGGCGGTTTTGAGGGTGAAGGCAGCAGGAAAGCCTGTAGCCCCCAGGTCTGTGGGGCTACGCAAACGTTTCCCAAAGAGCTTTAGAACAAGGCATAGTTTTCCCTGCTGGTTCTTAGGGCGTGGGACCCATCTCCAACCATATGGCCATTTTTGTGCCTGGTGCGGCGCCAAGTGGGAAAGGGTGGTTTTGAGGCTGAAGGCAGCAGGATAGCCTGCAGCCCCCAGGTCTGTGGGGCTACGCAAGAGGTTCCCAAAGAGCTTTAGAACAAGGCATAGTTTTTCCTGCTGGCTCTTTGGGCGTGAAAACCCTCTCCAGCCATATGGCCATTTTTGTGCCTGGCGCGGCGCCAAGTGGGAAAGGGTGGTTTTGAGGCTGAAGGCAGCAGGAAAGCCTGCAGCCGCCAGGTCTGTGGGGCTATGCAAGCGTTTCCCAAAGAGCTTTAGAACAAGGCATAGTTTTCCCTGCTGGCTCTTTAGGCGTGAAACCCATTTCCAGCCATATGGCCATTTTTGTGCCTGGCGCGGCGCCAAGTGGGAAAGGGTGGTGTTGAGGCTGAAGGCAGCAGGAATGCCTGCAGCCCCCAGGTCTGTGGGGCTACGCACGCTGTTCCCAAAGAGCTTTAGAACAAGGCATAGTTTTCCCTGCTGGTTCCTTGGGCGTGGGACCCATCTCCAGCCATATGGCCATTTTTGTGCCTGGCGCGGCGCCAAGTGGGAAAGGGTGGTTTTGAGGCTGAAGGCAGCAGGAAAGCCTGCAGCCCCCAGGTCTGTGGGGCTACGCAAGAGGTTCTCAAAGAGCTTTAGAACAAGGCATAATTTTTCCTGCTGGCTCCTTGGGCGTGAAAACCCTCTCCAGCCATATGGCCATTTTTGTGCCTGGCGCGGCGCCAAGTGGGAAAGGGTGGTTTTGAGGCTGAAGGCAGCAGGAAAGCCTGCAGCCCCCAGGTCTGTGGGGCTACGCAAGCGGTTCCCAAAGAGCTTTAGAACAAGGCATATTTTTCCGTGCTTGCTCTTTGGCCGTGGACCCATCTCCAGCCATATGGCCATTTTTGTGCCTGGCGCGGCGCCAAGTGGGGAAGGGTGGTTTTGAGGCTGAAGGCAGAAGGGAAGCCTGCAGCCCCCAGGTCTGTGGGGCTACGGAAGCGGTTTCCAAAGAGCTTTAGAACAAGGCACAGTTTTCCCTGCTGGTTCTTTGGCCGTGGGACCCATCTCCAGCAATATGGCCATTTTTGTGCCTGGCACGGCGCCTACTGGGGAAGGGTGGTTTTGAGGAAGAAGGCAGAAGGGAAGCCTGCAGCCCCCAGGTCTGTGGGGCTACGCACGCGGTTCCCAAAGAGCTTTAGAACAAGGCATAGTTTTCCCTGCTTGCTCTTTGGCCGTGGGACCCATGTCCAGCCATATGGCCATTTTTGTGCCTGGCGCGGCGCCAAGTGGGAAACGGTGGTTTTGAGGCTGAAGGCAGAAGGCAAGCCTGCAGCCCCCAGGTCTGTGGGGCTACGCAAGCGGTTCCCAAAGGGCTTTAGAACAAGGCATAATTTTCCCTGCTGGTTCTTTGGGCGTGGGACCCGTCTCCAGCCATATGGCCATTTTTGTGCCTGGTGCGGCGCCAAGTGGGGAAGGGTGGTTTTGAGGCTGAAGGCAGAAGGGAAGCCTGCAGCCCCCAGGTCTGTGGTGCTACGCAAGCGGTTTCCAAAGAGCTTTAGAACAAGGCATAGTTTTCCCTGCTGGCTCCTTGGGCGTGAAAACCCTCTCCAGCCATATGGCCATTTTTGTGCCTGGCGCGGCGCCAAGTGGGGAAGGGTGGTTTTGAGGCTGAAGGCAGCAGGAAAGTCTGTAGCCCCCAGGTCTGTGGGGCTACGCACGCTGTTCCCAAAGAGCTTTAGAACAAGGCATAATTTTCCCTGCTGGTTCTTTGGGCGTGGGACCCATCTCCAGCCATATGGCCATTTTTGTGGCTGGCGCGGCGCCAAGTGGGAAAGGGTGGTTTTGAGGCTGAAGGCAGCAGGAAAGCCTGCAGCCCCCAGGTCTGTGGGGCTACGCAAGAGGTTCCCAAAGAGCTTTAGAACAAGGCATAGTTTTCCCTGCTGGCTCCTTGGGCGTGGGACCCATCTCCAGCAATATGGCCATTTTTGTGCCTGGCACGGCGCCTACTGTGGAAGGGTGGTTTTGAGGAAGAAGACAGAAGGGAAGCCTGCAGCCCCCAGGTCTGTGGGGCTACGCACGCGGTTCCCAAAGAGCTTTAGAACAAGGCATAGTTTTCCCTGCTTGCTCTTTGGCCGTGGGACCCATGTCCAGCCATATGGCCATTTTTGTGCCTGGCGCGGCGCCAAGTGGGAAAGGGTGGTTTTGAGGCTGAAGGCAGCAGGAAAGCCTGCAGCCCCCAGGTCTGTGGGGCTACGCAAGCGGTTCCCAAAGAGCTTTAGAACAAGGCATAGTTTTCCCTGCTGGCTCCTTGGGCGTGGGACCCATCTCCAGCCATATGGCCATTTTTGTGCCTGGCGCGGCGCCAAGTGGGAAAGGGCGGTTTTGAGGGTGAAGGCAGCAGGAAAGCCTGTAGCCCCCAGGTCTGTGGGGCTACGCAAACGTTTCCCAAAGAGCTTTAGAACAAGGCATAGTTTTCCCTGCTGGTTCTTAGGGCGTGGGACCCATCTCCAACCATATGGCCATTTTTGTGCCTGGTGCGGCGCCAAGTGGGAAAGGGTGGTTTTGAGGCTGAAGGCAGCAGGATAGCCTGCAGCCCCCAGGTCTGTGGGGCTACGCAAGAGGTTCCCAAAGAGCTTTAGAACAAGGCATAGTTTTTCCTGCTGGCTCTTTGGGCGTGAAAACCCTCTCCAGCCATATGGCCATTTTTGTGCCTGGCGCGGCGCCAAGTGGGAAAGGGTGGTTTTGAGGCTGAAGGCAGCAGGAAAGCCTGCAGCCGCCAGGTCTGTGGGGCTATGCAAGCGTTTCCCAAAGAGCTTTAGAACAAGGCATAGTTTTCCCTGCTGGCTCTTTAGGCGTGAAACCCATTTCCAGCCATATGGCCATTTTTGTGCCTGGCGCGGCGCCAAGTGGGAAAGGGTGGTGTTGAGGCTGAAGGCAGCAGGAATGCCTGCAGCCCCCAGGTCTGTGGGGCTACGCACGCTGTTCCCAAAGAGCTTTAGAACAAGGCATAGTTTTCCCTGCTGGTTCCTTGGGCGTGGGACCCATCTCCAGCCATATGGCCATTTTTGTGCCTGGCGCGGCGCCAAGTGGGAAAGGGTGGTTTTGAGGCTGAAGGCAGCAGGAAAGCCTGCAGCCCCCAGGTCTGTGGGGCTACGCAAGAGGTTCTCAAAGAGCTTTAGAACAAGGCATAATTTTTCCTGCTGGCTCCTTGGGCGTGAAAACCCTCTCCAGCCATATGGCCATTTTTGTGCCTGGCGCGGCGCCAAGTGGGAAAGGGTGGTTTTGAGGCTGAAGGCAGCAGGAAAGCCTGCAGCCCCCAGGTCTGTGGGGCTACGCAAGCGGTTCCCAAAGAGCTTTAGAACAAGGCATATTTTTCCGTGCTTGCTCTTTGGCCGTGGACCCATCTCCAGCCATATGGCCATTTTTGTGCCTGGCGCGGCGCCAAGTGGGGAAGGGTGGTTTTGAGGCTGAAGGCAGAAGGGAAGCCTGCAGCCCCCAGGTCTGTGGGGCTACGGAAGCGGTTTCCAAAGAGCTTTAGAACAAGGCACAGTTTTCCCTGCTGGTTCTTTGGCCGTGGGACCCATCTCCAGCAATATGGCCATTTTTGTGCCTGGCACGGCGCCTACTGGGGAAGGGTGGTTTTGAGGAAGAAGGCAGAAGGGAAGCCTGCAGCCCCCAGGTCTGTGGGGCTACGCACGCGGTTCCCAAAGAGCTTTAGAACAAGGCATAGTTTTCCCTGCTGGCTCTTTGGGCGTGGGACCCATCTCCAGCTATATGGCCATTTTTGTGCCTGGCGCGGCGCCAAGTGGGAAACGGTGGTTTTGAGGGTGAAGGTAGCAGGAAAGCCTGCAGCCCCCAGGTCTGTGGGGCTACGCAAGCGGTTCCCAAAGAGCTTTAGAACAAGGCATAATTTTCCCTGCAGGCTCCTTGGGCGTGGGAACCATCTCCAGCCATATGGCCATTTTTGTGCCTGGCGCGGCGCCAAGTGGGAAAGGGTGGTTTTGAGGCTGAAGGCAGCAGGAAAGCCTGCAGCCCCCAGGTCTGTGGGGCTACGCAAACGTTTCCCAAAGAGCTTTACAACAAGGCATAATTTTTCCTGCTGGCTCTTTGGGCGTGAAACTCGTCTCCAGCCATATGGCCATTTTTGTGCCTGGCACGGCGCCTACTGGGGAAGGGTGGTTTTGAGGCTGAAGGCAGAAGGGAAGCCTGCAGCCCCCAGGTCTGTGGGGCTACGCAAGCGGTTCCCAAAGAGCTTCAGAACAAGGCATAGTTTTCCCTGCTGGTTCTTTGGGCGTGGGACCCCTCTCCAGCCATATGGCCATTTTTGTGCCTGGCGCGGCGCCAAGTGGGAAAGGGTGGTTTTGAGGCTGAAGGCAGCAGGAAAGCCTGCAGCCCCCAGGTCTGTGGGGCTACGCAAGCGGTTCCCAAAGAGCTTTAGAACAAGGCATAGTTTTCCCTGCTGGCTCCTTGGGCGTGGGACCCATCTCCAGCAATATGGCCATTTTTGTGCCTGGCACGGCGCCTACTGGGGAAGGGTGGTTTTGAGGAAGAAGACAGAAGGGAAGCCTGCAGCCCCCAGGTCTGTGGGGCTACGCACGCGGTTCCCAAAGAGCTTTAGAACAAGGCATAGTTTTCCCTGCTTGCTCTTTGGCCGTGGGACCCATGTCCAGCCATATGGCCATTTTTGTGCCTGGCGCGGCGCCAAGTGGGAAAGGGTGGTGTTGAGGCTGAAGGCAGCAGGAAAGCCTGCAGCCCCCAGGTCTGTGGGGCTATGCAAGCGGTTCCCAAAGAGCTTTAGAACAAGGCATAGTTTTCCCTGCTGGCTCCTTGGGCGTGGGACCCATCTCCAGCCATATGGCCATTTTTGTGCCTGGCGCGGCGCCAAGTGGGAAAGGGCGGTTTTGAGGGTGAAGGCAGCAGGAAAGCCTGTAGCCCCCAGGTCTGTGGGGCTACGCAAACGTTTCCCAAAGAGCTTTAGAACAAGGCATAGTTTTCCCTGCTGGTTCTTAGGGCGTGGGACCCATCTCCAACCATATGGCCATTTTTGTGCCTGGTGCGGCGCCAAGTGGGAAAGGGTGGTTTTGACGCTGAAGGCAGCAGGATAGCCTGCAGCCCCCAGGTCTGTGGGGCTACGCAAGAGGTTCCCAAAGAGCTTTAGAACAAGGCATAGTTTTTCCTGCTGGCTCCTTGGGCGTGAAAACCCTCTCCAGCCATATGGCCATTTTTGTGCCTGGCGCGGCGCCAAGTGGGAAAGGGTGGTTTTGAGGCTGAAGGCAGCAGGAAAGCCTGCAGCCCCCAGGTCTGTGGGGCTATGCAAGCGTTTCCCAAAGAGCTTTAGAACAAGGCATAGTTTTCCCTGCTGGCTCTTTAGGCGTGAAACCCATTTCCAGCCATATGTCCATTTTTGTGCCTGGCGCGGCGCCAAGTGGGGAAGGGTGGTTTTGAGGCTGAAGGCAGAAGGGAAGCCTGCAGCCCCCAGGTCTGTGGGGCTACGCAAACGTTTCCCAAACAGCTTTAGAACAAGGCATAGTTTTTCCTGCTGGCTCTTTGGGCGTGAAACCCGTC
The DNA here is from genome assembly GCF_964199755.1 of Larus michahellis. NCBI lineage: Eukaryota > Metazoa > Chordata > Aves > Charadriiformes > Laridae > Larus > Larus michahellis. Next base: position 151,246 of record NW_027436247.1, on the reverse strand, counting down.
TCCAGCTGTATGGCCATTTTTGTGCCTGGCACGGCGCCTACTGGGGAACGGTGGTTTTGAGGCTGAAGGCAGAAGGGAAGCCTGCAGCCCCCAGGTCTGTGGGGCTACGCAAGCGGTTCCCAAAGAGCTTTACAACAAGGCATAGTTTTCCCTGCTGGCTACTTGGTCGTGAAAACCCTATCCAGCCATATGGCCATTTTTGTGCCTGGCGCGGCGCCAAGTGGGAAAGGGTGGTGTTGAGGCTGAAGGCAGCAGGAACGCCTGCAGCCCCCAGGTCTGTGGGGCTACGCACGCTGTTCCCAAAGAGCTTTAGAACAAGGCATAGTTTTCCCTGCTGGTTCCTTGGGCGTGGGACCCATCTCCAGCCATATGGCCATTTTTGTGCCTGGCGCGGCGCCAAGTGGGAAAGGGTGGTTTTGAGGCTGAAGGCAGCAGGAAAGCCTGCAGCCCCCAGGTCTGTGGGGCTACGCAAGAGGTTCTCAAAGAGCTTTAGAACAAGGCATAGTTTTTCCTGCTGGCTCCTTGGGCGTGGGACCCATCTCCAGCAATATGGCCATTTTTGTGCCTGGCACGGCGCCTACTGGGGAAGGGTGGTTTTGAGGAAGAAGACAGAAGGGAAGCCTGCAGCCCCCAGGTCTGTGGGGCTACGCACGCGGTTCCCAAAGAGCTTTAGAACAAGGCATATTTTTCCCTGCTTGCTCTTTGGCCGTGGGACCCATCTCCAGCCATATGGCCATTTTTGTGCCTGGCGCGGCGCCAAGTGGGAAAGGGTGGTGTTGAGGCTGAAGGCAGCAGGAAAGCCTGCAGCCCCCAGGTCTGTGGGGCTATGCAAGCGGTTCCCAAAGAGCTTTAGAACAAGGCATAGTTTTCCCTGCTGGCTCCTTGGGCGTGGGACCCATCTCCAGCCATATGGCCATTTTTGTGCCTGGCGCGGCGCCAAGTGGGAAAGGGCGGTTTTGAGGGTGAAGGCAGCAGGAAAGCCTGTAGCCCCCAGGTCTGTGGGGCTACGCAAACTTTTCCCAAAGAGCTTTAGAACAAGGCATAGTTTTCCCTGCTGGTTCTTAGGGCGTGGGACCCATCTCCAACCATATGGCCATTTTTGTGCCTGGTGCGGCGCCAAGTGGGAAAGGGTGGTTTTGAGGCTGAAGGCAGCAGGATAGGCTGCAGCCCCCAGGTCTGTGGGGCTACGCAAGAGGTTCCCAAAGAGCTTTAGAAGAAGGCATAGTTTTTCCTGCTGGCTCCTTGGGCGTGAAAACCCTCTCCAGCCATATGGCCATTTTTGTGCCTGGCGCGGCGCCAAGTGGGAAAGGGTGGTTTTGAGGCTGAAGGCAGCAGGAAAGCCTGCAGCCCCCAGGTCTGTGGGGCTATGCAAGCGTTTCCCAAAGAGCTTTAGAACAAGGCATAGTTTTCCCTGCTGGCTCTTTAGGCGTGAAACCCATTTCCAGCCATATGGCCATTTTTGTGCCTGGCGCGGCGCCAAGTGGGGAAGGGTGGTTTTGAGGCTGAAGGCAGAAGGGAAGCCTGCAGCCCCCAGGTCTGTGGGGCTACGCAAACGTTTCCCAAACAGCTTTAGAACAAGGCATAGTTTTTCCTGCTGGCTCTTTGGGGGTGAAACCCGTCTCCAGCTGTATGGCCATTTTTGTGCCTGGCACGGCGCCTACTGGGGAACGGTGGTTTTGAGGCTGAAGGCAGAAGGGAAGCCTGCAGCCCCCAGGTCTGTGGGGCTACGCAAGCGGTTCCCAAAGAGCTTTACAACAAGGCATAGTTTTCCCTGCTGGCTACTTGGTCGTGAAAACCCTATCCAGCCATATGGCCATTTTTGTGCCTGGCGCGGCGCCAAGTGGGAAAGGGTGGTGTTGAGGCTGAAGGCAGCAGGAACGCCTGCAGCCCCCAGGTCTGTGGGGCTACGCACGCGGTTCCCAAAGAGCTTTAGAACAAGGCATAGTTTTCCCTGCTGGTTCCTTGGGCGTGGGACCCATCTCCAGCCATATGGCCATTTTTGTGCCTGGCGCGGCGCCAAGTGGGAAAGGGTGGTTTTGAGGGTGAAGGCAGCAGGAAAGCCTGCAGCCCCCAGGTCTGTGGGGCTACGCAAGCGGTTCCCAAAGAGCTTTAGAACAAGGCATATTTTTCCGTGCTTGCTCTTTGGCCGTGGACCCATCTCCAGCCATATGGCCATTTTTGTGCCTGGCGCGGCGCCAAGTGGGGAAGGGTGGTTTTGAGGCTGAAGGCAGAAGGGAAGCCTGCAGCCCCCAGGTCTGTGGGGCTACGCAAGCGGTTTCCAAAGAGCTTTAGAACAAGGCACAGTTTTCCCTGCTGGTTCTTTGGCCGTGGGACCCATCTCCAGCAATATGGCCATTTTTGTGCCTGGCACGGCGCCTACTGGGGAAGGGTGGTTTTGAGGAAGAAGGCAGAAGGGAAGCCTGCAGCCCCCAGGTCTGTGGGGCTACGCACGCGGTTCCCAAAGAGCTTTAGAACAAGGCATAGTTTTCCCTGCTGGCTCTTTGGGCGTGGGACCCATCTCCAGCTATATGGCCATTTTTGTGCCTGGCGCGGCGCCAAGTGGGAAACGGTGGTTTTGAGGGTGAAGGCAGCAGGAAAGCCTGCAGCCCCCAGGTCTGTGGGGCTACGCAAGCGGTTCCCAAAGAGCTTTAGAACAAGGCATAATTTTCCCTGCAGGCTCCTTGGGCGTGGGACCCATCTCCAGCCATATGGCCATTTTTGTGCCTGGCGCGGCGCCAAGTGGGAAAGGGTGGTTTTGAGGGTGAAGGCAGCAGGAAAGCCTGCAGCCCCCAGGTCTGTGGGGCTACGCAAACGTTTCCCAAAGAGCTTTACAACAAGGCATAATTTTTCCTGCTGGCTCTTTGGGCGTGAAACACGTCTCCAGCCATATGGCCATTTTTGTGCCTGGCACGGCGCCTACTGGGGAAGGGTGGTTTTGAGGCTGAAGGCAGAAGGGAAGCCTGCAGCCCCCAGGTCTGTGGGGCTACGCAAGCGGTTCCCAAAGAGCTTCAGAACAAGGCATAATTTTCCCTGCTGGTTCTTTGGGCGTGGGACCCATCTCCAGCCATATGGCCATTTTTGTGCCTGGCGCGGCGCCAAGTGGGAAAGGGTGGTTTTGAGGCTGAAGGCAGCAGGAAAGCCTGCAGCCCCCAGGTCTGTGGGGCTACGCAAGCGGTTCCCAAAGAGCTTTAGAACAAGGCATAGTTTTCCCTGCTGGCTCCTTGGGCGTGGGACCCATCTCCAGCAATATGGCCATTTTTGTGCCTGGCACGGCGCCTACTGGGGAAGGGTGGTTTTGAGGAAGAAGACAGAAGGGAAGCCTGCAGCCCCCAGGTCTGTGGGGCTACGCACGCGGTTCCCAAAGAGCTTTAGAACAAGGCATAGTTTTCCCTGCTTGCTCTTTGGCCGTGGGACCCATGTCCAGCCATATGGCCATTTTTGTGCCTGGTGCGGCGCCAAGTGGGAAAGGGTGGTGTTGAGGCTGAAGGCAGCAGGAAAGCCTGCAGCCCCCAGGTCTGTGGGGCTACGCAAGCGGTTCCCAAAGAGCTTTAGAACAAGGCATAGTTTTCCCTGCTGGCTCCTTGGGCGTGGGACCCATCTCCAGCCATATGGCCATTTTTGTGCCTGGCGCGGCACCAAGTGGGAAAGGGCGGTTTTGAGGGTGAAGGCAGCAGGAAAGCCTGTAGCCCCCAGGTCTGTGGGGCTACGCAAACGTTTCCCAAAGAGCTTTAGAACAAGGCATAGTTTTCCCTGCTGGTTCTTAGGGCGTGGGACCCATCTCCAACCATATGGCCATTTTTGTGCCTGGTGCGGCGCCAAGTGGGAAAGGGTGGTTTTGAGGCTGAAGGCAGCAGGATAGCCTGCAGCCCCCAGGTCTGTGGGGCTACGCAAGCGGTTCCCAAAGAGCTTTAGAACAAGGCATAGTTTTTCCTGCTGGCTCCTTGGGCGTGAAAACCCTCTCCAGCCATATGGCCATTTTTGTGCCTGGCGCGGCGCCAAGTGGGAAAGGGTGGTTTTGAGGGTGAAGGCAGCAGGAAAGCCTGCAGCCCCCAGGTCTGTGGGGCTATGCAAGCGTTTCCCAAAGAGCTTTAGAACAAGGCATAGTTTTTCCTGCTGGCTCTTTAGGCGTGAAACCCATTTCCAGCCATATGGCCATTTTTGTGCCTGGCGCGGCGCCAAGTGGGGAAGGGTGGTGTTGAGGCTGAAGGCAGCAGGAACGCCTGCAGCCCCCAGGTCTGTGGGGCTACGCACGCTGTTCCCAAAGAGCTTTAGAACAAGGCATAGTTTTCCCTGCTGGTTCCTTGGGCGTGGGACCCATCTCCAGCCATATGGCCATTTTTGTGCCTGGCGCGGCGCCAAGTGGGAAAGGGTTGTTTTGAGGCTGAAGGCAGCAGGAAAGCCTGCAGCCCCCAGGTCTGTGGGGCTACGCAAGAGGTTCTCAAAGAGCTTTAGAACAAGGCATAGTTTTTCCTGCTGGCTCCTTGGGCGTGAAAACCCTCTCCAGCCATATGGCCATTTTTGTGCCTGGCGCGGCGCCAAGTGGGAAAGGGTGGTTTTGAGGCTGAAGGCAGCAGGAAAGCCTGCAGCCCCCAGGTCTGTGGGGCTACGCAAGCGGTTCCCAAAGAGCTTTAGAACAAGGCATATTTTTCCGTGCTTGCTCTTTGGCCGTGGACCCATCTCCAGCCATATGGCCATTTTTGTGCCTGGCGCGGCGCCAAGTGGGGAAGGGTGGTTTTGAGGCTGAAGGCAGAAGGGAAGCCTGCAGCCCCCAGGTCTGTGGGGCTACAGAAGCGGTTTCCAAAGAGCTTTAGAACAAGGCACAGTTTTCCCTGCTGGTTCTTTGGCCGTGGGACCCATCTCCAGCAATATGGCCATTTTTGTGCCTGGCACGGCGCCTACTGGGGAAGGGTGGTTTTGAGGAAAAAGGCAGAAGGGAAGCCTGCAGCCCCCAGGTCTGTGGGGCTACGCACGCGGTTCCCAAAGAGCTTTAGAACAAGGCATAGTTTTCCCTGCTGGCTCTTTGGGCGTGGGACCCATCTCCAGCTATATGGCCATTTTTGTGCCTGGCGCGGCGCCAAGTGGGAAACGGTGGTTTTGAGGGTGAAGGCAGCAGGAAAGCCTGCAGCCCCAGGGTCTGTGGGGCTACGCAAGCGGTTCCCAAAGAGCTTTAGAACAAGGCATAATTTTCCCTGCAGGCTCCTTGGGCGTGGGACCCATCTCCAGCCATATGGCCATTTTTGTGCCTGGCGCGGCGCCAAGTGGGAAAGGGTGGTTTTGAGGGTGAAGGCAGCAGGAAAGCCTGCAGCCCCCAGGTCTGTGGGGCTACGCAAACGTTTCCCAAAGAGCTTTACAACAAGGCATAATTTTTCCTGCTTGCTCTTTGGCCGTGGACCCATCTCCAGCCATATGGCCATTTTTGTGCCTGGCGCGGCGCCAAGTGGGGAAGGGTGGTTTTGAGGCTGAAGGCAGAAGGGAAGCCTGCAGCCCCCAGGTCTGTGGGGCTACGGAAGCGGTTTCCAAAGAGCTTTAGAACAAGGCACAGTTTTCCCTGCTGGTTCTTTGGCCGTGGGACCCATCTCCAGCAATATGGCCATTTTTGTGCCTGGCACGGCGCCTACTGGGGAAGGGTGGTTTTGAGGAAAAAGGCAGAAGGGAAGCCTGCAGCCCCCAGGTCTGTGGGGCTACGCACGCGGTTCCCAAAGAGCTTTAGAACAAGGCATAGTTTTCCCTGCTGGCTCTTTGGGCGTGGGACCCATCTCCAGCTATATGGCCATTTTTGTGCCTGGCGCGGCGCCAAGTGGGAAACGGTGGTTTTGAGGGTGAAGGCAGCAGGAAAGCCTGCAGCCCCCAGGTCTGTGGGGCTACGCAAGCGGTTCCCAAAGAGCTTTAGAACAAGGCATAATTTTCCCTGCAGGCTCCTTGGGCGTGGGACCCATCTCCAGCCATATGGCCATTTTTGTGCCTGGCGCGGCGCCAAGTGGGAAAGGGTGGTTTTGAGGGTGAAGGCAGCAGGAAAGCCTGCAGCCCCCAGGTCTGTGGGGCTATGCAAGCGGTTCCCAAAGAGCTTTACAACAAGGCATAATTTTTCCTGCTGGCTCTTTGGGCGTGAAACCCGTCTCCAGCCATATGGCCATTTTTGTGCCTGGCACGGCGCCTACTGCGAAAGGGTGGTTTTGAGGCTGAAGGCAGAAGGGAAGCCTGCAGCCCCCAGGTCTGTGGGGCTACGCAAGCGGTTCCCAAAGAGCTTCAGAACAAGGCATAGTTTTCCCTGCTGGTTCTTTGGGCGTGGGACCCCTCTCCAGCCATATGGCCATTTTTGTGCCTGGCGCGGCGCCAAGTGGGAAAGGGTGGTTTTGAGGCTGAAGGCAGCAGGAAAGCCTGCAGCCCCCAGGTCTGTGGGGCTACGCAAGCGGTTCCCAAAGAGCTTTAGAACAAGGCATAGTTTTCCCTGCTGGCTCCTTGGGCGTGGGACCCATCTCCAGCAATATGGCCATTTTTGTGCCTGGCACGGCGCCTACTGGGGAAGGGTGGTTTTGAGGGAGAAGACAGAAGGGAAGCCTGCAGCCCCCAGGTCTGTGGGGCTACGCACGCGGTTCCCAAAGAGCTTTAGAACAAGGCATAGTTTTCCCTGCTGGCTCTTTGGCCGTGGGACCCATGTCCAGCCATATGGCCATTTTTGTGGCTGGCGCGGCGCCAAGTGGGAAAGGGTGGTGTTGAGGCTGAAGGCAGCAGGAAAGCCTGCAGCCCCCAGGTCTGTGGGGCTACGCAAGCGGTTCCCAAAGAGCTTTAGAACAAGGCATAGTTTTCCCTGCTGGCTCCTTGGGCGTGGGACCCATCTCCAGCCATATGGCCATTTTTGTGCCTGGCGCGGCACCAAGTGGGAAAGGGCGGTTTTGAGGGTGAAGGCAGCAGGAAAGCCTGTAGCCCCCAGGTCTGTGGGGCTACGCAAACGTTTCCCAAAGAGCTTTAGAACAAGGCATAGTTTTCCCTGCTGGTTCTTAGGGCGTGGGACCCATCTCCAACCATATGGCCATTTTTGTGCCTGGTGCGGCGCCAAGTGGGAAAGGGTGGTTTTGAGGCTGAAGGCAGCAGGATAGCCTGCAGCCCCCAGGTCTGTGGGGCTACGCAAGAGGTTCCCAAAGAGCTTTAGAACAAGGCATAGTTTTTCCTGCTGGCTCCTTGGGCGTGAAAACCCTCTCCAGCCATATGGCCATTTTTGTGCCTGGCGCGGCGCCAAGTGGGAAAGGGTGGTTTTGAGGCTGAAGGCAGCAGGAAAGCCTGCAGCCCCCAGGTCTGTGGGGCTATGCAAGCGTTTCCCAAAGAGCTTTAGAACAAGGCATAGTTTTCCCTGCTGGCTCTTTAGGCGTGAAACCCATTTCCAGCCATATGGCCATTTTTGTGCCTGGCGCGGCGCCAAGTGGGGAAGGGTGGTTTTGAGGCTGAAGGCAGAAGGGAAGCCTGCAGCCCCCAGGTCTGTGGGGCTACGCAAACGTTTCCCAAACAGCTTTAGAACAAGGCATAGTTTTTCCTGCTGGCTCTTTGGGCGTGAAACCCGTCTCCAGCTGTATGGCCATTTTTGTGCCTGGCACGGCGCCTACTGGGGAACGGTGGTTTTGAGGCTGAAGGCAGAAGGGAAGCCTGCAGCCCCCAGGTCTGTGGGGCTACGCAAGCGGTTCCCAAAGAGCTTTACAACAAGGCATAGTTTTCCCTGCTGGCTACTTGGTCGTGAAAACCCTATCCAGCCATATGGCCATTTTTGTGCCTGGCGCGGCGCCAAGTGGGAAAGGGTGGTTTTGAGGGTGAAGGCAGCAGGAAAGCCTGCAGCCCCCAGGTCTGTGGGGCTACGCAAGCGGTTCCCAAAGAGCTTTAGAACAAGGCATAGTTTTCCCTGCTGGCTCCTTGGGCGTGGGACCCATCTCCAGCAATATGGCCATTTTTGTGCCTGGCACGGCGCCTACTGGGGAAGGGTGGTTTTGAGGAAGAAGACAGAAGGGAAGCCTGCAGCCCCCAGGTCTGTGGGGCTACGCACGCGGTTCCCAAAGAGCTTTAGAACAAGGCATAGTTTTCCCTGCTTGCTCTTTGGCCGTGGGACCCATGTCCAGCCATATGGCCATTTTTGTGCCTGGCGCGGCGCCAAGTGGGAAAGGGTGGTTTTGAGGCTGAAGGCAGCAGGAAAGCCTGCAGCCCCCAGGTCTGTGGGGCTACGCAAGCGATTCCCAAAGAGCTTTAGAACAAGGCATAGTTTTCCCTGCTGGCTCCTTGGGCGTGGGACCCATCTCCAGCCATATGGCCATTTTTGTGCCTGGCGCGGCGCCAAGTGGGAAAGGACGGTTTTGAGGGTGAAGGCAGCAGGAAAGCCTGTAGCCCCCAGGTCTGTGGGGCTACGCAAACGTTTCCCAAAGAGCTTTAGAACAAGGCATAGTTTTCCCTGCTGGTTCTTAGGGCGTGGGACCCATCTCCAACCATATGGCCATTTTTGTGCCTGGTGCGGCGCCAAGTGGGAAAGGGTGGTTTTGAGGCTGAAGGCAGCAGGATAGCCTGCAGCCCCCAGGTCTGTGGGGCTACGCAAGAGGTTCCCAAAGAGCTTTAGAACAAGGCATAGTTTTTCCTGCTGGCTCCTTGGGCGTGAAAACCCTCTCCAGCCATATGGCCATTTTTGTGCCTGGCGCGGCGCCAAGTGGGAAAGGGTGGTTTTGAGGCTGAAGGCAGCAGGAAAGCCTGCAGCCGCCAGGTCTGTGGGGCTATGCAAGCGTTTCCCAAAGAGCTTTAGAACAAGGCATAGTTTTCCCTGCTGGCTCTTTAGGCGTGAAACCCATTTCCAGCCATATGGCCATTTTTGTGCCTGGCGCGGCGCCAAGTGGGGAAGGGTGGTTTTGAGGCTGAAGGCAGAAGGGAAGCCTGCAGCCCCCAGGTCTGTGGGGCTACGCAAGCGGTTCCCAAAGAGCTTTATAACAAGGCATAGTTTTCCCTGCTGGTTCCTTGGGCGTGGGACCCATCTCCAGCCATATTGCCATTTTTGTGCCTGGCGCGGCGCCAAGTGGGAAAGGGTGGTTTTGAGGGTGAAGGCAGCAGGAAAGCCTGCAGCCCCCAGGTCTGTGGGGCTACGCAAGCGGTTCCCAAAGAGCTTTAGAACAAGGCATAGTTTTCCCTGCTGTTTCCTTGGGCGTGAAAACCCTATCCAGCCATATGGCCATTTTTGTGGCTGGCGCGGCTCCATGTGGGAATGGGTGGTTTTGAGGCTGAAGGCAGCAGGAAAGTCTGTAGCCCCCAGGTCTGTGGGGCTACGCACGCTGTTCCCAAAGAGCTTTAGAACAAGGCATAGTTTTCCCTGCTGGTTCCTTGGGCGTGGGACCCATCTCCAGCCATATGGCCATTTTTGTGCCTGGCGCGGCGCCAAGTGGGAAAGGGTGGTTTTGAGGCTGAAGGCAGCAGGAAAGCCTGCAGCCCCCAGGTCTGTGGGGCTACGCAAGAGGTTCTCAAAGAGCTTTAGAACAAGGCATAGTTTTTCCTGCTGGCTCCTTGGGCGTGAAAACCCTCTCCAGCCATATGGCCATTTTTGTGCCTGGCGCGGCGCCAAGTGGGAAAGGGTGGTTTTGAGGCTGAAGGCAGCAGGAAAGCCTGCAGCCCCCAGGTCTGTGGGGCTACGCAAGCGGTTCCCAAAGAGCTTTAGAACAAGGCATATTTTTCCGTGCTTGCTCTTTGGCCGTGGACCCATCTCCAGCCATATGGCCATTTTTGTGCCTGGCGCGGCGCCAAGTGGGGAAGGGTGGTTTTGAGGCTGAAGGCAGCAGGAAAGCCTGCAGCCCCCAGGTCTGTGGGGCTACGGAAGCGGTTTCCAAAGAGCTTTAGAACAAGGCACAGTTTTCCCTGCTGGTTCTTTGGCCGTGGGACCCATCTCCAGCAATATGGCCATTTTTGTGCCTGGCACGGCGCCTACTGGGGAAGGGTGGTTTTGAGGAAGAAGGCAGAAGGGAAGCCTGCAGCCCCCAGGTCTGTGGGGCTACGCACGCGGTTCCCAAAGAGCTTTAGAACAAGGCATAGTTTTCCCTGCTGGCTCTTTGGGCGTGGGACCCATCTCCAGCTATATGGCCATTTTTGTGCCTGGCGCGGCGCCAAGTGGGAAACGGTGGTTTTGAGGGTGAAGGCAGCAGGAAAGCCTGCAGCCCCCAGGTCTGTGGGGCTACGCAAGCGGTTCCCAAAGAGCTTTAGAACAAGGCATAGTTTTCCCTGCAGGCTCCTTGGGCGTGGGACCCATCTCCAGCCATATGGCCATTTTTGTGCCTGGCGCGGCGCCAAGTGGGAAAGGGTGGTTTTGAGGGTGAAGGCAGCAGGAAAGCCTGCAGCCCCCAGGTCTGTGGGGCTACGCAAACGTTTCCCAAAGAGCTTTACAACAAGGCATAATTTTTCCTGCTGGCTCTTTGGGCGTGAAACCCGTCTCCAGCCATATGGCCATTTTTGTGCCTGGCACGGCGCCTACTGGGGAAGGGTGGTTTTGAGGCTGAAGGCAGAAGGGAAGCCTGCAGCCCCCAGGTCTGTGGGGCTACGCAAGCGGTTCCCAAAGAGCTTCAGAACAAGGCATAGTTTTCCCTGCTGGTTCTTTGGGCGTGGGACCCCTCTCCAGCCATATGGCCATTTTTGTGCCTGGCGCGGCGCCAAGTGGGAAAGGGTGGTTTTGAGGCTGAAGGCAGCAGGAAAGCCTGCAGCCCCCAGGTCTGTTGGGCTACGCAAACGTTTCCCAAAGAGCTTTAGAACAAGGCATAGTTTTCCCTGCTGGCTCCTTGGGCGTGAAACCCCTCTCCAGCCATATGGCCATTTTTGTGCCTGGTGCGGCGCCAAGTGGGGAAGGGTGGTTTTGAGGCTGAAGGCAGAAGGGAAGCCTGCAGCCCCCAGGTCTGTGGGGCTACGCAAGCGGTTCCCAAAGAGCTTTATAACAAGGCATAGTTTTCCCTGCTGGTTCCTTGGGCGTGGGACCCATCTCCAGCCATATTGCCATTTTTGTGCCTGGCGCGGCGCCAAGTGGGAAAGGGTGGTTTTGAGGGTGAAGGCAGCAGGAAAGCCTGCAGCCGCCAGATCTGTGGGGCTACGCAAGCGGTTCCCAAAGAGCTTTAGAACAAGGCACAGTTTTTCCTGCTGGCTCTTTGGGCGTGAAACCCCTCTCCAGCCATATGGCCATTTTTGTGCCTGGCGCGGCGCCAAGTGGGGAAGGGTGGTTTTGAGGCTGAAGGCAGCAGGAAAGCCTGCAGCCCCCACGTCTGTGGGGCTACGCAAGCGGTTCCCAAAGAGCTTTAGAACAAGGCATATTTTTCCGTGCTTGCTCTTTGGCCGTGGACCCATCTCCAGCCATATGGCCATTTTAGTGCCTGGCGCGGCGCCAAGTGGGGAAGGGTGGTTTTGAGGCTGAAGGCAGAAGGGAAGCCTGCAGCCCCCAGGTCTGTGGGGCTACGCAAGCGGTTTCCAAAGAGCTTTAGAACAAGGCACAGTTTTCCCTGCTGGTTCTTTGGCCGTGGGACCCATCTCCAGCAATATGGCCATTTTTGTGCCTGGCACGGCGCCTACTGGGGAAGGGTGGTTTTGAGGAAGAAGGCAGAAGGTAAGCCTGCAGCCCCCAGGTCTGTGGGGCTACGCACGCGGTTCCCAAAGAGCTTTAGAACAAGGCATAGTTTTCCCTGCTGGCTCTTTGGGCGTGGGACCCATCTCCAGCTATATGGCCATTTTTGTGCCTGGCGCGGCGCCAAGTGGGAAACGGTGGTTTTGAGGGTGAAGGCAGCAGGAAAGCCTGCAGCCCCCAGGTCTGTGGGGCTACGCAAGCGGTTCCCAAAGAGCTTTAGAACAAGGCATAATTTTCCCTGCAGGCTCCTTGGGCGTGGGACCCATCTCCAGCCATATGGCCATTTTTGTGCCTGGCGCGGCGCCAAGTTGGAAAGGGTGGTTTTGAGGGTGAAGGCAGCAGGAAAGCCTGCAGCCCCCAGGTCTGTGGGGCTACGCAAACGTTTCCCAAAGAGCTTTACAACAAGGCATAATTTTTCCTGCTGGCTCTTTGGGCGTGAAACCCGTCTCCAGCCATATGGCCATTTTTGTGCCTGGCACGGCGCCTACTGGGGAAGGGTGGTTTTGAGGCTGAAGGCAGAAGGGAAGCCTGCAGCCCCCAGGTCTGTGGGGCTACGCAAGCGGTTCCCAAAGAGCTTCAGAACAAGGCATAGTTTTCCCTGCTGGTTCTTTGGGCGTGGGACCCCTCTCCAGCCATATGGCCATTTTTGTGCCTGGCGCGGCGCCAAGTGGGAAAGGGTGGTTTTGAGGCTGAAGGCAGCAGGAAAGCCTGCAGCCCCCAGGTCTGTGGGGCTACGCAAACGTTTCCCAAAGAGCTTTAGAACAAGGCATAGTTTTCCCTGCTGGCTCCTTGGGCGTGAAACCCCTCTCCAGCCATATGGCCATTTTTGTGCCTGGTGCGGCGCCAAGTGGGGAAGGGTGGTTTTGAGGCTGAAGGCAGAAGGGAAGCCTGCAGCCCCCAGGTCTGTGGGGCTACGCAAGCGGTTCCCAAAGAGCTTTAGAACAAGGCATATTTTTCCGTGCTTGCTCTTTGGCCGTGGACCCATCTCCAGCCATATGGCCATTTTTGTGCCTGGCGCGGCGCCAAGTGGGAAAGGGTGGTTTTGAGGAAGAAGGCAGCAGGAAAGCCTGCAGCCGCCAGATCTGTGGGGCTACGCAAGCGGTTCCCAAAGAGCTTTAGAACAAGGCACAGTTTTTCCTGCTGGCTCTTTGGGCGTGAAACCCCTCTCCAGCCATATGGCCATTTTTGTGCCTGGCGCGGCGCCAAGTGGGGAAGGGTGGTTTTGAGGCTGAAGGCAGAAGGGAAGCCTGCAGCCCCCAGGTCTGTGGGGCTACGCAAGCGGTTCCCAAAGAGCTTTAGAACAAGGCATAGTTTTCCCTGCTGGTTCTTTGGGCGTGGGACCCATCTCCAGCAATATGGCCATTTTTGTGCCTGGCACGGCGCCTACTTGGGAAGGGTGGTTTTGAGGAAGAAGGCAGAAGGGAAACCTGCAGCCCCCAGGTCTGTGGGGCTACGCACGCGGTTCCCAAAGAGCTTTAGCACAAGGCATAATTTTCCCTGCTGGTTCTTTGGGCATGGGACCCATCTCCAGCCATATGGCCATTTTTGTGCCTGGCGCGGCGCCAAGTGGGAAAGGGCGGTTTTGAGGCTGAAGGCAGCAGGAAAGCCTGTAGCCCCCAGGTCTGTGGGGCTACGCAAACGTTTCCCAAAGAGCTTTAGAACAAGGCATAGTTTTTCCTGCTGGCTCTTTGGGCGTGAAACCCCTCTCCAGCCATATGGCCATTTTTGTGCCTGGTGCGGCGCCAAGTGGGGAAGGGTGGTTTTGAGGGTGAAGGCAGAAGGGAAACCTGCAGCCCCCAGGTCTGTGGAGCTACGCACGCGGTTCCCAAAGAGCTTTAGAACAAGGCATAGTTTTCCCTGCTGGCTCTTTGGGCGTGGGACCCATCTCCAGCCATATGGCCATTTTTGTGCCTGGCGCGGCGCCAAGTGGGAAAGGGTGGTTTTGAGGCTGAAGGCAGCAGGAAAGCCTGCAGCCCCCAGGTCTGTGGGGCTACGCAAGCGGTTTCCAAAGAGCTTTAGAACAAGGCATAGTTTTTCCTGCTGGCTCCTTGGGCGTGAAAACCCTCTCCAGCCATATGGCCATTTTTGTGCCTGGCACGGCGCCAAGTGGGAAAGGGTGGTTTTGAGGCTGAAGGCAGCAGGAAAGCCCGCACCCCCCAGGTCTGTGGGCCTACGTAAGCGGTTCCCAAAGAGCTTTAGAACAAGGCATAATTTTCCCTGCTGGCTCTTTGGGCGTGGGACCCATCTCCAGCCATATGGCCATTTTTTTGTCTGGCGCGGCGCCAAGTGGAAAAGGGTGGTTTTGAAGGTGAACGCAGCAGGAAAGCCTGCAGCCCCCAGGTCTGTGGGGCTACGCAAGCGGTTCCCAAAGAGCTTCAGAACAAGGCATAATTTTCCCTGCTGGCTCCTTGGGCATGAAAACCCTCTCCAGCCATATGGCCATTTTTGTGCCTGGCGCGACGCCAAGAGGGAAAGGGTGTTGTCGAGGCTGAAGGCAGCAGGAAAGCCTGCAGCCGCCAGGTCTGTGGGGCTACGCAAGCGGTTCCCAAAGAGCTTTAGAACAAGGCATAGTTTTCCCTGCTTGTTCTTTGGGCGTGAAACCCGTCTCCAGCCATATGGCCATTTTTGTGCCTCGCGCAGCGCCAAGTTGGAAAGGGTGGTTTTGAGGCTGAAGGCAGCAGGAAAGCCTGCAGCCGCCAGGTCTGTGGGGCTACGCAAGCGGTTCCCAAAGAGCTTTAGAACAAGGCATAGTTTTCCCTGCTGGCTCCTTGGGCGTGGGACCCATCTCCAGCAATATGGCCATTTTTGTGCCTGGCACGGCGCCTACTTGGGAAGGGTGGTTTTGAGGAAGAAGACAGAAGGGAAGCCTGCAGCCAGCAGGTCTGTGGGGCTACGCACGCGGTTCCCAAAGAGCTTTAGAACAAGGCATAGTTTTCCCTGCTTGCTCTTTGGCCGTGGGACCCATGTCCAGCCATATGGCCATTTTTGTGCCTGGCGCGGCGCCAAGTGGGAAAGGGTGGTGTTGAGGCTGAAGGCAGCAGGAAAGCCTGCAGCCCCCAGGTCTGTGGGGCTACGCAAGCGGTTCCCAAAGAGCTTTAGAACAAGGCATAGTTTTCCCTGCTGGCTCCTTGGGCGTGGGACCCATCTCCAGCCATATGGCCATTTTTGTGCCTGGCGCGGCGCCAAGTGGGAAAGGGTGGTTTTGAGGCTGAAGGCAGCAGGATAGCCTGCAGCCCCCAGGTCTGTGGGGCTACGCAAACGTTTCCCAAAGAGCTTTAGAACAAGGCATAGTTTTCCCTGCTGGTTCTTAGGGCGTGGGACCCATCTCCAACCATATGGCCATTTTTGTGCCTGGTGCGGCGCCAAGTGGGAAAGGGTGGTTTTGAGGCTGAAGGCAGCAGGATAGCCTGCAGCCCCCAGGTCTGTGGGGCTACGCAAGCGGTTCCCAAAGAGCTTTAGAACAAGGCATAGTTTTCCCTGCTGGCTCCTTGGGCGTGGGACCCATCTCCAGCCATATGGCCATTTTTGTGCCTGGCGCGGCGCCAAGTGGGAAAGGGTGGTTTTGAGGCTGAAGGCAGCAGGAAAGCCTGCAGCCCCCAGGTCTGTGGGGCTATGCAAGCGTTTCCTAAAGAGCTTTAGAACAAGGCATAGTTTTCCCTGCTGGCTCTTTAGGCGTGAAACCCATTTCCAGCCATATGGGCATTTTTGTGCCTGGCGCGGCGCCAAGTGGGGAAGGGTGGTTTTGAGGCTGAAGGGAGAAGGCAAGCCTGCAGCCCCCAGGTCTGTGGGGCTACGCAAGCGGTTCCCAAAGGGCTTTAGAACAAGGCATAATTTTCCCTGCTGGTTCTTTGGGCGTGGGACCCGTCTCCAGCCATATGGCCATTTTTGTGCCTGGTGCGGCGCCAAGTGGGGAAGGGTGGTTTTGAGGCTGAAGGCAGAAGGGAAGCCTGCAGCCGCCAGATCTGTGGGGCTACGCAAGCGGTTTCCAAAGAGCTTTAGAACAAGGCATAGTTTTCCCTGCTGGTTCCTTGGGCGTGGGACCCATCTCCAGCCATATGGCCATTTTTGTGCCTGGCGCGGCGCCAAGTGGGAAAGGGTGGTTTTGAGGCTGAAGGCAGCAGGAAAGCCTGCAGCCCCCAGGTCTGTGGGGCTACGCAAGAGGTTCTCAAAGAGCTTTAGAACAAGGCATAATTTTTCCTGCTGGCTCCTTGGGCGTGAAAACCCTCTCCAGCCATATGGCCATTTTTGTGCCTGGCGCGGCGCCAAGTGGGAAAGGGTGGTTTTGAGGCTGAAGGCAGCAGGAAAGCCTGCAGCCCCCAGGTCTGTGGGGCTACGCAAGCGGTTCCCAAAGAGCTTTAGAACAAGGCATATTTTTCCGTGCTTGCTCTTTGGCCGTGGACCCATCTCCAGCCATATGGCCATTTTTGTGCCTGGCGCGGCGCCAAGTGGGGAAGGGTGGTTTTGAGGCTGAAGGCAGAAGGGAAGCCTGCAGCCCCCAGGTCTGTGGGGCTACGGAAGCGGTTTCCAAAGAGCTTTAGAACAAGGCACAGTTTTCCCTGCTGGTTCTTTGGCCGTGGGACCCATCTCCAGCAATATGGCCATTTTTGTGCCTGGCACGGCGCCAAGTGGGAAACGGTGGTTTTGAGGGTGAAGGCAGCAGGAAAGCCTGCAGCCCCCAGGTCTGTGGGGCTACGCAAGCGGTTCCCAAAGAGCTTTAGAACAAGGCATAATTTTCCCTGCAGGCTCCTTGGGCGTGGGACCCATCTCCAGCCATATGGCCATTTTTGTGCCTGGCGCGGCGCCAAGTGGGAAAGGGTGGTTTTGAGGGTGAAGGCAGCAGGAAAGCCTGCAGCCCCCAGGTCTGTGGGGCTACGCAAACGTTTCCCAAAGAGCTTTACAACAAGGCATAATTTTTCCTGCTGGCTCTTTGGGCGTGAAACCCGTCTCCAGCCATATGGCCATTTTTGTGCCTGGCACGGCGCCTACTGGGGAAGGGTGGTTTTGAGGCTGAAGGCAGAAGGGAAGCCTGCAGCCCCCAGGTCTGTGGGGCTACGCAAGCGGTTCCCAAAGAGCTTCAGAACAAGGCATAGTTTTCCCTGCTGGTTCTTTGGGCGTGGGACCCCTCTCCAGCCATATGGCCATTTTTGTGCCTGGCGCGGCGCCAAGTGGGAAAGGGTGGTTTTGAGGCTGAAGGCAGCAGGAAAGCCTGCAGCCCCCAGGTCTGTGGGGCTACACAAACGTTTCCCAAAGAGCTTTAGAACAAGGCATAGTTTTCCCTGCTGGCTCCTTGGGCGTGAAACCCCTCTCCAGCCATATGGCCATTTTTGTGCCTGGTGCGGCGCCAAGTGGGGAAGGGTGGTTTTGAGGCTGAAGGCAGAAGGGAAGCCTGCAGCCCCCAGGTCTGTGGGGCTACGCAAGCGGTTCCCAAAGAGCTTTATAACAAGGCATAGTTTTCCCTGCTGGTTCTTTGGGCGTGGGACCCATCTCCAGCCATATTGCCATTTTTGTGCCTGGCGCGGCGCCAAGTGGGAAAGGGTGGTTTTGAGGGTGAAGGCAGCAGGAAAGCCTGCAGCCCCCAGGTCTGTGGGGCTACGCAAGCGGTTCCCAAAGAGCTTTAGAACAAGGCATAGTTTTCCCTGCTGGTTCTTTGGGCGTGGGACCCATCTCCAGCAATATGGCCATTTTTGTGCCTGGCACGGCGCCTACTGGGGAAGGGTGGTTTTGAGGAAGAAGGCAGAAGGGAAACCTGCAGCGCCCAGGTCTGTGGGGCTACGCACGCGGTTCCCAAAGAGCTTTAGCACAAGGCATAATTTTCCCTGCTGGTTCTTTGGGCGTGGGACCCATCTCCAGCCATATGGCCATTTTTGTGCCTGGCGCGGCGCCAAGTGGGAAAGGGTGGTTTTGAGGGTGAAGGCAGAAGGGAAACCTGCAGCCCCCAGGTCTGTGGAGCTACGCACGCGGTTCCCAAAGAGCTTTAGAACAAGGCATAGTTTTCCCTGCTGGTTCTTTGGGCGTGGGACCCATCTCCAGCCATATGGCCATTTTTGTGCCTGGCGCGGCGCCAAGTGGGAAAGGGTGGTTTTGAGGCTGAAGGCAGCAGGAAAGCCTGCAGCCCCCAGGTCTGTGGGGCTACGCAAGCGGTTCCCAAAGAGCTTTAGAACAAGGCATAGTTTTCCCTGCTGGTTCCTTGGCCATGAAAACCCTCTCCAGCCATATGGCCATTTTTGTGCCTGGCGCGACGCCAAGAGGGAAAGGGTGTTGTCGAGGCTGAAGGCAGCAGGAAAGCCTGCAGCCCCCAGGTCTGTGGGGCTATGCAAGCGGTTCCCAAAGAGCTTTAGAACAAGGCATAGTTTTCCCTGCTGGTTCTTTGGGCGTGGGACCCATCTCCAGCCATATGGCCATTTCTGTGCCTCGCGCAGCGCCAAGTTGGAAAGGGTGGTTTTGAGGAAGAAGGCAGCAGGAAAGCCTGCAGCCCCCAGGTCTGTGGGGTTACGCAAGCGGTTCCCAAAGAGCTTTAGAACAAGGCATAGTTTTCCCTGCTGGCTCCTTGGGCGTGAAAACCCTCTCCAGCCATATGGCCATTTTTGTGCCTGGCGCGACGCCAAGTGGGAAAGGGTGTTGTCGAGGCTGAAGGCAGCAGGAAAGCCTGCAGCCCCCAGGTCTGTGGGGCTACGCAAGCGGTTCCCAAAGAGCTTTAGAACAAGGCATAATTTTCCCTGCTGGCTCTTTGGGCGTGAAACCCGTCTCCAGCCATATAGCCATTTTTGTGCCTGGCACGGCGCCTACTGGGGAAGGGTGGTTTTGAGGCTGAAGGCAGAAGGGAAACCTGCAGCCCCCAGGTCTGTGGGGCTACGCAAGCGGTTCCCAAAGAGCTTTACAACAAGGCATAGTTTTCCCTGCTGGTTCTTTGGGCGTGGGACCCATCTCCAGCCATATGGCCATTTTTGTGCCTGGCGCGGCGCCAAGTGGGAAAGGGTGGTTTTGAGGGTGAAGGCAGCAGGAAAGCCTGCAGCCGCCAGGTCTGTGGGGCTACGCAAGCGGTTCCCAAAGAGCTTTAGAACAAGGCATAGTTTTCCCTGCTGGCTAATTGGGCGTGAAAACCCTCTCCAGCCATATGGCCATTTTTGTGCCTAGCGCGGCGGCAAGTGGGAAAGGGTGGTTTTGAGGGTGAAGGCAGCAGGAAAGCCTGCAGCCGCCAGGTCTGTGGGGCTACGCAAGCGGTTCCCAAAGAGCTTTAGAACAAGGCATATTTTTCCGTGCTTGCTCTTTGGCCGTGGACCCATCTCCAGCCATATGGCCATTTTTGTGCCTGGCGCGGCGCCAAGTGGGGAAGGGTGGTTTTGAGGCTGAAGGCTGAAGGGAAGCCTGCAGCCCCCAGGTCTGTGGGGCTACGGAAGCGGTTTCCAAAGAGCTTTAGAACAAGGCACAGTTTTCCCTGCTGGTTCTTTGGCCGTGGGACCCATCTCCAGCAATATGGCCATTTTTGTGCCTGGCACGGCGCCTACTGGGGAAGGGTGGTTTTGAGGAAGAAGGCAGAAGGGAAGCCTGCAGCCCCCAGGTCTGTGGGGCTACGCAAGCGGTTCCCAAAGAGCTTTAGAACAAGGCATAGTTTTCCCTGCTGGCTCTTTGGGCGTGGGACCCATCTCCAGCTATATGGCCATTTTTGTGCCTGGCGCGGCGCCAAGTGGGAAACGGTGGTGTTGAGGCTGAAGGCAGCAGGAAAGCCTGCAGCCCCCAGGTCTGTGGGGCTACGCAAGCGGTTCCCAAAGAGCTTTAGAACAAGGCATAATTTTCCCTGCTGGCTCCTTGGGCGTGGGACCCATCTCCAGCCATATGGCCATTTTTGTGCCTGGCGCGGCGCCAAGTGGGAAAGGGTGGTTTTGAGGGTGAAGGCAGCAGGAAAGCCTGCAGCCCCCAGGTCTGTGGGGCTACGCAAACGTTTCCCAAAGAGCTTTACAACAAGGCATAATTTTTCCTGCTGGCTCTTTGGGCGTGAAACCCGTCTCCAGCCATATGGCCATTTTTGTGCCTGGCACGGCGCCTACTGGGGAAGGGTGGTTTTGAGGCTGAAGGCAGAAGGGAAGCCTGCAGCCCCCAGGTCTGTGGGGCTACGCAAGCGGTTCCCAAAGAGCTTTAGAACAAGGCATAATTTTCCCTGCTGGTTCTTTGGGCGTGGGACCCATCTCCAGCCATATGGCCATTTTTGTGCCTGGCGCGGCGCCAAGTGGGAAAGGGTGGTTTTGAGGAAGAAGGCAGCAGGAAAGCCTGCAGCCCCCAGGTCTGTGGGGCTACGCAAGCGGTTCCCAAAGAGCTTTAGAACAAGGCACAGTTTTTCCTGCTGGCTCTTTGGGCGTGAAACCTCTCTCCAGCCATATGGCCATTTTTGTGCCTGGCGCGGCGCCAAGTGGGGAAGGGTGGTTTTGAGGCTGAAGGCAGAAGGGAAGCCTGCAGCCCCCAGGTCTGTGGGGCTACGCAAGCGGTTCCCAAAGAGCTTTAGAACAAGGCATAGTTTTCCCTGCTGGTTCTTTGGGCGTGGGACCCATCTCCAGCAATATGGCCATTTTTGTGCCTGGCACGGCGCCTACTGGGGAAGGGTGGTTTTGAGGAAGAAGGCAGAAGGGAAACCTGCAGCGCCCAGGTCTGTGGGGCTACGCACGCGGTTCCCAAAGAGCTTTAGCACAAGGCATAGTTTTCCCTGCTGGTTCTTTGGGCGTGGGACCCATCTCCAGCCATATGGCCATTTTTGTGCCTGGCGCGGCGCCAAGTGGGAAAGGGTTGTTTTGAGGCTGAAGGCAGCAGGAAAGCCTGCAGCCCCCAGGTCTGTGGGGCTACGCAAGCAGTTCCCAAAGAGCTTCAGAACAAGGCATAGTTTTCCCTGCTGGCTCCTTGGGCGTGGGACCCATCTCCAGCAATATGGCCATTTTTGTGCCTGGCACGGTCCCTACTGGGGAAGGGTGGTTTTGAGGCTGAAGGCAGAAGGGAAGCCTGCAGCCCCCAGGTCTGTGGGGCTACGCAAACGTTTCCCAAAGAGCTTCAGAACAAGGCATAGTTTTCCCTGCTGGCTCCTTGGGCGTGGGACCCATCTCCAGCCATATGGCCATTTTTGTGCCTGGCGCGGCGCCAAGTGGGAAAGGGCGGTTTTGAGGCTGAAGGCAGCAGAAAAGCCTGTAGCCCCCAGGTCTGTGGGGCTACGCAAACGTTTCCCAAAGAGCTTTAGAACAAGGCATAGTTTTTCCTGCTGGCTCTTTGGGCGTGAAACCCCTCTCCAGCCATATGGCCATTTTTGTGCCTGGTGCGGCGCCAAGTGGGGAAGGGTGGTTTTGAGGGTGAAGGCAGAAGGGAAGCCTGCAGCCCCCAGGTCTGTGGAGCTACGCACGCGGTTCCCAAAGAGCTTTACAACAAGGCATAGTTTTCCCTGCTGGTTCTTTGGGCGTGAAAACCCTCTCCAGCCATATGGCCATTTTTGTGCCTGGCGCGGCGCCAATTGGGAAAGGGTGGTTTTGAGGCTGAAGGCAGCAGGAAAGCCCGCACCCCCCAGGTCTGTGGGGCTACGTAAGCGGTTTCCAAAGAGCTTTAGAACAAGGCATAATTTTACCTGCTGGCTCCTTGGGCGTGGGACCCATCTCCAGCCATATGGCCATTTTTGTGCCTGGTGCGGCGCCAAGTGGGAAAGGGTGGTGTTGAGGCTGAAGGCAGCAGGAAAGCCTGCAGCCCCCAGGTCTGTGGGGCTACGCAAGAGGTTCTCAAAGAGCTTTAGAACAAGGCATAGTTTTTCCTGCTGGCTCCTTGGGCGTGAAAACCCTCTCCAGCCATATGGCCATTTTTGTGCGTGGCGCGGCGCCAAGTGGGAAAGGGTGGTTTTGAGGCTGAAGGCAGCAGGAAAGCCTGCAGCCCCCAGGTCTGTGGGGCTATGCAAGCGGTTCCCAAAGAGCTTTAGAACAAGGCATAGTTTTCCCTGCTGGCTCTTTGGGCGTGAAACCCCTCTCCAGCCATATGGCCATTTTTGTGCCTGGCACGGCGCCAAGTGGGGAAGGGTGGTTTTGAGGCTGAAGGCAGAAGGGAAGCCTGCAGCCCCCAGGTCTGTGGGGCTACGCAAGCGGTTCCCAAAGAGCTTTACAACAAGGCATAGTTTTCCCTGCTGGTTCTTTGGGCGTGGGACCCATCTCCAGCCATATGGCCATTTTTGTGCCTGGCGCGGCGCCAAGTGGGAAAGGGTGGTTTTGAGGAAGAAGGCAGCAGGAAAGCCTGCAGCCGCCAGGTCTGTGGGGCTACGCAAGCGGTTCCCAAAGAGCTTTAGAACAAGGCACAGTTTTTCCTGCTGGCTCTTTGGGCGTGAAACCCCTCTCCAGCCATATGGCCATTTTTGTGCCTGGCGCGGCGCCAAGTGGGGAAGGGTGGTTTTGAGGCTGAAGGCAGAAGGGAAGCCTGCAGCCCCCAGGTCTGTGGGGCTACGCAAGCGGTTCCCAAAGAGCTTTAGAACAAGGCATAATTTTCCCTGCTGGTTCTTTGGGCGTGGGACCCATCTCCAGCAATATGGCCATTTTTGTGCCTGGCACGGCGCCTACTTGGGAAGGGTGGTTTTGAGGAAGAAGGCAGAAGGGAAACCTGCAGCCCCCAGGTCTGTGGAGCTACGCACGCGGTTCCCAAAGAGCTTTAGAACAAGGCATAGTTTTCCCTGCTGGTTCTTTGGGCGTGGGACCCATCTCCAGCCATATGGCCATTTTTGTGCCTGGCGCGGCGCCAAGTGGGAAAGGGTGGTTTTGAGGCTGAAGGCAGCAGGAAAGCCTGCAGCCCCCAGGTCTGTGGGGCTACGCAAGCGGTTTCCAAAGAGCTTTAGATCAAGGCATAGTTTTCCCTGCTGGTTCCTTGGGCGTGAAAACCCTCTCCAGCCATATGGCCATTTTTGTGCCTGGCGCGGCGCCAAGTGGGAAAGGGTGGTTTTGAGGCTGAAGGCAGCAGGAAAGCCCGCACCCCCCAGGTCTGTGGGGCTACGTAAGCGGTTCCCAAAGAGCTTTAGAACAAGGCATAATTTTCCCTGCTGGCTCCTTGGGCGTGGGACCCATCTCCAGCCATATGGCCATTTTTGTGGCTGGCGCGGCGCCAAGTGGGAAAGGGTGGTTTTGAGGGTGAAGGCAGCAGGAAAGCCTGCAGCCCCCAGGTCTGTGGGGCTACGCAAGCGGTTTCCAAAGAGCTTTAGAACAAGGCATAGTTTTCCCTGCTGGTTCCTTGGGCGTGAAAACCCTCTCCAGCCATATGGCCATTTTTGTGCCTGGCGCGGCGCCAAGTGGGAAAGGGTGTTGTCGAGGCTGAAGGCAGCAGGAAAGCCTGCAGCCCCCAGGTCTGTGGGGCTACGCAAGCGGTTCCCAAAGAGCTTTAGAACAAGGCATAATTTTCCCTGCTGGCTCTTTGGGCGTGAAACCCGTCTCCAGCCATATGGCCATTTTTGTGCCTGGTGCGGCGCCAAGTGGGAATTGGTGGTTTTGAGGGTGAAGGCAGAAGGGAAGCCTGCAGCCCCCAGGTCTGTGGGGCTACGCACGTGGTTCCCAAAGAGCTTTACAACAAGGCATAATTTTCCCTGCTGGTTCTTTGGGCGTGGGACCCATCTCCAGCCATATGGCCATTTTTGTGCCTGGCGCGGCGCCAAGTGGGAAAGGGTGGTTTGGGGCTGAAGGCAGCAGGAAAGCCTGCAGCCGCCAGGTCTGTTGGGCTACGCAAGCGGTTCCCAAAGAGCTTTAGAACAAGGCACAGTTTTTCCTGCTGGCTCTTTGGGCGTGAAACCCCTCTCCAGCCATATGGCCATTTTTGTGCCTGGCGCGGCGCCAAGTGGGAAAGGGTTGTTTTGAGGCTGAAGGCAGCAGGAAAGCCTGCAGCCCCCAGGTCTGTGGGGCTACGCAAGCAGTTCCCAAAGAGCTTCAGAACAAGGCATAGTTTTCCCTGCTGGCTCCTTGGGCGTGGGACCCATCTCCAGCAATATGGCCATTTTTGTGCCTGGCACGGCCCCTACTGGGGAAGGGTGGTTTTGAGGCTGAAGGCAGAAGGGAAGCCTGCAGCCCCCAGGTCTGTGGGGCTACGCAAACGTTTCCCAAAGAGCTTCAGAACAAGGCATAGTTTTCCCTGCTGGATCCTTCGGCGTGGGACCCATCTCCAGCCATATGGCCATTTTTGTGCCTGGCGCGGCGCCAAGTGGGAAAGGGCGGTTTTGAGGCTGAAGGCAGCAGGAAAGCCTGTAGCCCCCAGGTCTGTGGGGCTACGCAAACGTTTCCCAAAGAGCTTTAGAACAAGGCATAGTTTTTCCTGCTGGCTCTTTGGGCGTGAAACCCCTCTCCAGCCATATGGCCATTTTTGTGCCTGGTGCGGCGCCAAGTGGGGAAGGGTGGTTTTGAGGGTGAAGGCAGAAGGGAAGCCTGCAGCCCCCAGGTCTGTGGAGCTACGCACGCGGTTCCCAAAGAGCTTTAGAACAAGGCATAGTTTTCCCTGCTGGTTCTTTGGGCGTGAAAACCCTCTCCAGCCATATGGCCATTTTTGTGCCTGGCGCGGCGCCAAGTGGGAAAGGGTGGTTTTGAGGCTGAAGGCAGCAGGAAAGCCCGCACCCCCCAGGTCTGTGGGGCTACGTAAGCGGTTTCCAAAGAGCTTTAGAACAAGGCATAATTTTCCCTGCTGGCTCCTTGGGCGTGGGACCCATCTCCAGCCATATGGCCATTTTTGTGCCTGGTGCGGCGCCAAGTGGGAAAGGGTGGTGTTGAGGCTGAAGGCAGCAGGAAAGCCTGCAGCCCCCAGGTCTGTGGGGCTACGCAAGAGGTTCTCAAAGAGCTTTAGAACAAGGCATAGTTTTTCCTGCTGGCTCCTTGGGCGTGAAAACCCTCTCCAGCCATATGGCCATTTTTGTGCGTGGCGCGGCGCCAAGTGGGAAAGGGTGGTTTTGAGGAAGAAGGCAGCAGGAAAGCCTGCAGCCCCCAGGTCTGTGGGGCTATGCAAGCGGTTCCCAAAGAGCTTTAGAACAAGGCATAGTTTTCCCTGCTGGCTCTTTGGGCGTGAAACCCATTTCCAGCCATATGGCCATTTTTGTGCCTGGCACGGCGCCAAGTGGGGAAGGGTGGTTTTGAGGCTGAAGGCAGAAGGGAAGCCTGCAGCCCCCAGGTCTGTGGGGCTACGCAAGCGGTTCCCAAAGAGCTTTACAACAAGGCATAGTTTTCCCTGCTGGTTCTTTGGGCGTGGGACCCATCTCCAGCAATATGGCCATTTTTGTGCCTGGCACGGCGCCTACTGGGGAAGGGTGGTTTTGAGGAAGAAGGCAGAAGGGAAACCTGCAGCCCCCAGGTCTGTGGAGCTACGCACGCGGTTCCCAAAGAGCTTTAGAACAAGGCATAGTTTTCCCTGCTGGTTCTTTGGGCGTGGGACCCGTCTCCAGCCATATGGCCATTTTTGTGCCTGGCGCGGCGCCAAGTGGGAAAGGGTGGTTTTGAGGCTGAAGGCAGCAGGAAAGCCTGCAGCCCCCAGGTCTGTGGGGCTACGCAAGCGGTTTCCAAAGAGCTTTAGAACAAGGCATAGTTTTCCCTGCTGGTTCCTTGGGCGTGAAAACCCTCTCCAGCCATATGGCCATTTTTGTGCCTGGCGCGGCGCCAAGTGGGAAAGGGTGGTTTTGAGGCTGAAGGCAGCAGGAAAGCCCGCACCCCCCAGGTCTGTGGGGCTACGTAAGCGGTTCCCAAAGAGCTTTAGAACAAGGCATAATTTTCCCTGCTGGCTCCTTGGGCGTGGGACCCATCTCCAGCCATATGGCCATTTTTGTGCCTGGCGCGGCGCCAAGTGGGAAAGGGTGGTTTTGAAGGTGAAGGCAGCAGGAAAGCCTGCAGCCGCCAGGTCTGTGGGGCTACGCAAGCGGTTCCCAAAGAGCTTTAGAACAAGGCATAATTTTCCCTGCTGGCTCCTTGGGCATGAAAACCCTCTCCAGCCATATGGCCATTTTTGTGCCTGGCGCGACGCCAAGTGGGAAAGGGTGTTGTCGAGGCTGAAGGCAGCAGGAAAGCCTGCAGCCCCCAGGTCTGTGGGGCTACGCAAGCGGTTCCCAAAGAGCTTTAGAACAAGGCATAATTTTCCCTGCTGGCTCTTTGGGCGTGAAACCCGTCTCCAGCCATATGGCCATTTTTGTGCCTGGTGCGGCGCCAAGTGGGAAAGGGTGGTGTTGAGGCTGAAGGCAGCAGGAAAGCCTGCAGCCCCCAGGTCTGTGGGGCTACGCAAGAGGTTCTCAAAGAGCTTTAGAACAAGGCATAGTTTTTCCTGCTGGCTCCTTGGGCGTGAAAACCCTCTCCAGCCATATGGCCATTTTTGTGCGTGGCGCGGCGCCAAGTGGGAAAGGGTGGTTTTGAGGCTGAAGGCAGCAGGAAAGCCTGCAGCCCCCAGGTCTGTGGGGCTATGCAAGCGGTTCCCAAAGAGCTTTAGAACAAGGCATAGTTTTCCCTGCTGGCTCTTTGGGCGTGAAACCCATTTCCAGCCATATGGCCATTTTTGTGCCTGGCACGGCGCCAAGTGGGGAAGGGTGGTTTTGAGGCTGAAGGCAGAAGGGAAGCCTGCAGCCCCCAGGTCTGTGGGGCTACGCAAGCGGTTCCCAAAGAGCTTTACAACAAGGCATAGTTTTCCCTGCTGGTTCTTTGGGCGTGGGACCCATCTCCAGCCATATGGCCATTTTTGTGCCTGGCGCGGCGCCAAGTGGGAAAGGGTGGTTTTGAGGAAGAAGGCAGCAGGAAAGCCTGCAGCCGCCAGGTCTGTGGGGCTACGCAAGCGGTTCCCAAAGAGCTTTAGAACAAGGCACAGTTTTTCCTGCTGGCTCTTTGGGCGTGAAACCCCTCTCCAGCCATATGGCCATTTTTGTGCCTGGCGCGGCGCCAAGTGGGGAAGGGTGGTTTTGAGGCTGAAGGCAGAAGGGAAGCCTGCAGCCCCCAGGTCTGTGGGGCTACGCAAGCGGTTCCCAAAGAGCTTTAGAACAAGGCATAATTTTCCCTGCTGGTTCTTTGGGCGTGGGACCCATCTCCAGCAATATGGCCATTTTTGTGCCTGGCACGGCGCCTACTGGGGAAGGGTGGTTTTGAGGAAGAAGGCAGAAGGGAAACCTGCAGCCCCCAGGTCTGTGGAGCTACGCACGCTGTTCCCAAAGAGCTTTAGAACAAGGCATAGTTTTCCCTGCTGGTTCTTTGGGCGTGGGACCCATCTCCAGCCATATGGCCATTTTTGTGCCTGGCGCGGCGCCAAGTGGGAAAGGGTGGTTTTGAGTCTGAAGGCAGCAGGAAAGCCTGCAGCCCCCAGGTCTGTGGGGCTACGCAAGCGGTTTCCAAAGAGCTTTAGAACAAGGCATAGTTTTCCCTGCTGGTTCCTTGGGCGTGAAAACCCTCTCCAGCCATATGGCCATTTTTGTGCCTGGCGCGGCGCCAAGTGGGAAAGGGTGGTTTTGAGGCTGAAGGCAGCAGGAAAGCCCGCACCCCCCAGGTCTGTGGGGCTACGTAAGCGGTTCCCAAAGAGCTTTAGAACAAGGCATAATTTTCCCTGCTGGCTCCTTGGGCGTGGGACCCATCTCCAGCCATATGGCCATTTTTGTGCCTGGCGCGGCGCCAAGTGGGAAAGGGTGGTTTTGAAGGTGAAGGCAGCAGGAAAGCCTGCAGCCGCCAGGTCTGTGGGGCTACGCAAGCGGTTCCCAAAGAGCTTTAGAACAAGGCATAATTTTCCCTGCTGGCTCCTTGGGCATGAAAACCCTCTCCAGCCATATGGCCATTTTTGTGCCTGGCGCGACGCCAAGTGGGAAAGGGTGTTGTCGAGGCTGAAGGCAGCAGGAAAGCCTGCAGCCCCCAGGTCTGTGGGGCTACGCAAGCGGTTCCCAAAGAGCTTTAGAACAAGGCATAATTTTCCCTGCTGGCTCTTTGGGCGTGAAACCCGTCTCCAGCCATATGGCCATTTTTGTGCCTGGTGCGGCGCCAAGTGGGAATGGGTGGTTTTGAGGGTGAAGGCAGAAGGGAAGCCTGCAGCCCCCAGGTCTGTGGGGCTACGCACGCGGTTCCCAAAGAGCTTTACAACAAGGCATAATTTTCCCTGCTGGTTCTTTGGGCGTGGGACCCATCTCCAGCCATATGGCCATTTTTGTGGCTGGCGCGGCGCCAAGTGGGAAAGGGTGGTTTTGAGGCTGAAGGCAGCAGGAAAGCCTGCAGCCCCCAGGTCTGTGGGGCTACGCAAGCGGTTTCCAAAGAGCTTTAGAACAAGGCATAGTTTTCCCTGCTGGTTCCTTGGGCGTGAAAACCCTCTCCAGCCATATGGCCATTTTTGTGCCTGGCGCGGCGCCAAGTGGGAAAGGGTGGTTTTGAGGCTGAAGGCAGCAGGAAAGCCTGCAGCCCCCAGGTCTGTGGGGCTACGCAAGCGGTTCCCAAAGAGCTTTAGAACAAGGCATAATTTTCCCTGCTGGCTCTTTGGGCGTGAAACCCGTCTCCAGCCATATGGCCATTTTTGTGCCTGGTGCGGCGCCAAGTGGGAATTGGTGGTTTTGAGGGTGAAGGCAGAAGGGAAGCCTGCAGCCCCCAGGTCTGTGGGGCTACGCACGCGGTTCCCAAAGAGCTTTACAACAAGGCATAATTTTCCCTGCTGGTTCTTTGGGCGTGGGACCCATCTCCAGCCATATGGCCATTTTTGTGGCTGGCGCGGCGCCAAGTGGGAAAGGGTGGTTTGGGGCTGAAGGCAGCAGGAAAGCCTGCAGCCGCCAGGTCTGTTGGGCTACGCAAGCGGTTCCCAAAGAGCTTTAGAACAAGGCACAGTTTTTCCTGCTGGCTCTTTGGGCGTGAAACCCCTCTCCAGCCATATGGCCATTTTTGTGCCTGGCGCGGCGCCAAGTGGGGAAGGGTGGTTTTGAGGCTGAAGGCAGAAGGGAAGCCTGCAGCCCCCAGGTCTGTGGGGCTACGCAAGCGGTTCCCAAAGAGCTTCAGAACAAGGCATAGTTTTCCCTGCTGGCTCCTTGGGCGTGGGACCCATCTCCAGCAATATGGCCATTTTTGTGCCTGGCACGGCGCCTACTGGGGAAGGGTGGTTTTGAGGAAGAAGGCAGAAGGGAAGCCTGCAGCCCCCAGGTCTGTGGGGCTACGCAAGCAGTTCCCAAAGAGCTTCAGAACAAGGCATAGATTTCCCTGCTGGCTCCTTGGGCGTGGGACCCATCTCCAGCCATATGGCCATTTTTGTGCCTGGCGCGGCGCCAAGTGGGAAAGGGCGGTTTTGAGGCTGAAGGCAGCAGGAAAGCCTGTAGCCCCCAGGTCTGTGGGGCTACGCAAACGTTTCCCAAAGAGCTTTAGAACAAGGCATAGTTTTTCCTGCTGGCTCTTTGGGCGTGAATCCCCTCTCCAGCCATATGGCCATTTTTGAGCCTGGTGCGGCGCCAAGTGGGGAAGGGTGGTTTTGAGGGTGAAGGCAGAAGGGAAGCCTGCAGCCCCCAGGTCTGTGGAGCTACGCACGCGGTTCCCAAAGAGCTTTAGAACAAGGCATAGTTTTCCCTGCTGGTTCTTTGGGCGTGGGACCCATCTCCAGCCATATGGCCATTTTTGTGGCTGGCGCGGCGCCAAGTGGGAAAGGGTGGTTTTGAGGCTGAAGGCAGCAGGAAAGCCTGCAGCCCCCAGGTCTGTGGGGCTACGCAAGCGGTTTCCAAAGAGCTTTAGATCAAGGCATAGTTTTCCCTGCTGGTTCCTTGGGCGTGAAAACCCTCTCCAGCCATATGGCCATTTTTGTGCCTGGCGCGGCGCCAAGTGGGAAAGGGTGGTTTTGAGGCTGAAGGCAGCAGGAAAGCCCGCACCCCCCAGGTCTGTGGGGCTACGTAAGCGGTTCCCAAAGAGCTTTAGAACAAGGCATAATTTTCCCTGCTGGCTCCTTGGGCGTGGGACCCATCTCCATCCATATGGCCATTTTTGTGGCTGGCGCGGCGCCAAGTGGGAAAGGGTGGTTTTGAGGCTGAAGGCAGCAGGAAAGCCTGCAGCCCCCAGGTCTGTGGGGCTACGCAAGCGGTTTCCAAAGAGCTTTAGAACAAGGCATAGTTTTCCCTGCTGGTTCCTTGGGCGTGAAAACCCTCTCCAGCCATATGGCCATTTTTGTGCCTGGCGCGGCGCCAAGTGGGAAAGGGTGTTGTCGAGGCTGAAGGCAGCAGGAAAGCCTGCAGCCCCCAGGTCTGTGGGGCTACGCAAGCGGTTCCCAAAGAGCTTTAGAACAAGGCATAATTTTCCCTGCTGGCTCTTTGGGCGTGAAACCCGTCTCCAGCCATATGGCCATTTTTGTGCCTGGTGCGGCGCCAAGTGGGAATTGGTGGTTTTGAGGGTGAAGGCAGAAGGGAAGCCTGCAGCCCCCAGGTCTGTGGGGCTACGCACGCGGTTCCCAAAGAGCTTTACAACAAGGCATAATTTTCCCTGCTGGTTCTTTGGGCGTGGGACCCATCTCCAGCCATATGGCCATTTTTGTGGCTGGCGCGGCGCCAAGTGGGAAAGGGTGGTTTGGGGCTGAAGGCAGCAGGAAAGCCTGCAGCCGCCAGGTCTGTTGGGCTACGCAAGCGGTTCCCAAAGAGCTTTAGAACAAGGCACAGTTTTTCCTGCTGGCTCTTTGGGCGTGAAACCCCTCTCCAGCCATATGGCCATTTTTGTGCCTGGCGCGGCGCCAAGTGGGGAAGGGTGGTTTTGAGGCTGAAGGCAGAAGGGAAGCCTGCAGCCCCCAGGTCTGTGGGGCTACGCAAGCGGTTCCCAAAGAGCTTCAGAACAAGGCATAGTTTTCCCTGCTGGCTCCTTGGGCGTGGGACCCATCTCCAGCAATATGGCCATTTTTGTGCCTGGCACGGCGCCTACTGGGGAAGGGTGGTTTTGAGGAAGAAGGCAGAAGGGAAGCCTGCAGCCCCCAGGTCTGTGGGGCTACGCAAGCAGTTCCCAAAGAGCTTCAGAACAAGGCATAGATTTCCCTGCTGGCTCCTTGGGCGTGGGACCCATCTCCAGCCATATGGCCATTTTTGTGCCTGGCGCGGCGCCAAGTGGGAAAGGGCGGTTTTGAGGCTGAAGGCAGCAGGAAAGCCTGTAGCCCCCAGGTCTGTGGGGCTACGCAAACGTTTCCCAAAGAGCTTTAGAACAAGGCATAGTTTTTCCTGCTGGCTCTTTGGGCGTGAATCCCCTCTCCAGCCATATGGCCATTTTTGAGCCTGGTGCGGCGCCAAGTGGGGAAGGGTGGTTTTGAGGGTGAAGGCAGAAGGGAAGCCTGCAGCCCCCAGGTCTGTGGAGCTACGCACGCGGTTCCCAAAGAGCTTTAGAACAAGGCATAGTTTTCCCTGCTGGTTCTTTGGGCGTGGGACCCATCTCCAGCCATATGGCCATTTTTGTGCCTGGCGCGGCGCCAAGTGGGAATGGGTGGTTTTGAGGCTGAAGGCAGCAGGAAAGCCTGCAGCCCCCAGGTCTGTGGGGCTACGCAAGCGGTTTCCAAAGAGCTTTAGAACAAGGCATAGTTTTCCCTGCTGGTTCCTTGGGCGTGAAAACCCTCTCCAGCCATATGGCCATTTTTGTGCCTGGCGCGGCGCTAAGTGGGAAAGGGTGGTTTTGAGGCTGAAGGCAGCAGGAAAGCCCGCACCCCCCAGGTCTGTGGGGCTACGTAAGCGGTTCCCAAAGAGCTTTAGAACAAGGCATAATTTTCCCTGCTGGCTCCTTGGGCGTGTGACCCATCTCCAGCCATATGGCCATTTTTGTGCCTGGCGCGGCGCCAAGTGGAAAAGGGTGGTTTTGAAGGTGAAGGCAGCAGGAAAGCCTGCAGCCCCCAGGTCTGTGGGGCTACGCAAGCGGTTCCCAAAGAGCTTTAGAACAAGGCATAATTTTCCCTGCTGGCTCCTTGGGCATGAAAACCCTCTCCAGCCATATGGCCATTTTTGTGCCTGGCGCGACGCCAAGAGGGAAAGGGTGTTGTCGAGGCTGAAGGCAGCAGGAAAGCCTGCAGCCCCCAGGTCTGTGGGGCTATGCAAGCGGTTCCCAAAGAGCTTTAGAACAAGGCATAGTTTTCCCTGCTGGTTCCTTGGGCGTGGGACCCATCTCCAGCCATATGGCCATTTCTGTGCCTCGCGCATCGCCAAGTTGGAAAGGGTGGTTTTGAGGAAGAAGGCAGCAGGAAAGCCTGTAGCCCCCAGGTCTGTGGGGTTACGCAAGCGGTTCCCAAAGAGCTTTAGAACAAGGCATAGTTTTCCCTGCTGGCTCCTTGGGCGTGAAAACCCTCTCCAGCCATATGGCCATTTTTGTGCCTGGCGCGACGCCAAGTGGGAAAGGGTGTTGTCGAGGCTGAAGGCAGCAGGAAAGCCTGCAGCCCCCAGGTCTGTGGGGCTACGCAAGCGGTTCCCAAAGAGCTTTAGAACAAGGCATAATTTTCCCTGCTGGCTCTTTGGGCGTGAAACCCGTCTCCAGCCATATGGCCATTTTTGTGCCTGGTGCGGCGCCAAGTGGGGAAGGGTGGTTTTGAGGCTGAAGGCAGAAGGGAAGCCTGCAGCCCCCAGGTCTGTGGGGCTACGCACGCGGTTCCCAAAGAGCTTTACAACAAGGCATAATTTTCCCTGCTGGTTCTTTGGCGTGGGACCCATCTCCAGCCATATGGCCATTTTTGTGGCTGGCGCGGCGCCAAGTGGGAAAGGGTGGTTTTGAGGCTGAAGGCAGAAGGGAAGCCTGCAGCCCCCAGGTCTGTGGTTCTACGCAAGCGGTTTCCAAAGAGCTTTAGAACAAGGCATAGTTTTCCCTGCTGGCTCCTTGGGCGTGAAAACCCTCTCCAGCCATATGGCCATTTTTGTGCCTGGCGCGGCGCCAAGTGGGAATGGGTGGTTTTGAGGAAGAAGGCAGCAGGAAAGTCTGTAGCCCCCAGGTCTGTGGGGCTACGCACGCTGTTCCCAAAGAGCTTTAGAACAAGGCATAATTTTCCCTGCTGGTTCTTTGGGCGTGGGACCCATCTCCAGCCATATGGCCATTTTTGTGCCTGGCGCGGCGCCAAGTGGGAAAGGGTGGTTTTGAGGAAGAAGGCAGCAGGAAAGCCTGCAGCCGCCAGGTCTGTGGGGCTACGCAAGCAGTTCCCAAAGAGCTTCAGAACAAGGCATAGTTTTCCCTGCTGGTTCTTTGGGCGTGGGACCCCTCTCCAGCCATATGGCCATTTTTGTGCCTGGCGCGGCGCCAAGTGGGAAAGGGTTGTTTTGAGGCTGAAGGCAGCAGGAAAGCCTGCAGCCCCCAGGTCTGTGGGGCTACGCAAGCAGTTCCCAAAGAGCTTCAGAACAAGGCATAGTTTTCCCTGCTGGCTCCTTGGGTGTGGGACCCATCTCCAGCAATATGGCCATTTTTGTGCCTGGCACGGCGCCTACTGGGGAAGGGTGGTTTTGAGGAAGAAGGCAGAAGGGAAGCCTGCAGCCCCCAGGTCTGTGGGGCTACGCAAGCAGTTCCCAAAGAGCTTCAGAACAAGGCATAGTTTTCCCTGCTGGCTCCTTGGGCGTGGGACCCATCTCCAGCCATATGGCCATTTTTGTGCCTGGCGCGGCGCCAAGTGGGAAAGGGCGGTTTTGAGGCTGAAGGCAGCAGGAAAGCCTGTAGCCCCCAGGTCTGTGGGGCTACGCAAACGTTTCCCAAAGAGCTTTAGAACAAGGCATAGTTTTTCCTGCTGGCTCTTTGGGCGTGAAACCCCTCTCCAGCCATATGGCCATTTTTGTGCCTGGTGCGGCGCCAAGTGGGAAAGGGTGGTTTTGAGGGTGAAGGCAGAAGGGAAGCCTGCAGCCCCCAGGTCTGTGGAGCTACGCACGCGGTTCCCAAAGAGCTTTAGAACAAGGCATAGTTTTCCCTGCTGGTTCTTTGGGCGTGGGACCCATCTCCAGCCATATGGCCATTTTTGTGCCTGGCGCGGCGCCAAGTGGGAATGGGTGGTTTTGAGGCTGAAGGCAGCAGGAAAGCCTGCAGCCCCCAGGTCTGTGGGGCTACGCAAGCGGTTTCCAAAGAGCTTTAGAACAAGGCATAGTTTTCCCTGCTGGTTCCTTGGGCGTGAAAACCCTCTCCAGCCATATGGCCATTTTTGTGCCTGGCGCGGCGCCAAGTGGGAAAGGGTGGTTTTGAGGCTGAAGGCAGCAGGAAAGCCCGCACCCCCCAGGTCTGTGGGGCTACGTAAGCGGTTTCCAAAGAGCTTTAGAACAAGGCATAATTTTCCCTGCTGGCTCCTTGGGCGTGGGACCCATCTCCAGCCATATGGCCATTTTTGTGCGTGGTGCGGCGCCAAGTGGGAAAGGGTGGTGTTGAGGCTGAAGGCAGCAGGAAAGCCTGCAGCCCCCAGGTCTGTGGGGCTACGCAAGAGGTTCTCAAAGAGCTTTAGAACAAGGCATAGTTTTTCCTGCTGGCTCCTTGGGCGTGAAAACCCTCTCCAGCCATATGGCCATTTTTGTGCGTGGCGCGGCGCCAAGTGGGAAAGGGTGGTTTTGAGGCTGAAGGCAGCAGGAAAGCCTGCAGCCCCCAGGTCTGTGGGGCTATGCAAGCGGTTCCCAAAGAGCTTTAGAACAAGGCATAGTTTTCCCTGCTGGCTCTTTGGGCGTGAAACCCATTTCCAGCCATATGGCCATTTTTGTGCCTGGCACGGCGCCTACTGGGGAAGGGTGGTGTTGAGGCTGAAGGCAGAAGGGAAGCCTGCAGCCCCCAGGTCTGTGGGGCTACGCAAGCGGTTCCCAAAGAGCTTTAGAACAAGGCATAATTTTCCCTGCTGGCTCTTTGGGCGTGAAACCCGTCTCCAGCCATATGGCCATTTTTGTGCCTGGTGCGGCGCCAAGTGGGAATTGGTGGTTTTGAGGGTGAAGGCAGAAGGGAAGCCTGCAGCCCCCAGGTCTGTGGGGCTACGCACGCGGTTCCCAAAGAGCTTTACAACAAGGCATAATTTTCCCTGCTGGTTCTTTGGGCGTGGGACCCATCTCCAGCCATATGGCCATTTTTGTGGCTGGCGCGGCGCCAAGTGGGAAAGGGTGGTTTTGAGGCTGAAGGCAGCAGGAAAGCCTGCAGCCCCCAGGTCTGTGGGGCTACGCAAGCGGTTTCCAAAGAGCTTTAGATCAAGGCATAGTTTTCCCTGCTGGTTCCTTGGGCGTGAAAACCCTCTCCAGCCATATGGCCATTTTTGTGCCTGGCGCGGCGCCAAGTGGGAAAGGGTGGTTTTGAGGCTGAAGGCAGCAGGAAAGCCCGCACCCCCCAGGTCTGTGGGGCTACGTAAGCGGTTCCCAAAGAGCTTTAGAACAAGGCATAATTTTCCCTGCTGGCTCCTTGGGCGTGGGACCCATCTCCATCCATATGGCCATTTTTGTGGCTGGCGCGGCGCCAAGTGGGAAAGGGTGGTTTTGAGGCTGAAGGCAGCAGGAAAGCCTGCAGCCCCCAGGTCTGTGGGGCTATGCAAGCGGTTCCCAAAGAGCTTTAGAACAAGGCATAGTTTTCCCTGCTGGCTCTTTGGGCGTGAAACCCATTTCCAGCCATATGGCCATTTTTGTGCCTGGCACGGCGCCTACTGGGGAAGGGTGGTGTTGAGGCTGAAGGCAGAAGGGAAGCCTGCAGCCCCCAGGTCTGTGGGGCTACGCAAGCGGTTCCCAAAGAGCTTTAGAACAAGGCATAGTTTTCCCTGCTGGTTCTTTGGGCGTGGGACCCATCTCCAGCCATATGGCCATTTTTGTGCCTGGCGCGGCGCCAAGTGGGAAAGGGTGGTTTTGAGGAAGAAGGCAGCAGGAAAGCCTGCAGCCGCCAGGTCTGTGGGGCTACGCAAGCGGTTCCCAAAGAGCTTTAGAACAAGGCACAGTTTTTCCTGCTGGCTCTTTGGGCGTGAAACCCCTCTCCAGCCATATGGCCATTTTTGTGCCTGGCGCGGCGCCAAGTGGGGAAGGGTGGTTTTGAGGCTGAAGGCAGAAGGGAAGCCTGCAGCCCCCAGGTCTGTGGGGCTACGCAAGCGGTTCCCAAAGAGCTTTACAACAAGGCATAATTTTCCCTGCTGGTTCTTTGGGCGTGGGACCCATCTCCAGCAATATGGCCATTTTTGTGCCTGGCACGGCGCCTACTTGGGAAGGGTGGTTTTGAGGAAGAAGGCAGAAGGGAAACCTGCAGGCCCCAGGTCTGTGGGGCTACGCAAGCAGTTCCCAAAGAGCTTTAGAACAAGGCATAATTTTCCCTGCTGGCTCCTTGGGCGTGGGACCCATCTCCAGCCATATGGCCATTTTTGTGCCTGGCGCGGCGCCAAGTGGGAAAGGGCGGTTTTGAGGCTGAAGGCAGCAGGAAAGCCTGTAGCCCCCAGGTCTGTGGGGCTACGCAAACGTTTCCCAAAGAGCTTTAGAACAAGGCATAGTTTTTCCTGCTGGCTCTTTGGGCGTGAAACCCCTCTCCAGCCATATGGCCATTTTTGTGCCTGGTGCGGCGCCAAGTGGGGAAGGGTGGTTTTGAGGGTGAAGGCAGAAGGGAAGCCTGCAGCCCCCAGGTCTGTGGAGCTACGCACGCGGTTCCCAAAGAGCTTTAGAACAAGGCATAATTTTCCCTGCTGGTTCTTTGGGCGTGGGACCCATCTCCAGCCATATGGCCATTTTTGTGCCTGGCGCGGCGCCAAGTCGGAAAGGGTGGTTTTGAAGGTGAAGGCAGCAGGAAAGCCTGCAGCCCCCAGGTCTGTGGGGCTACGCAAGCGGTTCCCAAAGAGCTTTAGAACAAGGCATAATTTTCCCTGCTGGCTCCTTGGGCATGAAAACCCTCTCCAGCCATATGGCCATTTTTGTGCCTGGCGCGACGCCAAGTGGGAAAGGGTGTTGTCGAGGCTGAAGGCAGCAGGAAAGCCTGCAGCCCCCAGGTCTGTGGGGCTACGCAAGCGGTTCCCAAAGAGCTTTAGAACAAGGCATAATTTTCCCTGCTGGCTCCTTGGGCGTGGGACCCATCTCCAGCCATATGGCCATTTTTGTGCCTGGCGCGGCGCCAAGTGGGAAAGGGTGGTTTTGAAGGTGAAGGCAGCAGGAAAGCCTGCAGCCCCCAGGTCTGTGGGGCTACGCAAGCGGTTCCCAAAGAGCTTTAGAACAAGGCATAATTTTCCCTGCTGGCTCCTTGG
Organism: Larus michahellis; assembly: GCF_964199755.1. NCBI lineage: Eukaryota > Metazoa > Chordata > Aves > Charadriiformes > Laridae > Larus > Larus michahellis. The sequence goes on along the minus strand of NW_027436247.1, from coordinate 114,552 downwards.
GATGAAAACCCTCTCCAGCCATATGGCCATTTTTGTGCCTGGCGCGACGCCAAGTGGGAAAGGGTGTTGTCGAGGCTGAAGGCAGCAGGAAAGCCTGCAGCCCCCAGGTCTGTGGGGCTACGCAAACGTTTCCCAAAGAGCTTTAGAACAAGGCATAATTTTCCCTGCTGGCTCTTTGGGCGTGAAACCCGTCTCCAGCCATATGGCCATTTTTGTGCCTGGTGCGGCGCCAAGTGGGAATGGGTGGTTTTGAGGGTGAAGGCAGAAGGGAAGCCTGCAGCCCCCAGGTCTGTGGGGCTACGCACGCGGTTCCCAAAGAGCTTTACAACAAGGCATAATTTTCCCTGCTGGTTCTTTGGGCGTGGGACCCATCTCCAGCCATATGGCCATTTTTGTGGCTGGCGCGGCGCCAAGTGGGAAAGGGTGGTTTGGGGCTGAAGGCAGCAGGAAAGCCTGCAGCCGCCAGGTCTGTTGGGCTACGCAAGCGGTTCCCAAAGAGCTTTAGAACAAGGCACAGTTTTTCCTGCTGGCTCTTTGGGCGTGAAACCCCTCTCCAGCCATATGGCCATTTTTGTGCCTGGCGCGGCGCCAAGTGGGGAAGGGTGGTTTTGAGGCTGAAGGCAGAAGGGAAGCCTGCAGCCCCCAGGTCTGTGGGGCTACGCAAGCGGTTCCCAAAGAGCTTCAGAACAAGGCATAGTTTTCCCTGCTGGCTCCTTGGGCGTGGGACCCATCTCCAGCAATATGGCCATTTTTGTGCCTGGCACGGCGCCTACTGGGGAAGGGTGGTTTTGAGGAAGAAGGCAGAAGGGAAGCCTGCAGCCCCCAGGTCTGTGGGGCTACGCAAGCAGTTCCCAAAGAGCTTCAGAACAAGGCATAGTTTTCCCTGCTGGCTCCTTGGGCGTGGTACCCATCTCCAGCCATATGGCCATTTTTGTGCCTGGCGCGGCGCCAAGTGGGAAAGGGCGGTTTTGAGGCTGAAGGCAGCAGGAAAGCCTGTAGCCCCCAGGTCTGTGGGGCTACGCAAACGTTTCCCAAAGAGCTTTAGAACAAGGCATAGTTTTTCCTGCTGGCTCTTTGGGCGTGAAACCCCTCTCCAGCCATATGGCCATTTTTGAGCCTGGTGCGGCGCCAAGTGGGGAAGGGTGGTTTTGAGGCTGAAGGCAGAAGGGAAGCCTGCAGCCCCCAGGTCTGTGGAGCTACGCACGCGGTTCCCAAAGAGCTTTAGAACAAGGCATAGTTTTCCCTGCTGGTTCTTTGGGCGTGGGACCCATCTCCAGCCATATGGCCATTTTTGTGCCTGGCGCGGCGCCAAGTGGGAATGGGTGGTTTTGAGGCTGAAGGCAGCAGGAAAGCCTGCAGCCCCCAGGTCTGTGGGGCTACGCAAGCGGTTTCCAAAGAGCTTTAGAACAAGGCATAGTTTTCCCTGCTGGTTCCTTGGGCGTGAAAACCCTCTCCAGCCATATGGCCATTTTTGTGCCTGGCGCGGCGCCAAGTGGGAAAGGGTGGTTTTGAGGCTGAAGGCAGCAGGAAAGCCCGCACCCCCCAGGTCTGTGGGGCTACGTAAGCGGTTCCCAAAGAGCTTTAGAACAAGGCATAATTTTCCCTGCTGGCTCCTTGGGCATGTGACCCTTCTCCAGCCATATGGCCATTTTTGTGCCTGGCGCGGCGCCAAGTGGAAAAGGGTGGTTTTGAAGGTGAAGGCAGCAGGAAAGCCTGCAGCCCCCAGGTCTGTGGGGCTACGCAAGCGGTTCCCGAAGAGCTTTAGAACAAGGCATAATTTTCCCTGCTGGCTCCTTGGGCATGAAAACCCTCTCCAGCCATATGGCCATTTTTGTGCCTGGCACGGCGCCTACTGGGAAAGGGTGTTGTCGAGGCTGAAGGCAGCAGGAAAGCCTGCAGCCCCCAGGTCTGTGGGGCTACGCACGCTGTTCCCAAAGAGCTTTAGAACAAGGCATAATTTTCCCTGCTGGTTCTTTGGGCGTGGGACCCATCTCCAGCCATATGGCCATTTTTGTGCCTGGCGCGGCGCCAAGTGGGAAAGGGTGGTTTTGAGGAAGAAGGCAGCAGGAAAGCCTGCAGCCGCCAGGTCTGTGGGGCTACGCAAGCAGTTCTCAAAGAGCTTCAGAACAAGGCATAGTTTTCCCTGCTGGTTCTTTGGGCGTGGGACCCCTCTCCAGCCATATGGCCATTTTTGTGCCTGGCGCGGCGCCAAGTGGGAAAGGGTTGTTTTGAGGCTGAAGGCAGCAGGAAAGCCTGCAGCCCCCAGGTCTGTGGGGCTACGCAAGCAGTTCCCAAAGAGCTTCAGAACAAGGCATAGTTTTCCCTGCAGGCTCCTTGGGTGTGGGACCCATCTCCAGCAATATGGCCATTTTTGTGCCTGGCACGGCGCCTACTGGGGAAGGGTGGTTTTGAGGAAGAAGGCAGAAGGGAAGCCTGCAGCCCCCAGGTCTGTGGGGCTACGCAAGCAGTTCCCAAAGAGCTTCAGAACAAGGCATAGTTTTCCCTGCTGGCTCCTTGGGCGTGGTACCCATCTCCAGCCATATGGCCATTTTTGTGCCTGGCGCGGCGCCAAGTGGGAAAGGGCGGTTTTGAGGCTGAAGGCAGCAGGAAAGCCTGTAGCCCCCAGGTCTGTGGGGCTACGCAAACGTTTCCCAAAGAGCTTTAGAACAAGGCATAGTTTTTCCTGCTGGCTCTTTGGGCGTGAAACCCCTCTCCAGCCATATGGCCATTTTTGAGCCTGGTGCGGCGCCAAGTGGGGAAGGGTGGTTTTGAGGCTGAAGGCAGAAGGGAAGCCTGCAGCCCCCAGGTCTGTGGAGCTACGCACGCGGTTCCCAAAGAGCTTTAGAACAAGGCATAGTTTTCCCTGCTGGTTCTTTGGGCGTGGGACCCATCTCCAGCCATATGGCCATTTTTGTGCCTGGCGCGGCGCCAAGTGGGAAAGGGTGGTTTTGAGGCTGAAGGCAGCAGGAAAGCCCGCACCCCCCAGGTCTGTGGGGCTACGTAAGCGGTTCCCAAAGAGCTTTAGAACAAGGCATAATTTTCCCTGCTGGCTCCTTGGGCGTGTGACCCATCTCCAGCCATATGGCCATTTTTGTGCCTGGCGCGGCGCCAAGTGGAAAAGGGTGGTTTTGAAGGTGAAGGCAGCAGGAAAGCCTGCAGCCCCCAGGTCTGTGGGGCTACGCAAGCGGTTCCCAAAGAGCTTTAGAACAAGGCATAATTTTCCCTGCTGGTTCTTTGGGCGTGGGACCCATCTCCAGCCATATGGCCATTTTTGTGCCTGGCGCGGCGCCAAGTGGGACAGGGTGGTTTTGAGGAAGAAGGCAGCAGGAAAGCCTGCAGCCGCCAGGTCTGTGGGGCTACGCAAGCAGTTCCCAAAGAGCTTCAGAACAAGGCATAGTTTTCCCTGCTGGTTCTTTGGGCGTGGGACCCCTCTCCAGCCATATGGCCATTTTTGTGCCTGGCGCGGCGCCAAGTGGGAAAGGGTTGTTTTGAGGCTGAAGGCAGCAGGAAAGCCTGCAGCCCCCAGGTCTGTGGGGCTACGCAAGCAGTTCCCAAAGAGCTTCAGAACAAGGCATAGTTTTCCCTGCAGGCTCCTTGGGTGTGGGACCCATCTCCAGCAATATGGCCATTTTTGTGCCTGGCACGGCGCCTACTGGGGAAGGGTGGTTTTGAGGAAGAAGGCAGAAGGGAAGCCTGCAGCCCCCAGGTCTGTGGGGCTACGCAAGCAGTTCCCAAAGAGCTTCAGAACAAGGCATAGTTTTCCCTGCTGGCTCCTTGGGCGTGGGACCCATCTCCAGCCATATGGCCATTTTTGTGCCTGGCGCGGCGCCAAGTGGGAAAGGGCGGTTTTGAGGCTGAAGGCAGCAGGAAAGCCTGTAGCCCCCAGGTCTGTGGGGCTACGCAAACGTTTCCCAAAGAGCTTTAGAACAAGGCATAGTTTTTCCTGCTGGCTCTTTGGGCGTGAAACCCCTCTCCAGTCATATGGCCATTTTTGTGCCTGGTGCGGCGCCAAGTGGGGAAGGGTGGTTTTGAGGCTGAAGGCAGCAGGAAAGCCTGCATCCCCCAGGTCTGTGGGGCTACGCAAGCGGTTCCCAAAGAGCTTTAGAACAAGGCATAGTTTTCCCTGCTGGTTCCTTGGGCGTGAAAACCCTCTCCAGCCATATGGCCATTTTTGTGCCTGGCGCGGCGCCAAGTGGGAATGGGTGGTTTTGAGGCTGAAGGCAGCAGGAAAGCCCGCACCCCCCAGGTCTGTGGGGCTACGTAAGCGGTTCCCAAAGAGCTTTAGAACAAGGCATAATTTTCCCTGCTGGCTCCTTGGGCGTGGGACCCATCTCCAGCCATATGGCCATTTTTTTGTCTGGCGCGGCGCCAAGTGGAAAAGGGTGGTTTTGAAGGTGAAGGCAGCAGGAAAGCCTGCAGCCCCCAGGTCTGTGGGGCTACGCAAGCGGTTCCCAAAGAGCTTTAGAACAAGGCATAATTTTCCCTGCTGGCTCCTTGGGCATGAAAACCCTCTCCAGCCATATGGCCATTTTTGTGCCTGGCGCGACGCCAAGAGGGAAAGGGTGTTGTCGAGGCTGAAGGCAGCAGGAAAGCCTGCAGCCCCCAGGTCTGTGGGGCTATGCAAGCGGTTCCCAAAGAGCTTTAGAACAAGGCATAGTTTTCCCTGCTGGTTCTTTGGGCGTGGGACCCATCTCCAGCCATATGGCCATTTTTGTGCCTCGCGCAGCGCCAAGTTGGAAAGGGTGGTTTTGAGGAAGAAGGCAGCAGGAAAGCCTGCAGCCACCAGGTCTGTGGGGTTACGCAAGCGGTTCCCAAAGAGCTTTAGAACAAGGCATAGTTTTCCCTGCTGGCTCCTTGGGCGTGAAAACCCTCTCCAGCCATATGGCCATTTTTGTGCCTGGCGCGACGCCAAGTCGGAAAGGGTGTTGTCGAGGCTGAAGGCAGCAGGAAAGCCTGCAGCCCCCAGGTCTGTGGGGCTACGCAAGCGGTTCCCAAAGAGCTTTAGAACAAGGCATAATTTTCCCTGCTGGCTCTTTGGGCGTGAAACCCGTCTCCAGCCATATGGCCATTTTTGTGCCTGGTGCGGCGCCAAGTGGGGAAGGGTGGTTTTGAGGCTGAAGGCAGAAGGGAAGCCTGCAGCCCCCAGGTCTGTGGGGCTACGCAAGCGGTTTCCAAAGAGCTTTAGAACAAGGCATAGTTTTCCCTGCTGGCTCCTTGGGCGTGAAAACCCTCTCCAGCCATATGGCCATTTTTGTGCCTGGCGCGGCGCCAAGTGGGAATGGGTGGTTTTGAGGCTGAAGGCAGCAGGAAAGTCTGTAGCCCCCAGGTCTGTGGGGCTACGCACGCTGTTCCCAAAGAGCTTTAGAACAAGGCATAATTTTCCCTGCTGGTTCTTTGGGCGTGGGACCCATCTCCAGCCATATGGCCATTTTTGTGCCTGGCGCGGCGCCAAGTGGGAAAGGGTGGTTTTGAGGAAGAAGGCAGCAGGAAAGCCTGCAGCCCCCAGGTCTGTGGGGCTACGCAAGCAGTTCCCAAAGAGCTTCAGAACAAGGCATAGTTTTCCCTGCTGGCTCCTTGGGCGTGGGACCCATCTCCAGCCATATGGCCATTTTTGTGCCTGGCGCGGCGCCAAGTGGGAAAGGGCGGTTTTGAGGCTGAAGGCAGCAGGAAAGCCTGTAGCCCCCAGGTCTGTGGGGCTACGCAAACATTTCCCAAAGGGCTTTAGAACAAGGCATAGTTTTTCCTGCTGGCTCTTTGGGCGTGAAACCCCTCTCCAGCCATATGGCCATTTTTGTGCCTGGTGCGGCGCCAAGTGGGGAAGGGTGGTTTTGAGGCTGAAGGCAGCAGGAAAGCCTGCAGCCCCCAGGTCTGTGGGGCTACGCAAGCGGTTTCCAAAGAGCTTTAGAACAAGGCATAGTTTTCCCTGCTGGTTCCTTGGGCGTGAAAACCCTCTCCAGCCATATGGCCATTTTTGTGCCTGGCGCGGCGCCAAGTGGGAAAGGGTGGTTTTGAGGCTGAAGGCAGCAGGAAAGCCCGCACCCCCCAGGTCTGTGGGGCTACGTAAGCGGTTCCCAAAGAGCTTTAGAACAAGGCATAATTTTCCCTGCTGGCTCCTTGGGCGTGGGACCCATCTCCAGCCATATGGCCATTTTTTTGTCTGGCGCGGCGCCAAGTGGAAAAGGGTGGTTTTGAAGGTGAAGGCAGCAGGAAAGCCTGCAGCCCCCAGGTCTGTGGGGCTACGCAAGCGGTTCCCAAAGAGCTTTAGAACAAGGCATAGTTTTCCCTGCTGGTTCTTTGTGCGTGGGACCCATCTCCAGCCATATGGCCATTTTTGTGCCTCGCGCAGCGCCAAGTTGGAAAGGGTGGTTTTGAGGAAGAAGGCAGCAGGAAAGCCTGCAGCCACCAGGTCTGTGGGGTTACGCAAGCGGTTCCCAAAGAGCTTTAGAACAAGGCATAGTTTTCCCTGCTGGTTCCTTGGGCGTGAAAACCCTCTCCAGCCATATGGCCATTTTTGTGCCTGGCGCGACGCCAAGTCGGAAAGGGTGTTGTCGAGGCTGAAGGCAGCAGGAAAGCCTGCAGCCCCCAGGTCTGTGGGGCTACGCAAGCGGTTCCCAAAGAGCTTTAGAACAAGGCATAATTTTCCCTGCTGGCTCTTTGGGCGTGAAACCCGTCTCCAGCCATATGGCCATTTTTGTGCCTGGTGCGGCGCCAAGTGGGAAAGGGTGGTTTTGAGGCTGAAGGCAGCAGGAAAGCCTGCAGCCCCCAGGTCTGTGGGGCTACGCAAGCGGTTTCCAAAGAGCTTTAGAACAAGGCATAGTTTTTCCTGCTGGCTCCTTGGGCGTGAAAACCCTCTCCAGCCATATGGCCATTTTTGTGCCTGGCGCGGCGCCAAGTGGGAAAGGGTGGTTTTGAGGCTGAAGGCAGCAGGAAAGCCCGCACCCCCCAGGTCTGTGGGGCTACGCAAGCGGTTCCCAAAGAGCTTTAGAACAAAGCATAATTTTCCCTGCTGGCTCCTTGGGCGTGGGACCCATCTCCAGCCATATGGCCATTTTTTTGTCTGGCGCGGCGCCAAGTGGAAAAGGGTGGTTTTGAAGGTGAAGGCAGCAGGAAAGCCTGCAGCCCCCAGGTCTGTGGGGCTACGCAAGCGGTTCCCAAAGAGCTTTAGAACAAGGCATAATTTTCCCTGCTGGCTCCTTGGGCATGAAAACCCTCTCCAGCCATATGGCCATTTTTGTGGCTGGCGCATCGCCAAGTGGGAAAGGGTGGTTTTGAGGCTGAAGGCAGAAGGGAAGACTGCAGCCCCCAGGTCTGTGGTGCTACGCAAGCGGTTTCCAAAGAGCTTTAGAACAAGGCATAGTTTTCCCTGCTGGCTCCTTGGGCGTGAAAACCCTCTCCAGCCATATGGCCATTTTTGTGCCTGGCGCGGCGCCAAGTGGGAAAGGGTGGTTTTGAGGAAGAAGGCAGCAGGAAAGCCTGCAGCCGCCAGGTCTGTGGGGCTACGCAAGCGGTTCCCAAAGAGCTTTAGAACAAGGCACAGTTTTTCCTGCTGGCTCTTTGGGCGTGAAAACCCTCTCCAGCCATATGGCCATTTTTGTGCCTGGCGTGGTGCCAAGTGGGGAAGGGTGGTTTTGAGGCTGAAGGCAGAAGGGAAGCCTGCAGCCCCCAGGTCTGTGGGGCTACGCAAGCGGTTCCCAAAGAGCTTTAGAACAAGGCATAGTTTTCCCTGCTGGTTCTTTGGGCGTGGGACCCATCTCCAGCAATATGGCCATTTTTGTGCCTGGCACGGCGCCTACAGGGAAAGGGTGGTTTTGAGGAAGAAGGCAGAAGGGAAACCTGCAGCCCCCAGGTCTGTGGGGCTACGCACGCGGTTCCCAAAGAGCTTTAGCACAAGGCATAGTTTTCCCTGCTGGTTCTTTGGGCGTGGGACCCCTCTCCAGCCATATGGCCATTTTTGTGCCTGGCGCGGCGCCAAGTGGGAAAGGGTTGTTTTGAGGCTGAAGGCAGCAGGAAAGCCTGCAGCCGCCAGGTCTGTAGGGCTACGCAAGCAGTTCCCAAAGAGCTTCAGAACAAGGCATAGTTTTCCCTGCTGGCTCCTTGGGCATGGGACCCATCTCCAGCAATATGGCCATTTTTGTGCCTGGCACGGCGCCTACTGGGGAAGGGTGGTTTTGAGGAAGAAGGCAGAAGGGAAGCCTGCAGCCCCCAGGTCTGTGGGGCTACGCAAGCAGTTCCCAAAGAGCTTCAGAACAAGGCATAGTTTTCCCTGCTGGCTCCTTGGGCTTGGGACCCATCTCCAGCCATATGGCCATTTTTGTGCCTGGCGCGGCGCCAAGTGGGAAAGGGCGGTTTTGAGGCTGAAGGCAGCAGGAAAGCCTGTAGCCCCCAGGTCTGTGCGGCTACGCAAACGTTTCCCAAAGAGCTTTAGAACAAGGCATAGTTTTTCCTGCTGGCTCTTTGGGCGTGAAACCCCTCTCCAGCTATATGGCCATTTTTGTGCCTGGTGCGGCGCCAAGTGGGAAGGGTGGTTTTGAGGCTGAAGGCAGCAGGAAAGCCTGCATCCCCCAGGTCTGTGGAGCTACGCACGCGGTTCCCAAAGAGCTTTAGAACAAGGCATAGTTTTCCCTGCTGGTTCTTTGGGCGTGGGACCCATCTCCAGCCATACGGCCATTTTTGTGCCTCGCGCAGCGCCAAGTGGGAAAGGGTGGTTTTGAGGCTGAAGGCAGCAGGAAAGCCTGCAGCCCCCAGGTCTGTGGGGCTACGCAAGCGGTTCCCAAAGACCTTTAGAACAAGGCATAATTTTCCCTGCTGGCTCCTTGGGCGTGGGACCCATCTCCAGCCATATGGCCATTTTTTGTCTGGCGCGGCGCCAAGTGGAAAAGGGTGGTTTTGAAGGTGAAGGCAGCAGGAAAGCCTGCAGCCCCCAGGTCTGTGGGGCTACGCAAGCGGTTCCCAAAGAGCTTTAGAACAAGGCATAATTTTCCCTGCTGGCTCCTTGGGCATGAAAACCCTCTCCAGCCATATGGCCATTTTTGTGCCTGGCGCGACGCCAAGAGGGAAAGGGTGTTGTCGAGGCTGAAGGCAGCAGGAAAGCCTGCAGCCCCCAGGTCTGTGGGGCTATGCAAGCGGTTCCCAAAGAGCTTTAGAACAAGGCAGAATTTTTCCCTGCTGGTTCTTTGGGCGTGGGACCCATCTCCAGCCATATGGCCATTTCTGTGCCTCGCGCAGCGCCAAGTTGGAAAGGGTGGTTTTGAGGAAGAAGGCAGCAGGAAAGCCTGCAGCCACCAGGTCTGTGGGGCTACGCAAGCGGTTCCCAAAGAGCTTTAGAACAAGGCATAGTTTTCCCTGCTGGCTCTTTGGGCGTGAAAACCCTCTCCAGCCATATGGCCATTTTTGTGCCTGGCGCGACGCCAAGTGGGAAAGGGTGTTGTCGAGGCTGAAGGCAGCAGGAAAGCCTGCAGCCCCCAGGTCTGTGGGGCTACGCAAGCGGTTCCCAAAGAGCTTTAGATCAAGGCATAATTTTCCCTGCTGGCTCTTTGGGCGTGAAACCCGTCTCCAGCCATATGGCCATTTTTGTGCCTGGCGCGGCGCCAAGTGGGGAAGGGTGGTTTTGAGGCTGAAGGCAGAAGGGAAGCCTGCAGCCCCCAGGTCTGTGGGGCTACGCAAGCGGTTCCCAAAGGGCTTTAGAACAAGGCATAGTTTTCCCTGCTGGCTCCTTGGGCGTGAAAACCCTCTCCAGCCATATGGCCATTTTTGTGCCTGGCGCGGCGCCAAGTGGGAATGGGTTGTTTTGAGGCTGAAGGCAGCAGGAAAGTCTGTAGCCCCCAGGTCTGTGGGGCTACGCACGCTGTTCCCAAAGAGCTTTAGAACAAGGCATAATTTTCCCTGCTGGTTCTTTGGGCGTGGGACCCATCTCCAGCCATATGGCCATTTTTGTGCCTGGCGCGGCGCCAAGTGGGAAAGGGTGGTTTTGAGGCTGAAGGCAGCAGGAAAGCCTGCAGCCCCCAGGTCTGTGGGGCTACGCAAGCGGTTCCCAAAGAGCTTTAGAACAAGGCATAGTTTTCCCTGCTGGCTCCTTGGGCGTGAAAACCCTCTCCAGCCATATGGCCATTTTTGTGCCTGGCGCGGCGCCAAGTGGGAAAGGGTGGTTTTGAGGCTGAAGGCAGCAGGAAAGCCTGCAGCCCCCAGGTCTGTGGGGCTACGCAGGCGTTTCCCAAAGAGCTTTAGAACAAGGCATAGTTTTCCCTGCTGGTTCTTTGGGCGTGGGACCCATCTCCAGCCATATGGCCATTTTTGTGCCTGGCACGGCGCCTACTTGGGAAAGGGTGGTTTTGAGGCTGAAAGCAGCAGGAAAGCCTGCAGCCCCCAGGTCTGTGGGGCTACGCAAGCGGTTTCCAAAGAGCTTTAGAACAAGGCATAGTTTTCCCTGCTGTTTCCTTGGGCGTGAAAACCCTCTCCAGCCATATGGCCATTTTTGTGCCTGGCGCGGCGCCAAGTGGGAATGGGTGGTTTTGAGGCTGAAGGCAGCAGGAAAGTCTGTAGCCCCCAGGTCTGTGGGGCTACGCACGCTGTTCCCAAAGAGCTTTAGAACAAGGCATAATTTTCCCTGCTGGTTCTTTGGGCGTGGGACCCATCTCCAGCCATATGGCCATTTTTGTGCCTGGCGCGGCGCCAAGTGGGAAAGGGTGGTTTTGAGGCTGAAGGCAGAAGGGAAGCCTGCAGCCCCCAGGTCTGTGGAGCTACGCAAGCGGTTTCCAAAGAGCTTTAGAACAAGGCATAGTTTTCCCTGCTGGTTCCTTGGGCGTGAAAACCCTCTCCAGCCATATGGCCATTTTTGTGCCTGGCGCGGCGCCAAGAGGGAAAGGGTGTTGTCGAGGCTGAAGGCAGCAGGAAAGCCTGCAGCCCCCAGGTCTGTGGGGCTATGCAAGCGGTTCCCAAAGAGCTTTAGAACAAGGCATAGTTTTCCCTGCTGGTTCTTTGGGCGTGGGACCCATCTCCAGCCATATGGCCATTTTTGTGCCTGGCGCGGCGCCAAGTGGGAAAGGGTGGTTTTGAGGCTGAAGGCAGCAGGAAAGCCTGCAGCCCCCAGGTCTGTGGGGCTACGCAAGCGGTTCCCAAAGAGCTTTAGAACAAGGCACAGTTTTTCCTGCTGGCTCTTTGGGCGTGAAAACCCTCTCCAGCCATATGGCCATTTTTGTGCCTGGCGCGGTGCCAAGTGGGGAAGGGTGGTTTTGAGGCTGAAGGCAGAAGGGAAGCCTGCAGCCCCCAGGTCTGTGGGGCTACGCAAGCGGTTCCCAAAGAGCTTTAGAACAAGGCATAGTTTTCCCTGCTGGTTCTTTGGGCGTGGGACCCATCTCCAGCAATATGGCCATTTTTGTGCCTGGCACGGCGCCTACTGGGGAAGGGTTGTTTTGAGGAAGAAGGCAGAAGGGAAACCTGCAGCCCCCAGGTCTGTGGGGCTACGCACGCGGTTCCCAAAGAGCTTTAGCACAAGGCATAGTTTTCCCTGCTGGTTCATTGGGCGTGGGACCCCTCTCCAGCCATATGGCCATTTTTGTGCCTGGCGCGGCGCCAAGTGGGAAAGGGTTGTTTTGAGGCTGAAGGCAGCAGGAAAGCCTGCCGCCTCCAGGTCTGTGGGGCTACGCAAGCAGTTCCCAAAGAGCTTCAGAACAAGGCATAGTTTTCCCTGCTGGCTCCTTGGGCATGGGACCCATCTCCAGCCATATGGCCATTTTTGTGCCTGGCACGGCGCCTACTGGGGAAGGGTGGTTTTGAGGCTGAAGGCAGCAGGAAAGCCTGCAGCCCCCAAGTCTGTGGGGCTACGCAAGCAGTTCCCAAAGTGCTTCAGAACAAGGCATAGTTTTCCCTGCTGGCTCCTTGGGCGTGAAAACCCTCTCCAGCCATATGGCCATTTTTGTGCCTGGCGCGGCGCCAAGTGGGAAAGGGTGGTTTTGAGGCTGAAGGCAGCAGGAAAGCCTGCAGCCCCCAGGTCTGTGGGGCTACGCAAGCGGTTCCCAAAGAGCTTTAGAACAAGGCATAGTTTTCCCTGCTGGCTCTTTGGGCGGGGGATCCATCTCCAGCCATAGGGCCATTTTTGTGCCTGGCGCGGCTCCATGTGGGAAAGTGTAGTTTTCTGAGGCTGAAGGCAGCAGGAAAGCCTGCAGCCCCCAGGTCTGTGGGGCTACGCAAGCGGTTCCCAAAGAGCTTTAGAACAAGGCATAGTTTTCCCTGCTGGCTCCTTGGGCGGGGGACCCATCTCCAGCCGTATGGCCATTTTTGTGCCTGGCGCGGCTCCATGTGGGAAAGTCTGGTGTCGAGGCTGAAGGCAGCAGGAAAGCCCGCAGCCCCCAGGTCTGTGGGGCTACGTAAGCGGTTCCCAAAGAGCTTTAGAACAAGGCATAGTTTTCCCTGCCAGCTCCTTGGGTGTGGGACCCATCTCCAGCCATATGGCCATTTTTGTGCCTGGCGCGGCGCCAAGTGGGAAAGGGTGGTTTTCTGAGGCTGAAGGCAGTAGGAAAGCCTGCAGCCCCCAGGTCTGTGGGGCTACGCAAGCATTTCCCAAAGAGCTTTAGAACAAGGCATAGTTTTCCCTGCTGGCTCTTTGGGCCGGGGACCCATCTCCAGCCATATGGCCATATTTGTGCCTGGCGCGGCGTCAAGTGGGAAAGGATGGGTTTCTGAGGCTGAAGGCAGCAGGAAAGCCTGCAGCCCCCAGGTCTGTGGGGCTACGCAAGAGGTTCCCAAAGAGCTTTAGAACAAGGCATAGTTTTCCCTGCTGGCTCTTTGGGCGGGGGATCCATCTCCAGCCATAGGGCCATTTTTGTGCCTGGCGCGGCTCCATGTGGGAAAGTGTAGTTTTCTGAGGCTGAAGGCAGCAGGAAAGCCTGCAGCCCCCAGGTCTGTGGGGCTACGCAAGCGGTTCCCAAAGAGCTTTAGAACAAGGCATAGTTTTCCCTGCTGGCTCCTTGGGCGGGGGACCCATCTCCAGCCGTATGGCCATTTTTGTGCCTGGCGCGGCTCCATGTGGGAAAGTCTGGTGTCGAGGCTGAAGGCAGCAGGAAAGCCCGCAGCCCCCAGGTCTGTGGGGCTACGTAAGCGGTTCCCAAAGAGCTTTAGAACAAGGCATAGTTTTCCCTGCCAGCTCCTTGGGCGTGGGACCCATCTCCAGCCATATGGCCATTTTTGTGCCTGCAACGGCTCCAAGATGGAAAGTGTGGTGTCGAGGCTGAAGGCAGCAGGAAAGCCCGCAGCCCCCAGGTCTGTGGGGCTACGCACGCGGTTCCCAAAGAGCTTTAGAACAAGGCATAGCTTTCCCTGCTGGCTCTTTGGGCCGGGGACCCATCTCCAGCCATAGGGCCATTTTTGTGCCTGGCGCGGCGCCAAGTGGGAAAGGGTGGTGTTGAGGCTGAAAGCAGCAGGAAAGTCCGCAGCCCCCAGGTCTGTGGGGCTACGTAAGCGGTTCCCAAAGAGCTTTAGAACAAGGCATAGTTTTCCCTGCTGGCTCTTTGGGCCGGGGACCCATCTCCAGCCATATGGCCATATTTGTGCCTGGCGCGGCGTCAAGTGGGAAAGGATGGTTTTCTGAGGCTGAAGGCAGTAGGAAAGCCTGCAGCCCCCAGGTCTGTGGGGCTACGCAAGCATTTCCCAAAGAGCTTTAGAACAAGGCATAGTTTTCCCTGCTGGCTCTTTGGGCCGGGGACCCATCTCCAGCCATATGGCCATATTTGTGCCTGGCGCGGCGTCAAGTGGGAAAGGATGGGTTTCTGAGGCTGAAGGCAGCAGGAAAGCCTGCAGCCCCCAGGTCTGTGGGGCTACGCAAGAGGTTCCCAAAGAGCTTTAGAACAAGGCATAGTTTTCCCTGCTGGCTCCTTGGGCGGGGGACCCATCTCCAGCCGTATGGCCATTTTTGTGCCTGGCGTGGCTCCATGTGGGAAAGTCTGGTGTCGAGGCTCAAGGCAGCAGGAAAGCCCGCAGCCCCCAGGTCTGTGGGGCTACGTAAGCGGTTCCCAAAGAGCTTTAGAACAAGGCATAGTTTTCCCTGCCAGCTCCTTGGGCGTGGGACCCATCTCCAGCCATATGGCCATTTTTGTGCCTGGCGCGGCGCCAACTGGGAAAGGGTGGTTTTGAGGCTGAAGGCAGCAGGAAAGCCCGCAGCCCGCAGGTCTGTGGGGCTACGCAAGCTGTTCCCAAAGAGCTTTAGAACAAGGCATATTTTTCCCTGCTGGCTCCTTGGGCGGGGGTTCCATCTCCAGCCGTATGGCCATTTTTGTGCCTGCAACGGCTCCAAGAGGGAAAGTGTGGTGTCGAGGCTGAAGGCAGCAGGAAAGCCCGCAGCCCCCAGGTCTGTGGGGCTACGCAAGCGGTTCCCAAAGAGCTTTAGAACAAGGCATAGTTTTCCCTGCTTGCTCTTTGGGCGTGCGACCCATCTGCAGCCATAGGGCATTTTTGTGCCTGGCGCGGCGCCAAGTGGGAAAGGATGGTTTTCTGAGGCTGAAGGCAGCAGGAAAGCCTGCAGCCCCCAGGTCTGTGGGGCTACGCAAGAGGTTCCCAAAGAGCTTTAGAACAAGGCAGAGTTTTCCCTGCTGGCTCTTTGGGCGTGGGACCCATCTCCAGCCGTATGGCCATTTTTGTGCCTGCAACGGCTGCAAGTGGGAAAGGGTGGTTTTGAGGCTGAAGGCAGCAGGAAAGCCCGCAGCCCCCAGGTCTGTGGGGCTATGCAAGCGCTTCCCAAAGAGCTTTCGAACAAGGCATAGTTTTCCCTGCTTGCTCTTTGGGCCTGGGACCCATATCCAGCCATAGGGCCATTTTTGTGCCTGGCGCGGCGCCAAGTGGGAAAGGGTGGTGTCGAGGCTGAAGGTAGCAGGAAAGCCCGCTGCCCCCAGGTCTGTAGGGCTGCGCAAGTGGTTCCCACAGAGCTTTAGAACAAGGCATATTTTTCCCTGCTGGCTCTTTGGGCGTGGGACCCATCTCCAGCCATATGGCCATTTTTGTGCCTGGCGCGGTGCCAAGTGGGAAAGGGTGGTTTTGAGGGTGAAGGCAGCAGGAAAGCCCGCAGCCCGCAGGTCTGTGGGGCTACGCAAGCGGTTCCCAAAGAGCTTTAGAACAAGGCATAGTTTTCCCTGCTGGCTCCTTGGGCGGGGGACTCATCTCCAGCCGTATGGCCATTTTTGTGCCTGCAACGGCTCCAAGAGGGACAGGGTTGTGTCGAGGCTTAAGGCAGCAGGAAAGCCCGCAGCCCCCAGGTCAGTGGGGCTACGCAAGAGGTTCCCAAAGAGCTTTAGAACAAGGCCTAGTTTTCCCTGCTGGCTCTTTGGGCGTGGGACCCATGTCCAGCCATATGGCCATTTTTGTGCCTGGCGCGGTGCCAAGTGGGAAAGGGTGGTGTCGAGGGTGAAGGCAGCAGCAAAGGTCGCAGGCACCAGGTCTGTGGGGGAACGCAAGCTGTTCCCAAAGAGCTTTAGAACAAGGCATAGTTTTCCCTGCTTGCTCTTTGGGCGTGGGACCCATCTCCAGCCGTATGGCCATTTTTGTGCCTGGCGCGACTCCATGTGGGAAAGGGTGGTGTCGAGGCTGAAGGCAGCATGAAAGCCTGCAGCCCCCAGGTCTGTGGGGCTACGCAAGCGGTTCCCAAAGAGCTTTAGAACAAGGCATAGTTTTCCCTGCTGGCTCTTTGGGCGTGGGACCCATCTCCAGCCGTATGGCCATTTTTGTGCCTGGCGCGGCGCCAAGTGGGAAAGGGTGGTTTTCTGTGGGTGAAGGCAGCAGGAAAGCCTGCAGCCCCCAGGTCTGTGGGGCTACGCAAGAGGTTCCCAAAGAGCTTTAGAACAAGGCATAATTTTCCCTGCTGGCTCTTTGGCCGTGGAACTATCTCTAGACATATGGCCATTTTTGTGCCTGGCGCGGCGCCAAGTGGGAAAGGGTGGTTTTCTGAGGCTGAAGGCAGTAGGAAAGCCTGCAGCCGCCAGGTCTGTGGGGCTACGCAAGCGGTTCCCAAAGAGCTTTAGAACAAGGCATAGTTTTCCCTGCTGGCTCTTTGGACATGGGACCCATCTCCAGCCATATGGCCATTTTTGTGCCTGGCGCGGCGCCAAGTGGGAAAGGGTGGTTTTGAGGCTGAAGACAGCAGGAAAGCCCGCAGCCCCCAGGTCTGTGGGGCTACGCAAGCGGTTCCCAAAGAGCTTTAGAACAAGGCATTATTTTCCCTGCTGGCTCTTTGGGCGGGGGTTCCATCTCCAGCCATATGGCCATTTTTGTGCCTGCAACGGCTGCAAGTGGGAAAGGGTGGTTTTGAGGCTGAAAGCAGCAGGAAAGCCTGCAGCCCCCAGGTGTGTGGGTGCTACGCAAGCGGTTCCCAAAGAGCTTTAGAACAAGGCATAATTTTCCCTGCCAGCTCCTTGGGCGTGGGAGACATCTTCAGCCGTATTGCCATTTTTGTTGCTGGCGCGGCGCCAAGTGGGAAAGGGTGGTTTTGAGGCTGAAGGCAGCAGGAAAGCCCGCAGCCCCCAGGTCTGTGGGGCTATGCAAGCGGTTCCCAAAGAGGTTTAGAACAAGGCATAGTTTTCCCTGCTAGCTCTTTGGGCGTGGGACCCATATCCAGCCATAGGGCCATTTTTGTGCCTGGCGCGGCGCCAAGTGGGAAAGGGTGGTGTCGAGGCTGAAGGTAGCAGGAAAGCCCGCTGCCCCCAGGTCTGTGGGGCTACGCAAGCGGTTCCCACAGAGCTTTAGAACAAGGCATATTTTTCCCTGCTGGCTCTTTGGGCGTGGGACCCATCTCCAGCCATATGGCCATTTTTGTGCCTGGCGCGGTGCCAAGTGGGAAAGGGTGGTTTTGAGGGTGAAGGCAGCAGGAAAGCCCGTAGCCCGCAGGTCTGTGGGGCTACGCAAGCGCTTCCCAAAGAGCTTTAGAACAAGGCATAGTTTTCCCTGCTGGCTCCTTGGGCGGGGGACTCATCTCCAGCCGTATGGCCATTTTTGTGCCTGCAACGGCTCCAAGAGGGAAAGGGTTGTGTCGAGGCTTAAGGCAGCAGGAAAGCACGCAGCCCCCAGGTCTGTGGGGCTACGCAAGAGGTTCCCAAAGAGCTTTAGAACAAGGCATAGTTTTCCCTGCTGGCTCTTTGGGCGTGGGACCCATCTCCAGCCATATGGCCATTTTTGTGCCTGGCGCGGTGCCAAGTGGGAAAGGGTGGTTTTGAGGCTGAAGGCAGCAGGAAAGCCTGCAGCCCCCAGGTCTGTGGGGCTACGCAAGCGCTTCCCAAAGAGCTTTAGAACAAGGCAGAGTTTTCCCTGCTGGCTCCTTGGGCGGGGGACTCATCTCCAGCCGTATGGCCATTTTTGTGCCTGCAACGGCTCCAAGAGGGAAAGGGTTGTGTCGAGGCTGAAGGCAGCAGGAAAGCCCGCAGCCCCCAGGTCTGTGGGGCTACGCAAGTGGTTCCCAAAGAGCTTTAGAACAAGGCATAGTTTTCCCTGCTGGCTCTTTGGGCGTGGGACCCATGTCCAGCCATATGGCCATTTTTGTGCCTTGCGCGGGGCCAAGTGGGAAAGGGTGGTGTCGAGGCTGAAGGCAGCAGCAAAGGTCGCAGCCCCCAGGTCTGTGGAGCTACGCAAGCATTTCCCAAAGAGCTTTAGAAGAAGGCATAATTTTCATTGCTGGCTCTTTGGGCGGGGGTTCCATCTCCAGCCGTATGGCCATTTTTGTGCCTGGTGCGGCGCCAAGTGGGAAAGGGTGGTTTTCTGAGGCTGAAGGCAGCAGGAAAGCCTGCAGCCCCCAGGTCTGTGGGGCTACGCAAGAGGTTCTCAAACAGCTTTAGAACAAGGCATAATTTTCCCTGCTGGCTCTTTGGGCGGGGGATCCATCTCCAGCCATATGGCCATTTTTGTGCCTGGCGCGGCGCCAAGTGGGAAAGGGTGGTGTTGAGGCTGAAGGCAGCAGGAAAGCCTGCAGCCGCCAGGTCTGTGGGGCTACGCAAGCGGTTCCCAAAGAGCTTTAGAACAAGGCATAGTTTTCCCTGCTGGCTCTTTGGACATGGGACCCATCTCCAGCCATATGGCCATTTTTGTGCCTGGCGCGGCTCCATGTGGGAAAGGGTGGTTTTGAGGCTGAAGGCAGCAGGAAAGCCCGCAGCCCCCAGGTCTGTGGGGCTACGCAAGCGGTTCCCAAAGAGCTTTAGAACAAGGCATAATTTTCCCTGCTGGCTCCTTGGGCGTGGGGCCCATCTCCAGCCATATGGCCATATTTGTGCCTGCGCGGCGCCAAGTGGGAAAGGGCGGTTTTGAGGGTGAAGGCAGCAGGAAAGCCTGTAGCCCCCAGGTCTGTGGGGCTACGCAAGCGGTTCCCAAAGAGCTTTAGAACAAGGCATAGTTTTTCCTGCTGGCTCTTTGGGCGTGAAACCCCTCTCCAGCCATATGGCCATTTTTGTGCCTGGTGCGGCGCCAAGTGGGAAAGGGTGGTTTTGAGGCTGAAGGCAGAAGGGAAGCCTGCAGCCTCCAGGTCTGTGGAGCTACGCACGCGGTTCCCAAAGAGCTTTAGAACAAGGCATAGTTTTCCCTGCTGGCTCTTTGGGCGTGGGACCCATCTCCAGCCATATGGCCATTTTTGTGCCTGGCCTGGCGCCAAGTGGGGAAGGGTGGTTTTGAGGCTGAACGCAGAAGGGAAGCCGGCAGCCCCCAGGTCTGTGGGGCTACGCAAGCAGTTCCCAAAGAGCTTCAGAACAAGGCATAGTTTTCCCTGCTGGCTCCTTGGGCGTGGGACCCATCTCCAGCAATATGGCCATTTTTGTGCCTGGCACGGCGCCTACTGGGGAAGGGTGGTTTTGAGGAAGAAGGCAGAAGGGAAGCCTGCAGCCCCCAGGTCTGTGGGGCTACGCACGCACTTCCCAAAGAGCTTTAGAACAAGGCATAGTTTTCCCTGCTGTCTCTTTGGGCGTGGGACCCATCTCCAGCCATATGGCCATTTTTGTGGCTGGCGCGGCGCCAAGTGGGAAAGGGTGGTTTTGAGGGTGAAGGCAGCAGGAAAGCCTGCAGCCCCCAGGTCTGTGGGGCTACGCAAGCGGTTCCCAAAGAGCTTTAGAACAAGGCATAATTTTTCCTGCTGGCTCCTTGGGCGTGAAAGCCCTCTCCAGCCATATAGCCATTTTTGTGCCTGGCGCGGCGCCAAGTGGGGAAGGGTGGTTTTGAGGCTGAAGGCAGAAGGGAAGCCTGCAGCCTCCAGGTCTGTGGGGCTATGCAAGCGGTTCCCAAAGAGCTTTAGAACAAGGCATAGTTTTTCCTGCTGGCTCTTTGGGCGTGAAACCCATTTCCAGCCATATGGCCATTTTTGTGCCTGGCGCGGCGCCAAGTGGGAAAGGGTGGTTTTGAGGCTGAAGGCAGAAGGGAAGCCTGCAGCCCCCAGGTGTGTGGGTGCTACGCAAGCGGTTCCCAAAGAGCTTTAGAACAAGGCATAGTTTTCCCTGCTGGTTCTTTGGGCGTGGGACCCATCTCCAGCAATATGGCCATTTTTGTGCCTGGCACGGCGCCTACTGGGGAAGGGTGGTTTTGAGGAAGAAGGCAGAAGGGAAGCCTGCAGCCCCCAGGTCTGTGGGGCTACGCAAGCGGTTCCCAAAGAGCTTTAGAACAAGGCATAGTTTTCCCTGCTGGCTCTTTGGGCGTGAAACCCCTCTCCAGCCATATGGCCATTTTTGTGCCTGGCGCGGTGCCAAGTGGGAAAGGGTGGTTTTGAGGGTGAAGGCAGCAGGAAAGCCTGTAGCCCCCAGGTCTGTGGGGCTACGCAAACGTTTCCCAAAGAGCTTTAGAACAAGGCATAATTTTCCCTGCTGGCTCCTTGGGCGTGGGACCCATCTCCAGCAATATGGCCATTTTTGTGCCTGGCACGGCGCCTACTGGGGAAGGGTGGTTTTGAGGCTGAAGGCAGAAGGGAAGCCTGCAGCCCCCAGGTCTGTGGGGCTACGCACGCGGTTCCCAATGAGCTTTAGAACAAGGCATAGTTTTTCCTGCTGGCTCTTTGGGTGTGAAACCCCTCTCCAGCAATATGGCCATTTTTGTGCCTGGTGCTGCGCCAAGTGGGGAAGGGTGGTTTTGAGGGTGAAGGCAGCAGGAAAGCCTGCAGCCCCCAGATCTGTGGGGCTACGCACGCGGTTCCCAAAGAGCTTTAGAACAAGGCATAATTTTCCCTGCTGGCTCCTTGGGCGTGAAATCCCTCTCCAGCCATATGGCCATTTTTGTGTCTGGCGCGGCGCCAAGTGGGAAAGGGTGTTGTCGAGGCTGAAGGCAGAAGGGAAGCCTGCAGCCCCCAGGTCTGTGGGGCTACGCAAGCGGTTCCCAAAGAGCTTTAGAACAAGGCATGGTTTTCCCTGCTGGTTCTTTGGGCGTGGGACCCATCTCCAGCCATATGGCCATTTTTGTGCCTCGCGCAGCGCCAAGTTGGAAAGGGTGGTTTTGAGGAAGAAGGCAGCAGGAAAGCCTGTAGCCCCCAGGTCTGTGGGGCTACGGAAGCGGTTCCCAAAGAGCTTTAGAACAAGGCATAGTTTTTCCTGCTGGCTCTTTGGGCGTGAAACCCCTCTCCAGCCATATGGCCATTTTTGTGCCTGGTGCGGCGCCAAGTGGGAAAGGGTGGTTTTCTGTGGGTGAAGGCAGCAGGAAAGCCTGCAGCCCCCAGGTCTGTGGGGCTACGCAAGAGGTTCCCAAAGAGCTTTAGAACAAGTCATAATTTTCCCTGCTGGCTCTTTGGGCGTGGAACTATCTCCAGCCATATGGCCATTTTTGTGCCTGGCGCGGCGCCAAGTGGGAAAGGGTGGTTTTCTGAGGCTGAAGGCAGCAGGAAAGCCTGCAGCCGCCAGGTCTGTGGGGCTACGCAAGCGGTTCCCAAAGAGCTTTAGAACAATGCATAGTTTTCCCTGCATGCTCTTTGGGCGTAGGACCCATCTGCAGCCATAGGGCATTTTTGTGCCTGGCGCGGCGCCAAGTGGGAAAGGGTGGTTTTCTAAGGCTGAAGGCAGCAGGAAAGCCTGCAGCCCCCAGGTCTGTGGGGCTACGCAAGAGGTTCCCAAAGAGCTTTAGAACAAGGCAGAGTTTTCCCTGCTGGCTCTTTGGGCGGGGGACCCATCTCCAGCCGTATGGCCATTTTTGTGCCTGCAACGGCTGCAAGTGGGAAAGGGTGGTTTTGAGGCTGAAAGCAGCAGGAAAGCCTGCAGCCCCCAGGTGTGTGGGTGCTACGCAAGCGGTTCCCAAAGAGCTTTAGAACAAGGCATAATTTTCCCTGCCAGCTCCTTGGGCGTGGGAGACATCTCCAGCCGTATGGCCATTTTTGTTGCTGGTGCGGCGCCATGTGGGAAAGGGTGGTTTTGAGGCTGAAGGCAGCAGGAAAGCCCGCAGCCCCCAGGTCTGTGGGGCTATGCAAGCGGTTCCCAAGTAGCTTTAGAACAAGGCATAGTTTTCCCTGCTTGCTCTTTGGGCGTGGGACCCATATCCAGCCATAGGGCCATTTTTGTGCCTGGCGCGGCGCCAAGTGGGAAAGGGTGGTGTCGAGGCTGAAGGTAGCAGGAAAGCCCGCTGCCCCCAGGTCTGTGGGGCTACGCAAGCGGTTCCCACAGAGCTTTAGAACAAGGCATATTTTTCCCTGCTGGTTCTTTGGGCGTGGGACCCATCTCCAGCCATATGGCCATTTTTGTGCCTGGCGCGGTGCCAAGTGGGAAAGGGTGGTTTTGAGGCTGAAGGCAGCAGGAAAGCCCGCAGCCCGCAGGTCTGTGGGGCTACGCAAGCGCTTCCCAAAGAGCTTTAGAACAAGGCATAGTTTTCCCTGCTGGCTCCTTGGGCGTGAAAACCCTCTCCAGCCATATGGCCATTTTTGTGCCTGGCGCGGCGCCAAGTGGGAAAGGGTTGTGTCGAGGCTTAAGGCAGCAGGAAAGCCCGCAGCCCCCAGGTCTGTGGGGCTACGCAAGCGGTTCCCAAAGAGCTTTAGAACAAGGCATAGTTTTCCCTGCTGGCTCTTTGGGCGTGGGACCCATGTCCAGCCATATGGCCATTTTTGTGCCTTGCGCGGGGCCAAGTGGGAAAGGGTGGTGTCGAGGCTGAAGGCAGCAGGAAAGCCTGCAGCCCCCAGGTCTGTGGGGCTACGCAAGCATTTCCCAAAGAGCTTTAGAAGAAGGCATAATTTTCCTTGCTGGCTCTTTGGGCGGGGGTTCCATCTCCAGCCGTATGGCCATTTTTTTGCCTGGCTCGGTGCCAAGTGGGAAAGGGTGGTTTTCTGAGGGTGAAGGCAGCAGGAAAGCCTGCAGCCCCCAGGTCTGTGGGGCTACGCAAGAGGTTCCCAAACAGCTTTAGAACAAGGCATAATTTTCCCTGCTGGCTCTTTGGGCGGGGGATCCATCTCCAGCCATAGGGCCATTTTTGTGCCTGGCGCGGCGCCAAGTGGGAAAGGGTGGTTTTCTGAGGCTGAAGGCAGCAGGAAAGCCTGCAGCCCCCAGGTCTGTGGGGCTACGCAAGCGGTTCCCAAAGAGCTTTAGAACAAGGCATAGTTTTCCCTGCTGGCTCTTTGGGCCGGGGACCCATCTCCAGCCATATGGCCATATTTGTGCCTGGCGCGGCGCCAAGTGGGAAAGGGTGGTTTTCTGAGGCTGAAGGCAGCAGGAAAGCCTGCAGCCGCCAGGTCTGTGGGGCTACGCAAGAGGTTCCCAAAGAGCTTAAGAACAAGGCATAGTTTTTCCTGCTGGCTCTTTGGGCGTGAAACCCGTCTCCAGCCATATGGCCATTTTTGTGCCTGGCACGGCGCCTACTGGGGAATGGTGGTTTTGAGGCTGAAGGCAGAAGGGAAGCCTGCAGCCCCCAGGTCTGTGGGGCTACGCAAGCGGTTCCCAAAGAGCTTCAGAACAAGGCATAGTTTTCCCTGCTGGCTCCTTGGGCGTGGGACCCATCTCCAGCAATATGGCCATTTTTGTGCCTGGCACGGCGCCTACTGGGGAAGGGTGGTTTTGAGGAAGAAGTCAGAAGGGAAGCCTGCAGCCCCCAGGTCTGTGGGGCTACGCACTCGGTTCCCAAAGAGCTTTAGAACAAGGCATAGTTTTCCCTGCTAGATCTTTGAGCGTGGGACCCCTCTCCAGCCATATGGCCATTTTTGTGCCTGGCGCGGCGCCAAGTGGGAAAGGGTGGTTTTGAGGCTGAAGGCAGCAGGAAAGCCTGCAGCCCCCAGGTTTGTGGGGCGACGCAAGCGGTTCCCAAAGAGCTTTAGAACAAGGCATAGTTTTCCCTGCAGGCTCCTTGGGCGTGGGGCCCATCTCCAGCCATATGGCCATATTTGTGCCTGCGCGGCGCCAAGTGGTAAAGGGCGGTTTTGAGGGTGAAGGCAGCAGGAAAGCCTGTAGCCCCCAGGTCTGTGGGGCTACGCAAGCGGTTCCCAAAGAGCTTTAGAACAAGGCATAGTTTTTCCTGCTGGCTCTTTGGGCGTGAAAACCCTCTCCAGCCATAGGGCCATTTTTGTGCCTGGTGCGGCGCCAAGTGGGAAAGGGTGGTTTTGAGGCTGAAGGCAGAAGGGAAGCCTGCAGCCCCCAGGTCTGTGGAGCTACGCACGCGGTTCCCAAAGAGCTTTAGAACAAGGCATAGTTTTCCCTGCTGGCTCTTTGGGCGTGGGACCCATCTCCAGCCATATGGCCATTTTTGTGCCTGGCGCGGCGCCAAGTGGGGAAGAGTGGTTTTGAGGCTGAAGGCAGCAGGAAAGCCTGCAGCCCCCAGGAAAGCCTGCATCCCCCAGGTCTGTGGGGCTACGCAACGGTTCCCAAAGAGCTTTAGAACAAGGCATAGTTTTCCCTGCTGGTTCCTTGGGCGTGAAAACCCTCTCCAGCCATATGGCCATTTTTGTTGCTGGCGCGGCGCCAAGTGGGAAAGGGTGGTTTTGAGGGTGAAGGCAGCAGGAAAGCCCGCAGCCCGCAGGTCTGTGGGGCTACGCAAGCGCTTCCCAAAGAGCTTTAGAACAAGGCATAGTTTTCCCTGCTGGCTCCTTGGGCGGGGGACTCATCTCCAGCCGTATGGTCATTTTTGTGCCTGCAACGGCTCCAAGAGGGACAGGGTTGTGTCGAGGCTGAAGGCAGCAGGAAAGCCCGCAGCCCCCAGGTCAGTGGGGCTACGCAAGAGGTTCCCAAAGAGCTTTAGAACAAGGCATAGTTTTCCCTGCTGGCTCTTTGGGCGTGGGACCCATGTCCAGCCATATGGCCATTTTTGTGCCTGGCGCGGTGCCAAGTGGGAAAGGGTGGTTTTGAGGGTGAAGGCAGCAGCAAAGGTCGCAGGCACCAGGTCTGTGGGGGAACGCAAGCTGTTCCCAAAGAGCTTTAGAACAAGGCATAGTTTTCCCTGCTTGCTCTTTGGGCGTGGGACCCATCTCCAGCCGTATGGCCATTTTTGTGCCTGGCGCGACTCCATGTGGGAAAGGGTGGTGTCGAGGCTGAAGGCAGCATGAAAGCCTGCAGCCCCCAGGTCTGTGGGGCTACGCAAGCGGTTCCCAAAGAGCTTTAGAACAAGGCATAGTTTTCCCTGCTGGCTCTTTGGGCGTGGGACCCATCTCCAGCCGTATGGCCATTTTTGTGCCTGGCGCGGCGCCAAGTGGGAAAGGGTGGTGTTGAGGCTGAAGGCAGCAGGAAAGCCTGCAGCCCCCAGGTCTGTGGGGCTACGCAAGAGGTTCCCAAAGAGCTTTAGAACAAGGCATAATTTTCCCTGCTGGCTCTTTGGCCGTGGAACTATCTCTAGACATATGGCCATTTTTGTGCCTGGCGCGGCGCCAAGTGGGAAAGGGTGGTTTTCTGAGGCTGAAGGCAGTAGGAAAGCCTGCAGCCCCCAGGTCTGTGGGGCTACGCAAGCGGTTCCCAAAGAGCTTTAGAACAAGGCATAGTTTTCCCTGCTGGCTCTTTGGACATGGGACCCATCTCCAGCCATATGGCCATTTTTGTGCCTGGCGCGGCGCCAAGTGGGAAAGGGTGGTTTTGAGGCTGAAGACAGCAGGAAAGCCCGCAGCCCCCAGGTCTGTGGGGCTACGCAAGCGGTTCCCAAAGAGCTTTAGAACAAGGCATTATTTTCCCTGCTGGCTCTTTGGGCGGGGGTTCCATCTCCAGCCATATGGCCATTTTTGTGCCTGCAACGGCTGCAAGTGGGAAAGGGTGGTTTTGAGGCTGAAAGCACCAGGAAAGCCTGCAGCCCCCAGGTGTGTGGGTGCTACGCAAGCGGTTCCCAAAGAGCTTTAGAACAAGGCATAATTTTCCCTGCCAGCTCCTTGGGCGTGGGAGACATCTTCAGCCGTATTGCCATTTTTGTTGCTGGCGCGGCGCCAAGTGGGAAAGGGTGGTTTTGAGGCTGAAGGCAGCAGGAAAGCCCGCAGCCCCCAGGTCTGTGGGGCTATGCAAGCGGTTCCCAAAGAGCTTTAGAACAAGGCATAGTTTTCCCTGCTTGCTCTTTGGGCGTGGGACCCATATCCAGCCATATGGCCATTTTTGTGCCTGGCGCGGCGCCAAGTGGGAAAGGGTGGTTTTGAGGCTGAAGGTAGCAGGAAAGCCCGCTGCCCCCAGGTCTGTGGGGCTACGCAAGCGGTTCCCACAGAGCTTTAGAACAAGGCATATTTTTCCCTGCTGGCTCTTTGGGCGTGGGACCCATCTCCAGCCATATGGCCATTTTTGTGCCTGGCGCGGTGCCAAGTGGGAAAGGGTGGTTTTGAGGCTGAAGGCAGCAGGAAAGCCCACAGCCCGCAGGTCTGTGGGGCTACGCAAGCGCTTCCCAAAGAGCTTTAGAACAAGGCATAGTTTTCCCTGCAGGCTCCTTGGGCGGGGGACTCATCTCCAGCCGTATGGCCATTTTTGTGCCTGCAACGGCTCCAAGAGGGAAAGGGTTGTGTCGAGGCTTAAGGCAGCAGGAAAGCACGCAGCCCCCAGGTCTGTGGGGCTACGCAAGAGGTTCCCAAAGAGCTTTAGAACAAGGCATAGTTTTCCCTGCTGGCTCTTTGGGCGTGGGACCCATCTCCAGCCATATGGCCATTTTTGTGCCTGGCGCGGTGCCAAGTGGGAAAGGGTGGTTTTGAGGCTGAAGGCAGCAGGAAAGCCTGCAGCCCCCAGGTCTGTGGGGCTACGCAAGCGCTTCCCAAAGAGCTTTAGAACAAGGCATAGTTTTCCCTGCTGGCTCCTTGGGCGGGGGACACATCTCCAGCCGTATGGCCATTTTTGTGCCTGCAACGGCTCCAAGAGGGAAAGGGTTGTGTCGAGGCTGAAGGCAGCAGGAAAGCCCGCAGCCCCCAGGTCTGTGGGGCTACGCAAGTGGTTCCCAAAGAGCTTTAGAACAAGGCATAGTTTTCCCTGCTGGCTCTTTGGGCGTGGGACCCATGTCCAGCCATATGGCCATTTTTGTGCCTTGCGCGGGGCCAAGTGGGAAAGGGTGGTGTCGAGGCTGAAGGCAGCAGCAAAGGTCGCAGCCCCCAGTTCTGTGGGGCTACGCAAGGATTTCCCAAAGAGCTTTAGAAGAAGGCATAATTTTCATTGCTGGCTCTTTGGGCGGGGGTTCCATCTCCAGCCGTATGGCCATTTTTGTGCCTGGTGCGGCGCCAAGTGGGAAAGGGTGGTTTTCTGAGGCTGAAGGCAGCAGGAAAGCCTGCAGCCCCCAGGTCTGTGGGGCTACGCAAGCGCTTCCCAAAGAGCTTTAGAACAAGGCATAGTTTTCCCTGCTGGCTCCTTGGGCGTGGGACCCATCTCCAGCCATATGGCCATTTTTGTGCCTGGCACGGCGCCTACTGGGGAAGGGTGGTTTTGAGGAAGAAGTCAGAAGGGAAGCCTGCAGCCCCCAGGTCTGTGGGGCTACGGAAGCGGTTCCCAAAGAGCTTTAGAACAAGGCATAGTTTTCCCTGCTGGCTCTTTGGGCGTGGGACCCGTCTCCAGCCATATGGCCATTTTTGTGCCTGGCGCGGCGCCAAGTGGGAAAGGGTGGTGTTGAGGCTGAAGGCAGCAGGAAAGCCTGCAGCCGCCAGGTCTGTGGGGCTACGCAAGCGGTTCCCAAAGAGCTTTAGAACAAGGCATAGTTTTCCCTGCTGGCTCTTTGGGCATGGGACCCATCTCCAGCCATATGGCCATTTTTTTGCCTGGCGCGGCTCCATGTGGGAAAGGGTGGTTTTGAGGCTGAAGGCAGCAGGAAAGCCCGCAGCCCCCAGGTCTGTGGGGCTACGCAAGCGGTTCCCAAAGAGCTTTAGAACAAGGCATAGTTTTTCCTGCTGGCTCTTTGGGCGTGAAACCCGTCTCCAGCCATATGGCCATTTTTGTGCCAGGCACGGCGCCAAGTGGGGAAGGGTGGTTTTGAGGCTGAAGGCAGAAGGGAAGCCTGCAGCCCCCAGGTCTGTGGGGCTACGCAAGCGGTTCCCAAAGAGCTTCAGAACAAGGCATAGTTTTCCCTGCTGGCTCCTTGGGCGTGGGACACATCTCCAGCCATATGGCCATTTTTGTGCCTGGCACGGCGCCTACTGGGGAAGGGTGGTTTTGAGGAAGAAGTCAGAAGGGAAGCCTGCAGCCCCCAGGTCTGTGGGGCTACGGAAGCGGTTCCCAAAGAGCTTTAGAACAAGGCATAATTTTCCCTGCTGGCTCTTTGAGCGTGGGACCCGTCTCCAGCCGTATGGCCATTTTTGTTGCTGGTGCGGCGCCAAGTGGGGAAGGGTGGTTTTGAGGCTGAAGGCAGCAGGAAAGCCCGCAGCCCCCAGGTCTGTGGGGCTATGCAAGCGGTTCCCAAAGAGCTTTAGAACAAGGCATAGTTTTGCCTGCTTGCTCTTTGGGCGTGGGACCCATATCCAGCCATAGGGCCATTTTTGTGCCTGGCGCGGCGCCAAGTGGGAAAGGGTGGTGTCGAGGCTGAAGGTAGCAGGAAAGCCCGCTGCCCCCAGGTCTGTGGGGCTACGCAAGCGGTTCCCACAGAGCTTTAGAACAAGGCATATTTTTCCCTGCTGGCTCTTTGGGCGTGGGACCCATCTCCAGCCATATGGCCATTTTTGTGCCTGGTGCGGTGCCAAGTGGGAAAGGGTGGTTTTGAGGCTGAAGGCAGCAGGAAAGCCCGCAGCCCGCAGGTCTGTGGGGCTACGCAAGCGCTTCCCAAAGAGCTTTAGAACAAGGCATAGTTTTCCCTGCTGGCTCCTTGGGCGTGAAAACCCTCTCCAGCCATATGGCCATTTTTGTGCCTGGCGCGGGGCCAAGTGGGAAAGGGTGGTGTCGAGGCTGAAGGCAGCAGGAAAGCCCGCAGCCCCCAGGTCTGTGGGGCTACGCAAGCATTTCCCAAAGAGCTTTAGAAGAAGGCATAATTTTCCTTGCTGGCTCTTTGGGCGGGGGTTCCATCTCCAGCCGTATGGCCATTTTTTTGCCTGGCGCGGCGCCAAGTGGGAAAGGGTGGTTTTCTGAGGGTGAAGGCAGCAGGAAAGCCTGCAGCCCCCAGGTCTGTGGGGCTACGCAAGAGGTTCCCAAACAGCTTTAGAACAAGGCATAATTTTCCCTGCTGGCTCTTTGGGCGGGGGATCCATCTCCAGCCATAGGGCCATTTTTGTGCCTGGCGCGGCGCCAAGTGGGAAAGGGTGGTTTTCTGAGGCTGAAGGCAGCAGGAAAGCCTGCAGCCCCCAGGTCTGTGGGGCTACGCAAGCGGTTCCCAAAGAGCTTTAGAACAAGGCATAGTTTTCCCTGCTGGCTCTTTGGGCCGGGGACCCATCTCCAGCCATATGGCCATATTTGTGCCTGGCGCGGCGCCAAGTGGGAAAGGGTGGTTTTCTGAGGCTGAAGGCAGCAGGAAAGCCTGCAGCCGCCAGGTCTGTGGGGCTACGCAAGAGGTTCCCAAAGAGCTTTAGAACAAGGCATAGTTTTTCCTGCTGGCTCTTTGGGCGTGAAACCCGTCTCCAGCCATATGGCCATTTTTGTGCCTGGCACGGCGCCTACTGGGGAATGGTGGTTTTGAGGCTGAAGGCAGAAGGGAAGCCTGCAGCCCCCAGGTCTGTGGGGCTACGCAAGCGGTTCCCAAAGAGCTTTAGAACAAGGCATAGTTTTCCCTGCTGGCTCCTTGGGCGTGGGACCCATCTCCAGCAATATGGCCATTTTTGTGCCTGGCACGGCGCCTACTGGGGAAGGGTGGTTTTGAGGAAGAAGGCAGAAGGGAAGCCTGCAGCCCCCAGGTCTGTGGGGCTACGCACTCGGTTCCCAAAGAGCTTTAGAACAAGGCATAGTTTTCCCTGCTAGCTCTTTGAGCGTGGGACCCCTCTCCAGCCATATGGCCATATTTGTGCCTGCGCGGCGCCAAGTGGTAAAGGGCGGTTTTGAGGGTGAAGGCAGCAGGAAAGCCTGTAGCCCCCAGGTCTGTGGGGCTACGCAAGCGGTTCCCAAAGAGCTTTAGAACAAGGCATAGTTTTTCCTGCTGGCTCTTTGGGCGTGAAACCCCTCTCCAGCCATATGGCCATTTTTGTGCCTGGTGCGGCGCCAAGTGGGAAAGGGTGGTTTTGAGGCTGAAGGCAGAAGGGAAGCCTGCAGCCCCCAGGTCTGTGGAGCTACGCACGCGGTTCCCAAAGAGCTTTAGAACAAGGCATAGTTTTCCCTGCTGGCTCTTTGGGCGTGGGACCCATCTCCAGCCATATGGCCATTTTTGTGCCTGGCGCGGCGCCAAGTGGGGAAGGGTGGTTTTGAGGCTGAAGGCAGCAGGAAAGCCTGCAGCCCCCAGGAAAGCCTGCATCCCCCAGGTCTGTGGGGCTACGCAAGCGGTTCCCAAAGAGCTTTAGAACAAGGCATAGTTTTCCCTGCTGGTTCCTTGGGCGTGAAAACCCTCTCCAGCCATATGGCCATTTTTGTGCCTGGCGCGGCGCCAAGTGGGAAAGGGTGGTTTTGAGGCTGAAGGCTGCAGGAAAGCCTGCAGCCCCCAGGTCTGTGGGGCTACGCATGCGGTTTCCAAAGAGCTTTAGAACAAGGCATAGTTTTCCCTGCTGGTTCCTTGGGCGTGAAAACCCTCTACAGCCATATGGCCATTTTTGTGCCTGGCGCGGCGCCAAGTGGGGGAGGGTGGTTTTGAGGCTGAACGCAGCAGGAAAGCCTGCAGCCCCCAGGTCTGTGGGGCTACGCAAGCAGTTCCCAAAGAGCTTCAGAACAAGGCATAGTTTTCCCTGCTGGCTCCTTGGGCGTGGGACCCATCTCCAGCAATATGGCCATTTTTGTGCCTGGCACGGCGCCTACTGGGGAAGGGTGGTTTTGAGGAAGAAGGCAGAAGGGAAGCCTGCAGCCCCCAGGTCTGTGGGGCTACGCAAGCGGTTTCCAAAGAGCTTTAGAACAAGGCATAGTTTTCCCCGCTGGTTCCTTGGGCGTGAAAACCCTCTCCAGCCATATGGCCATTTTTGTGCCTGGCGTGGCGCCAAGTGGGGAAGGGTGGTTTTGAGGCTGAAGGCAGAAGGGAAGCCTGCAGCCCCCAGGTCTGTGGGGCTACGCAAGCAGTTCCCAAAGAGCTTCAGAACAAGGCATAGTTTTCCCTGCTGGCTCCTTGGGCGCGGGACCCATCTCCAGCAATATGGCCATTTTTGTGCCTGGCACGGCGCCTACTGGGGAAGGGTGGTTTTGAGGAAGAAGGCAGAAGGGAAGCCTGCAGCCCCCAGGTCTGTGGGGCTACGCACGCGGTTCCCAAAGAGCTTTAGAACAAGGCATAATTTTCCCTGCTGGCTCCTTGGGCGTGAAAACCCTCTCCAGCCATAGGGCCATTTTTGTGCCTGGCGCGGCGCCAAGTGGGAAAGGGTGGTTTTGAGGCTGAAGGCAGAAGGGAAGCCTGCAGCCCCCAGCTCTGTGGGGCTACGCAAGCGGTTCCCAAAGAGCTTTAGAACAAGGCATAGTTTTCCCTGCTGGTTCTTTGGGCGTGGGACCCATCTCCAGCCATATGGCCATTTTTGTGCCTCGCGCAGCGCCAAGTTGGAAAGGGTGGTTTTGAGGAAGAAGGCAGCAGGAAAGCCTGTAGCCCCCAGGTCTGTGGGGCTACGCAAGCGGTTCCCAAAGAGCTTTAGAACAAGGCATAGTTTTTCCTGCTGGCTCTTTGGGCGTGAAACCCCTCTCCAGCCATATGGCCATTTTTGTGCCTGGTGCGGCGCCAAGTGGGAAAGGGTGGTTTTCTGTGGGTGAAGGCAGCAGGAAAGCCTGCAGCCCCCAGGTCTGTGGGGCTACGCAAGAGGTTCCCAAAGAGCTTTAGAACAAGGCATAATTTTCCCTGCTGGCTCTTTGGGCGTGGAACTATCTCCAGCCATATGGCCATTTTTGTGCCTGGCGCGGCGCCAAGTGGGAAAGGGTGGTTTTCTGAGGCTGAAGGCAGCAGGAAAGCCTGCAGCCGCCAGGTCTGTGGGGCTACGCAAGCGGTTCCCAAAGAGCTTTAGAACAAGGCATAGTTTTCCCTGCTGGCTCTTTGGACATGGGACCCATCTCCAGCTATATGGCCATTTTTGTGCCTGGCGCGGCGCCAAGTGGGAAAGGGTGGTTTTGAGGCTGAAGACAGCAGGAAAGCCCGCAGCCCCCAGGTCTGTGGGGCTACGCAAGCGGTTCCCAAAGAGCTTCAGAACAAGGCATAGTTTTCCCTGCTGGCTCCTTGGGCGTAGGACTCATCTCCAGCAATATGGCCATTTTTGTGCCTGGCACGGCGCCTACTGGGGAAGGGTGGTTTTGAGGAAGAAGTCAGAAGGGAAGCCTGCAGCCCCCAGGTCTGTGGGGCTACGCACTCGGTTCCCAAAGAGCTTTAGAACAAGGCATAGTTTTCCCTGCTAGCTCTTTGAGCGTGGGACCCCTCTCCAGCCATATGGCCATTTTTGTGCCTGGCGCGGCGCCAAGTGGGAAAGGGTGGTTTTGAGGCTGAAGGCAGCAGGAAAGCCTGCAGCCCCCAGGTTTGTGGGGCGACGCAAGCGGTTCCCAAAGAGCTTTAGAACAAGGCATAATTTTCCCTGCTGGCTCCTTGGGCGTGGGGCCCATCTCCAGCCATATGGCCATATTTGTGCCTGCGCGGCGCCAAGTGGTAAAGGGCGGTTTTGAGGGTGAAGGCAGCAGGAAAGCCTGTAGCCCCCAGGTCTGTGGGGCTACGCAAGCGGTTCCCAAAGAGCTTTAGAACAAGGCATAGTTTTTCCTGCTGGCTCTTTGGGCGTGAAACCCCTCTCCAGCCATAGGGCCATTTTTGTGCCTGGTGCGGCGCCAAGTGGGAAAGGGTGGTTTTGAGGCTGAAGGCAGAAGGGAAGCCTGCAGCCCCCAGGTCTGTGGAGCTACGCACACGGTTCCCAAAGAGCTTTAGAACAAGGCATAGTTTTCCCTGCTGGCTCTTTGGGCGTGGGACCCATCTCCAGCCATATGGCCATTTTTGTGCCTGGCGCGGCGCCAAGTGGGGAAGGGTGGTTTTGAGGCTGAAGGCAGCAGGAAAGCCTGCAGCCCCCAGGAAAGCCTGCATCCCCCAGGTCTGTGGGGCTACGCAAGCGGTTCCCAAAGAGCTTTAGAACAAGGCATAGTTTTCCCTGCTGGTTACTTGGGCGTTAAAACCCTCTCCAGCCATATGGCCATTTTTGTGCCTGGCGCGGCGCCAAGTGGGAAAGGGTGGTTTTGAGGCTGAAGGCTGCAGGAAAGCCTGCAGCCCCCAGGTCTGTGGGGCTACGCACGCGGTTTCCAAAGAGCTTTAGAACAAGGCATAGTTTTCCCTGCTGGTTCCTTGGGCGTGAAAACCCTCTACAGCCATATGGCCATTTTTGTGCCTGGCGCGGCGCCAAGTGGGGGAGGGTGGTTTTGAGGCTGAACGCAGCAGGAAAGCCTGCAGCCCCCAGGTCTGTGGGGCTACGCAAGCAGTTCCCAAAGAGCTTCAGAACAAGGCATAGTTTTCCCTGCTGGCTCCTTGGGCGTGGGACCCATCTCCAGCAATATGGCCATTTTTGTGCCTGGCACGGCGCCTACTGGGGAAGGGTGGTTTTGAGGAAGAAGGCAGAAGGGAAGCCTGCAGCCCCCAGGTCTGTGGGGCTACGCAAGCGGTTTCCAAAGAGCTTTAGAACAAGGCATAGTTTTCCCCGCTGGTTCCTTGGGCGTGAAAACCCTCTCCAGCCATATGGCCATTTTTGTGCCTGGCGTGGCGCCAAGTGGGGAAGGGTGGTTTTGAGGCTGAAGGCAGAAGGGAAGCCTGCAGCCGCCAGGTCTGTGGGGCTACGCAAGCAGTTCCCAAAGAGCTTCAGAACAAGGCATAGTTTTCCCTGCTGGCTCCTTGGGCGCGGGACCCATCTCCAGCAATATGGCCATTTTTGTGCCTGGCACGGCGCCTACTGGGGAAGGGTGGTTTTGAGGAAGAAGGCAGAAGGGAAGCCTGCAGCCCCCAGGTCTGTGGGGCTACGCACGCGGTTCCCAAAGAGCTTTAGAACAAGGCATAGTTTTCCCTGCTGTCTCTTTGGGCGTGGGACCCATCTCCAGCCATATGGCCATTTTTGTGCCTGGCGCGGCGCCAAGTGGGAAAGGGTGGTTTTGAGGCTAAAGGCAGAAGGGAAGCCTGCAGCCGCCAGGTCTGTGGGGCTACGCAAGCGGTTCCCAAAGAGCTTTAGAACAAAGCATAGTTTTCACTGCTGGCTACTTGGGCGTGAAAACCCTCTCCAGCCATATGGCCATTTTTGTGCCTGGCACGGCTCCATGTGGGAATGGGTGGTTTTGAGGCTGAAGGCAGCAGGAAAGCCTGCAGCCCCCAGGTCTGTGGGGCTACGCAAGCGGTTCCCGAAGAGCTTTAGAACAAGGCATATTTTTCCGTGCTTACTCTTTGGCCGTGGACCCATCTCCATCTATATGGCCATTTTTGTGCCTGGCGCAGCGCCAAGTGGGACAGGGTGGTTTTGAGGAAGAAGGCAGCAGGAAAGCCTGCAGCCCCCAGGTCTGTGGGGCTACGCAAGCGGTTTCCAAAGAGATTTAGAACAAGGCATAGTTTTCCCCGCTGGTTCCTTGGGCGTGAAAACCCTCTCCAGCCATATGGCCATTTTTGTGCCTGGCGCGGCGCCAAGTGGGAATGGGTGGTTTTGAGGCTGAAGGCAGAAGGGAAGCCTGTAGCCCCCAGGTCTGTGGGGCTACGTACGCTGTTCCCAAAGAGCTTTAGAACAAGGCATAATTTTCCCTGCTGGTTCTTTGGGCGGGGGACCCATCTCCAGCCATAAGGCCATTTTTGTGCCTGGCGCGGCGCCAAGTGGGAAAGGGTGGTTTTGAGGCTGAAGGCAGAAGGGAAGCCTGCAGACCCCAGGTCTGTGGGGCTACGCAAGCGGTTCCCAAAGAGCTTTAGAACAAGGCATAGTTTTCCCTGCTGGCTCTTTGGGCGTGGGACCCATCTCCAGCCATATGGCCATTTTTGTGCCTGGCGCGGCGCCAAGTGGGGAAGGGTGGTTTTGAGGCTGAAGGCAGCAGGAAAGCCTGCAGCCCCCAGGAAAGCCTGCATCCCCCAGGTCTGTGGGGCTACGCAAGCGGTTCCCAAAGAGCTTTAGAACAAGGCATAGTTTTCCCTGCTGGTTCCTTGGGCGTGAAAACCCTCTCCAGCCATATGGCCATTTTTGTGCCTGGCGCGGCGCCAAGTGGGAAAGGGTGGTTTTGAGGCTGAAGGCTGCAGGAAAGCCTGTAGCCCCCAGGTCTGTGGGGCTACGCACGCGGTTTCCAAAGAGCTTTAGAACAAGGCATAGTTTTCCCTGCTGGTTCCTTGGGCGTGAAAACCCTCTACAGCCATATGGCCATTTTTGTGCCTGGCGCAGCGCCAAGTGGGAAAGGGTGGTTTTGAGGCTGAAGGCAGCAGGAAAGCCTGCAGCCCCCAGGTCTGTGGGGCTACGCAAGCAGTTCCCAAAGAGCTTCAGAACAAGGCATATTTTTCCCTGCTGGCTCCTTGGGCGTGGGACCCATCTCCAGCAATATGGCCATTTTTGTGCCTGGCACGGCGCCTACTGGGGAAGGGTGGTTTTGAGGAAGAAGGCAGAAGGGAAGCCTGCAGCCCCCAGGTCTGTGGGGCTACGCAAGCGGTTTCCAAAGAGCTTTAGAACAAGGCATAGTTTTCCCCGCTGGTTCCTTGGGCGTGAAAACCCTCTCCAGCCATATGGCCATTTTTGTGCCTGGCACGGCGCCAAGTGGGGAAGGGTGGTTTTGAGGCTGAAGGCAGAAGGGAAGCCTGCAGCCGCCAGGTCTGTGGGGCTACGCAAGCAGTTCCCAAAGAGCTTCAGAACAAGGCATAGTTTTCCCTGCTGGCTCCTTGGGCGTGGGACCCATCTCCAGCAATATGGCCATTTTTGTGCCTGGCACGGCGCCAAGTGGAGAAGGGTGGTTTTGAGGAAGAAGGCAGAAGGGAAGCCTGCAGCCCCCAGGTCTGTGGGGTTACGCACGCGGTTCCCAAAGAGCTTTAGAACAAGGCATAGTTTTCCCTGCTGTCTCTTTGGGCGTGGGACCCATCTCCAGCCATATGGCCATTTTTGTGCCTGGCGCGGCGCCAAGTGGGAAAGGGTGGTTTTGAGGGTGAAGGCAGCAGGAAAGCCTGCAGCCCCCAGGTCTGTGGGGCTACGCAAGCGGTTCCCAAAGAGCTTTAGAACAAGGCATAAATTTCCCTGCTGGCTCCTTGTGCGTGAAAGCCCTCTCCAGCCATATGGCCATTTTTGTGCCTGGCGCGGCGCCAAGTGGGGAAGGGTGGTTTTGAGGCTGAAGGCAGAAGGGAAGCCTGCAGCCGCCAGGTCTGTGGGGCTATGCAAGCGATTCCCAAAGAGCTTTAGAACAAGGCATAGTTTTCCCTGCTGGCTCTTTGGGCGTGAAACCCATTTCCAGCCATATGGCCATTTTTGTGCCTGGCGCGGCGCCAAGTGGGAAAGGGTGGTTTTGAGGCTGAAGGCAGAAGGGAAGCCTGCAGCCCCCAGGTCTGTGGGGCTACGCAAGCGGTTCCCAAAGAGCTTTAGAACAAAGCATAGTTTTCACTGCTGGCTACTTGGGCGTGAAAACCCTATCCAGCCATATGGCCATTTTTGTGCCTGGCACGGCTCCATGTGGGAATGGGTGGTTTTGAGGCTGAAGGCAGCAGGAAAGCCTGCAGCCCCCAGGTCTGTGGGGCTACGCAAGCGGTTTCCAAAGAGCTTTAGAACAAGGCATAGTTTTCCCCGCTGGTTCCTTGGGCGTGAAAACCCTCTCCAGCCATATGGCCATTTTTGTGCCTGGCACGGCGCCAAGTGGGGAAGGGTGGTTTTGAGGCTGAAGGCAGAAGGGAAGCCTGCAGCCGCCAGGTCTGTGGGGCTACGCAAGCAGTTCCCAAAGAGCTTCAGAACAAGGCATAATTTTCCCTGCTGGTTCTTTGGGCGTGGGACCCATCTCCAGCAATATGGCCATTTTTGTGCCTGGCACGGCGCCTACTGGGGAAGGGTGGTTTTGAGGAAGAAGGCAGAAGGGAAGCCTGCAGCCCCCAGGTCTGTGGGGCTACGCACGCGCTTCCCAAAGAGCTTTAGAACAAGGCATAGTTTTCCCTGCTGGCTCTTTGGGCGTGGGACCCCTCTCCAGCCATATGGCCATTTTTGTGCCTGGCGCGGCGCCAAGTGGGAAAGGGTGGTGTTGAGGCTGAAGGCAGCAGGAAAGCCTGCAGCCCCCAGGTCTGTGGGGCTACGCAAGCGGTTCCCAAAGAGCTTTAGAACAAGGCATAATTTTCCCTGCAGTCTCCTTGCGCGTGGGACCCATCTCCAGCCATATGGTCATTTTTGTGCCTGGCGCGGCGTCAAGTGGGAAAGGGTGGTTTTGAGGGTGAAGGCAGATGGGAAGCCTGCAGCCCCCAGGTCTGTGGGGCTACGCACGCGGTTCCCAATGAGCTTTAGAACAAGGCATATTTTTTCCTGCTGGCTCTTTGGGCGTGAAAACCCCCTCTCCAGCCATATGGCCATTTTTGTGCCTGGTGCGGCGCCAAGTGGGGAAGGGTGGTTTTGAGGCTGAAGGCAGAAGGGAAGCCTGCAGCCCCCAGATCTGTGGGGCTACGCACGCGGTTCCCAAAGAGCTTTACAACAAGGCATAGTTTTCCCTGCTGGTTCTTTGGGCGTGGGACCCATCTCCAGCCATATGGCCATTATTTTGTCTGGCGCGGCGCCAAGTGGAAAAGGGTGGTTTTGAAGGTGAAGGCAGCAGGAAAGCCTGCAGCCCCCAGGTCTGTGGGGCTACGCAAGCGGTTCCCAAAGAGCTTTAGAACAAGGCATAATTTTCCCTGCTGTCTCTTTGGGCGTGAAACCCCTCTCCAGCCATATGGCCATTTTTGTGCCTGGCGTGGCGCCAAGTGGAAAAGGGTGGTTTTGAGGCTGAAGGCAGCAGGAAAGCCTGTAGCCCCCAGGTCTGTGGGGCTACGCAAGCGGTTCCCAAAGAGCTTTAGAACAAGGCATAGTTTTCCCTGCTGGCTACTTGGGCGTGAAAACCCTATCCAGCCATATGGCCATTTTTGTGCCTGACGCGGCTCCATGTGGGAATGGGTGGTTGTGAGGCTGAAGGCAGCAGGAAAGCCTGCAGCCCCCAGGTCTGTAGGGCTACGCAAGCGGTTCCCAAAGAGCTTTAGAACAAGGCATATTTTTCCGTGCTTGCTCTTTGGGCGTGGGACCCATCTCCAGCCATATGGCCATTTTTATGCCTGGCGCAGCGCCAAGTGGGAAAGGGTGGTTTTGAGGGTGAAGGCAGCAGGAAAGCCTGCAGCCGCCAGGTCTGTGGGGATACGCAAGCGGTTCCCAAAGAGCTTTAGAACAAGGCATAGTTTTCCCTGCTGGCTCCTTGGGCGTGAAAACCCTCTCCAGCCATATGGCCATTTTTGTGTCTGGCGCGGCGCCAAGTGGGAAAGGGTGTTGTCGAGGCTGAAGGCAGAAGGGAAGCCTGCAGCCCCCAGGTCTGTGGGGCTACGCAAGCGGTTCCCAAAGAGCTTTAGAACAAGGCATAGTTTTCCCTGCTGGTTCTTTGGGCGTGGGACCCATCTCCAGCCATATGGCCATTTTTGTGGCTGGCGCGGCGCAAAGTGGGAAAGGGTGGTTTTGAGCCTGAATGCAGCAGGAAAGCCTGCAGCCCCCAGGTCTGTGGGGCTACGCAAGCGGTTCCCAAAGAGCTTTAGAACAAGGCATAGTTTTCCCTGCTGGCTCCTTGGGCGTGAAAACCCTCTCCAGCCATATGGCCATTTTTGTGCCTGGCGCGGCGCCAAGTGGGAAAGGGTGGTTTTGAGGCTGAAGGCAGCAGGAAAGCCTGTAGCCCCCAGGTCTGTGGGGCTACGCACGCTGTTCCCAAAGAGCTTTAGAACAAGGCATAATTTTCCCTGCTGGTTCTTTGGGCGTGGGACCCATCTCCAGCCATATGGCCATTTTTGTGCCTGGCGCGGCGCCAAGTGGGAAAGGGTTGTTTTGAGGCTGAAGGCAGCAGGAAAGCCTGCAGCCCCCAGGTCTGTGGGGCTACGCAAGAGGTTCCCAAAGAGCTTTAGAACAAGGCATAGTTTTCCCTGCTGGTTCCTTGGGCGTGAAAACCCTCTCCAGCCATATGGCCATTTTTGTGCCTGGCGCGGCGCCAAGTGGGAAAGGGTGGTTTTGAGGCTGAAGGCAGCAGGAAAGCCTGTAGCCCCCAGGTCTGTGGGGCTACGCAAGCGGTTCCCAAAGAGCTTTAGAACAAGGCATAGTTTTCCCTGCTGGCTCCTTGGGCGTGAAAACCCTATCCAGCCATATGGCCATTTTTGTGCCTGGCGCGGCTCCATGTGGGAATGGGTGGTTTTGAGGCTGAAGGCAGCAGGAAAGCCTGCAGCCCCCAGGTCTGTAGGGCTACGCAAGCGGTTCCCAAAGAGCTTTAGAACAAGGCATATTTTTCCGTGCTTGCTCTTTGGCCGTGGACCCATCTCCAGCCATATGGCCATTTTTGTGCCTGGCGCAGCGCCAAGTGGGAAAGGGTGGTTTTGAGGCTGAAGGCAGCAGGAAAGCCTGCAGCCGCCAGGTCTGTGGGGATACGCAAGCGGTTCCCAAAGAGCTTTAGAACAAGGCATAATTTTCCCTGCTGGCTCCTTGGGGGTGAAAACCCTCTCCAGCCATATGGCCATTTTTGTGTCTGGCGCGGCGCCAAGTGGGAAAGGGTGGTGTCGAGGCTGAAGGCAGAAGGGAAGCCTGCAGCCCCCAGGTCTGTGGGGCTACGCAAGCGGTTTCCAAAGAGCTTTAGAACAAGGCATAGTTTTCCCTGCTGGTTCTTTGGGCGTGGGACCCATCTCCAGCCATATGGCCATTTTTGTGCCTCGCGCTGCGCCAAGTTGGAAAGGGTGGTTTTGAGGAAGAAGGCAGCAGGAAAGCCTGTAGCCCCGAGGTCTGTGGGCCTACGCAAGTGGTTCCCAAAGAGCTTTAGAACAAGGCATAGTTTTTCCTGCTGGCTCTTTGGGCGTGAAACCCCTCTCCAGCCATATGGCCATTTTTGTGCCTGGTGCGGCGCCAAGTGGGGAAACGTGGTTTTGAGGCTGAAGGCAGCAGGAAAGCCTGCAGCCCCCAGGTCTGTGGGGCTACGCAAGCGGTTTCCAAAGAGCTTTAGAACAAGGCATAGTTTTCCCTGCTGGTTCCTTGGGCGTGAAAACCCTCTCCAGCCATATGGCCATTTTTGTGCCTGGCGCGGCGCCAAGTGGGGAAGGGTGGTTTTGAGGCTGAAGGCAGCAGGAAAGCCTGCAGCCGCCAGGTCTGTGGGGCTACGCAAGCGGTTCCCAAAGAGCTTTAGAACAAGGCATAGTTTTTCCTGCTGGTTCTTTGGGCGTGGGACCCATCTCCAGCCATATGGCCATTTTTGTGCCTGGCACGGCGCCTACTTGGGAAGGGTGGTTTTGAGGAAGAAGGCAGAAGGGAAGCCTGCAGCCCCCAGGTCTGTGGGGCTACGCAAGCGGTTCCCAAAGAGCTTTAGAACAAGGCATAGTTTTCCCTGCTGGCTACTTGGGCGTGAAAACCCTATCCAGCCATTTGGCCATTTTTGTGCCTGGCGCGGCTCCATGTGGGAATGGGTGGTTTTGAGGCTGAAGGCAGCAGGAAAGCCTGCAGCCCCCAGGTCTGTGGGGCTACGCACGCTGTTCCCAAAGAGCTTTAGAACAAGGCATAATTTTCCCTGCTGGTTCTTTGGGCGTGGGACCCATCTCCAGCCATATGGCCATTTTTGTGCCTCGCGCAGCGCCAAGTTGGAAAGGGTGGTTTTGAGGAAGAAGGCAGCAGGAAAGCCTGCAGCCGCCAGGTCTGTGGGGCTACGCAAGCGGTTCCCAAAGAGCTTTAGAACAAGGCATAGTTTTCCCTGCTGGTTCTTTGGGCGTGAAAACCCTCTCCAGCCATATGGCCATTTTTGTGCCTGGCGCGACGCCAAGTGGGAAAGGGTGTTGTCGAGGCTGAAGGCAGCAGGAAAGCCTGCAGCCCCCAGGTCTGTGGGGCTACGCAAGCGGTTCCCAAAGAGCTTTAGAACAAGGCATAATTTTCCCTGCAGGCTCCTTGGGCATGGGACCCATCTCCAGCCATATGGCCATTTTTGTGCGTGGCGCGGCGCCAAGTGGGAAAGGGTGGTTTTGAGGGTGAAGGCAGCAGGAAAGCCTGTAGCCCCCAGGTCTGTGGGGCTACGCAAACGTTTCCCAAAGAGCTTTAGAACAAGGCATAGTTTTTCCTGCTGGCTCTTTGGGCGTGAAACCCGTCTCCAGCCATATGGCCATTTTTGTGCCTGGTGCGGCGCCAAGTGGGGAAGGGTGGTTTTGAGGCTGAAGGCAGAAGGGAAGCCTGCAGCCCCCAGGTCTGTGGGGCTACGCAAGCGGTTCCCAAAGAGCTTTAGAACAAGGCATAGTTTTCCCTGCTGGCTACTTGGGCGTGAAAACCCTCTCCAGCCATATGGCCATTTTT
Organism: Larus michahellis; assembly: GCF_964199755.1. Classification (NCBI taxonomy): domain Eukaryota; kingdom Metazoa; phylum Chordata; class Aves; order Charadriiformes; family Laridae; genus Larus; species Larus michahellis. The sequence goes on along the minus strand of NW_027436247.1, from coordinate 73,724 downwards.
GTGCCTGGCGCGGCTCCATGTGGGAATGGGTGGTTTTGAGGCTGAAGGCAGCAGGAAAGCCTGCAGCCCCCAGGTCTGTAGGGCTACGCAAGCGGTTCCCAAAGAGCTTTAGAACAAGGCATATTTTTCCGTGCTTGCTCTTTGGCCGTGTACCCATCTCCAGCCATATGTCCATTTTTGTGCCTGGCGCAGCGCCAAGTGGGAAAGGGTGGTTTTGAGGGTGAAGGCAGCAGGAAAGCCTGCAGCCGCAGGTCTGTGGGGCTACGCACGTGGTTCCCAAAGAGCTTTAGAACAAGGCATAATTTTCCCTGCTGGCTCCTTGGGCGTGAAAACCCTCTCCAGCCATATGGCCATTTTTGTGTCTGGCGCGGCGCCAAGTGGGAAAGGGTGTTGTCGAGGCTGAAGGCAGAAGGGAAGCCTGCAGCCCCCAGGTCTGTGGGGCTACGCAAGCGGTTCCCAAAGAGCTTTAGAACAAGGCATAGTTTTCCCTGCTGGTTCTTTGGGCGTGGGACCCATCTCCAGCCATATGGCCATTTTTGTGCCTGGCGCGACGCCAAGTTGGAAAGGGTGGTTTTCAGGAAGAAGGCAGCAGGAAAGCCTGTAGCCCCCAGGTCTGTGGGCCTACGCAAGCGGTTCCCAAAGAGCTTTAGAACAAGGCATAGTTTTTCCTGCTGGTTCTTTGGGCGTGAAACCCCTCTCCAGCCATATGGCCATTTTTGTGCCTGGCGCGGCGCCAAGTGGGGAAGGGTGGTTTTGAGGCTGAAGGCAGAAGGGAAGCCTGCAGCCCCCAGGTCTGTGGGGCTACGCAAGCGTTTCCCAAAGAGCTTTACAACAAGGCATAGTTTTCCGTGCTGGTTCTTTGGGCGTGGGACCCATCTCCAGCCATATGGCCATTTTTGTGCCTGGCGCGGCGCCAAGTGGGAAAGGGTGGTTTTGACGCTGAATGCAGCAGGAAAGCCTGCAGCCCCCAGGTCTGTGGGGCTACGCAAGCGGTTTCCAAAGAGCTTTAGAACAAGGCATAGTTTTCCCTGCTGGCTCCTTGGGCGTGAAAACCCTCTCCAGCCATATGGCCATTTTTGTGCCTGGCGCGGCGCCAAGTGGGAAAGGGTGGTTTTGAGGCTGAAGGCAGCAGGAAAGCCTGTAGCCCCCAGGTCTGTGGGGCTACGCACGCTGTTCCCAAAGAGCTTTAGAACAAGGCATAATTTTCCCTGCTGGTTCTTTGGGCGTGGGACCCATCTCCAGCCATATGGCCATTTTTGTGCCTGGCGCGGCGCCAAGTGGGAAAGGGTGGTGTTGAGGCTGAAGGCAGCAGGAAAGCCTGCAGCCGCCAGGTCTGTGGGGCTACGCAAGCGGTTCCCAAAGAGCTTTAGAACAAGGCATAGTTTTCCCTGCTGGCTCCTTGGGCGTGGGACCCATCTCCAGCCATATGGCCATTTTTGTGCCTGGCACGGCGCCAAGTGGGAAAGGGTGGTTTTGAGGGTGAAGGCAGCAGGAAAGCCTGCAGCCGCCAGGTCTGTGGGGCTACGCAAGCGGTTCCAAAGAGCTTTAGAACAAGACATAAATTTCCCTGCTGGCTCCTTGTGCGTGAAAGACCTCTCCAGCCATATGGCCATTTTTGTGCCTGGCGCGGCGCCAAGTGGAAAAGGGTGGTTTTGAGGCTGAAGGCAGCAGGAAAGCCTGTAGCCGCCAGGTCTGTGGGGCTACGCAAGCGGTTCCCAAAGAGCTTTAGAACAAGGCATAGTTTTCCCTGCTGGTTACTTGGGCGTGAAAACCCTAACCAGCCATATTGCCATTTTTGTGCCTCGCGCAGCGCCAAGTTGGAAAGGGTGATTTTGAGTCTGAAGGCAGCAGGAAAGCCTGCAGCGGCCAGGTCTGTGGGACTACGCAAGCGGTTCCCAAAGAGCTTTAGAACAAGGCATAGTTTTCCCTGCTGGTTCTTTGGGCGTGAAAACCCTCTCCAGCCATATGGCCATTTTTGTGCCTGGCGCGACGCCAAGTGGGAAAGGGTGTTGTCGAGGCTGAAGGCAGCAGGAAAGCCTGTAGCCGCCAGGTCTGTGGGGCTACGCAAGCGGTTCCCAAAGAGCTTTAGAACAAGGCATAGTTTTCCCTGCTGGCTCCTTGGGCGTGAAAACCCTATCCAGCCATATGGCCATTTTTGTGCCTCGCGCAGCGCCAAGTTGGAAAGGGTGATTTTGAGGGTGAAGGCAGCAGGAAAGCCTGCAGCGGCCAGGTCTGTGCGGCTACGCAAGCGGTTCCCAAAGAGCTTTAGAACAAGGCATAGTTTTCCCTGCTGGTTCTTTGGGCGTGAAAACCCTCTCCAGCCATATGGCCATTTTTGTGCCTGGCGCGACGCCAAGTGGGAAAGGGTGTTGTCGAGGCTGAAGGCAGCAGGAAAGCCTGCAGCCCCCAGGTCTGTGGGCCTACGCAAGCGGTTCCCAAAGAGCTTTAGAACAAGGCATAGTTTTTCCTGCTGGCTCTTTGGGCGTGAAACCCCTCTCCAGCCATATGGCCATTTTTGTGCCTGGCGCGGCGCCAAGTGGGAAAGGGTGGTTTTGAGGGTGAAGGCAGCAGGAAAGCCTGTAGCCCCCAGGTCTGTGGGGCTACGCAAACGTTTCCCAAAGAGCTTTAGAACAAGGCATAGTTTTCCCTGCTGGCTCTTTGGGCGTGAAACCCGTCTCCAGCCATATGGCCATTTTTGTGCCTGGTGCGGCGCCAAGTGGGGAAGGGTGGTTTTGAGGCTGAAGGCAGAAGGGAAGCATGCAGCCCCCAGGTCTGTGGGGCTACGCACGCGGTTCCCAAAGAGCTTTAGAACAAGGCATAGTTTTCCCTGCTGGTTCTTTGGGCGTGGGACCCCTCTCCAGCCATATGGCCATTTTTGTGCCTGGCGCGGCGCCAAGTGGGAAAGGGTGGTTTTGAGGCTGAAGGCAGCAGGAAAGCCTGCAGCCCCCAGGTCTGTGGGGCTACGCAAGCGGTTTCCAAAGAGCTTTAGAACAAGGCATAGTTTTCCCTGCTGGCTACTTGGGCGTGAAAACCCTATCCAGCCATATGGCCATTTTTGTGCCTGGCGCGGCTCCATGTGGGAATGGGTGGTTTTGAGGCTGAAGGCAGCAGGAAAGCCTGCAGCCCCCAGGTCTGTGGGGCTACGCAAGCGGTTCCCAAAGAGCTTTAGAACAAGGCATAGTTTTTCCTGCTGGCTCTTTGGGCGTGAAACCCGTCTCCAGCCATATGGCCATTTTTGTGCCTGGCGCGGCGCCAAGTGGGAAAGGGTGGTGTTGAGGCTGAAGGCAGAAGGGAAGCCTGCAGCCGCCAGGTCTGTGGGGCTACGCAAGCGGTTCCCAAAGAGCTTTAGAACAAGGCATAGTTTTCCCTGCTGTTTCTTTGGGCTTGGGACCCATCTCCAGCAATATGGCCATTTTTGTGCCTGGCACGGCGCCTACTGGGGAAGGGTGGTTTTGAGGCTGAAGGCAGAAGGGAAGCCTGCAGCCCCCAGGTCTGTGGGGCTACGCAAGCGGTTCCCAAAGAGCTTTAGAACAAGGCATAATTTTCCCTGCTGGTTTTTTGGGCGTGGGACCCATCTCCAGCCATATGGCCATTTTTGTGCCTGGCGCGGCGCCAAGCGGGAAAGGGTGATGTTGAGGCTGAAGGCAGCAGGAAAGCCTGCAGCCCCCAGGTCTGTGGGGCTACGCACGCGGTTCCCAAAGAGCTTTAGAACAAGGCATAATTTTCCCTGCAGGCTCCTTGGGCGTGGGACCCATCTCCAGCCATATGACCATTTTTGAGCCTGGCGCGGCGCCAAGTGGGAAAGGGTGGTTTTGAGGGTGAAGGCAGCAGGAAAGCCTGTAGCCCCCAGGTCTGTGGGGCTACGCAAAAGTTTCCCAAAGAGCTTTAGAACAAGGCATAGTTTTTCCTGCTGGCTCTTTGTGCGTGAAACCCGTCTCCAGCCATATGGCCATTTTTGTGCCTGGTGCGGCGCCAAGTGGGGAAGGGTGGTTTTGAGGCTGAAGGCAGAAGGGAAGCCTGCAGCCCCCAGGTCTGTGGGGCTACGCAAGCGGTTCCCAAAGAGCTTTAGAACAAGGCATAGTTTTCCCTGCTGGTTCTTTGGGCGTGGGACCCCTCTCCAGCCATATGGCCATTTTTGTGCCTGGCGCGGCGCCAAGTGGGAAAGGGTGGTTTTGAGGCTGAAGGCAGCAGGAAAGCCTGCAGCCCCCAGGTCTGTGGGGCTACGCAAGCGGTTTCCAAAGAGCTTTAGAACAAGGCATAGTTTTCCCTGCTGGCTACTTGGGCGTGAAACCCCTATCCAGCCATATGGCCATTTTTGTGCCTGGCACGGCTCCATGTGGGAATGGGTGGTTTTGAGGCTGAAGGCAGCAGGAAAGCCTGCAGCCCCCAGGTCTGTGGGGCTACGCAAGCGGTTCCCAAAGAGCTTTAGAACAAGGCATAGTTTTTCCTGCTGGCTCTTTGGGCGTGAAAACCCTCTCCAGCCATATGGCCATTTTTGTGCCTGGCACGGCGCCTACTGGGGAAGGGTGGTTTTGAGGCTGAAGGCAGCAGGGAAGCCTGCAGCCGCCAGGTCTGTGGGGCTACGCAAGAGGTTCCCAAAGAGCTTTAGAACAAGGCATAGTTTTCCCTGCTGGTTCTTTTGCGTGGGACCCCTCTCCAGCCATATGGCCATTTTTGTGCGTGGTGCGGCGCCAAGTGGGGAAGGGTGGTTTTGAGGCTGAAGGCAGAAGGGAAGCTTGCAGCCCCCAGGTCTGTGGGGCTACGCACGCGGTTCCCAAAGAGCTTTACAACAAGGCATAGTTTTCCCTGCTGTCTCTTTGGGCGTGGGACCCATCTCCAGCCATATGGCCATTTTTGTGCCTGGCGCGGCGCCAAGTGGGAAAGGGTGGTTTTGAGGCTGAAGGCAGCAGGAAAGCCTGCAGCCCCCAGGTCTGTGGGGCTACGCAAGCGGTTTCCAAAGAGCTTTAGAACAAGGCATAGTTTTCCCTGCTGGCTCCTTGGGCGTGAAAACCCTCTCCAGCCATATGGCCATTTTTGTGCCTGGCGCGGCGCCAAGTGGGGAAGGGTGGTTTTGAGGCTGAAGGCAACAGGAAAGCCTGTAGCCCCCAGGTCTGTGGGGCTACGCACGCTGTTCCCAAAGAGCTTTAGAACAAGGCATAATTTTCCCTGCTGGTTCTTTGGGCGTGGGACCCATCTCCAGCCATATGGCCATTTTTGTGGCTGGCGCGGCGCCAAGTGGGAAAGGGTGGTTTTGAGGCTGAAGGCAGCAGGAAAGCCTGCAGCCCCCAGGTCTGTGGGGCTGCGCAAGCGGTTCCCAAAGAGCTTTAGAACAAGGCATAGTTTTTCCTGCTGGCTACTTGGGCGTGAAAAACCTATCCAGCCATATGGGCATTTTTGTGCCTGGCGCAGCTCCATGTGGGAATGGGTGGTTTTGAGGCTGAAGGTAGCAGGAAAGCCTGCAGCCCCCAGGTCTGTGGGGCTACGCAAGCGTTTCACAAAGAGCATTAGAACAAGGCATATTTTTCCGTGCTTGCTCTTTGGCCGTGGACCCATCTCCAGCCATATGTCCATTTTTGTGCCTGGCGCAGCGCCAAGTGGGAAAGGGTGGTTTTGAGGGTGAAGGCAGCAGGAAAGCCTGCAGCCGCCAGGTCTGGGGCTACGCAAGCAGTTCCCAAAGAGCTTTAGAACAAGGCATAGTTTTTCCTGCTGGCTCTTTCGGCGTGAAACCCCTCTCCAGCCATATGGCCATTTTTGTGCCTGGTGCGGCGTCAAGTGGGGAAGGGTGGTTTTGAGGGTGAAGGCAGAAGGGAAGCCTGCAGCCCCCAGGTCTGTGGGGCTACGCAAGCGGTTCCCAAAGAGCTTCAGAACAAGGCATAGTTTTCCCTGCTGGTTCTTTGGGCGTGGGACCCATCTCCAGCAATATGGCCATTTTTGTGCCTGGCACGGCGCCAAGTGGGGAAGGGTGGTTTTGAGGCTGAAGGCAGAAGGGAAGCCTGCAGCCCCCAGGTCTGTGGGGCTACGCACGCGGTTCCCAAAGAGCTTTAGCACAAGGCATAGTTTTCCCTGCTGGCTCTTTGGGCGTGGGACCCATCTCCAGCCATATGGCCATTTTTGTGCCTGGCGCGGCGCCAAGTGGGAAAGGGTGGTGTTGAGGCTGAAGGCAGCAGGAAAGCCTGCAGCCCCCAGGTCTGTGGGGCTACGCAAGCGGTTCCCAAAGAGCTTTAGAACAAGGCATAATTTTCCCTGCAGGCTCCTTGGGCGTGGGACCCATCTCCAGCCATATGGCCATTTTTGTGCCTGGCACGGTGCCAAGTGGGAAAGGGTGGTTTTGAGGCGGAAGGCAGCAGGAAAGCCTGCAGCCCCCAGGTCTGTGGGGCTACGCAAACGTTTCCCAAAGAGCATTAGAACAAGGCATAGTTTTTCCTGCTGGCTCTTTGGGCGTGAAACCCGTCTCCAGCCATATGGCCATTTTTGTGCCTGGCACGGCGCCTACTGGGGAAGGGTGGTTTTGAGGCTGAAGGCAGAAGGGAAACCTGCAGCCCCCAGGTCTGTGGGGCTACGAAAGTGGTTCCCAAAGAGCTTCAGAACAAGGCATATTTTTCCCTGCTGGTTCTTTGGGCGTGGGACCCCTCTCCAGCCATATGGCCATTTTTGTGCCTGGCGCGGCGCCAAGTGGGAAAGGGTTGTTTTGAGGCTGAAGGCAGCAGGAAAGCCTGCAGCCCCCAGGTCTGTGGGGCTACGCAAGCAGTTCCCAAAGAGCTTTAGAACAAGGCATAATTTTCCCTGCTGGCTCCTTGGGCGTGGGACCCATCTCCAGCCATATGGCCATTTTTGTGCCTGGCGCGGCGCCAAGTGGGAAAGGGTTGTTTTGAGGCTGAAGGCAGCAGGAAAGCCTGCAGCCCCCAGGTCTGTGGGGCTACGCAAGCGGTTCCCAAAGAGCTTTAGAACAAGGCATAGTTTTCCCTGCAGGCTCCTTGGGCGTGAAAAACCTATCCAGCCATATGGCCATTTTTGTGCCTGGCGCGGCTCCATGTGGGAATGGGTGGTTTTGAGGCTGAAGGCAGCAGGAAAGCCTGCAGCCCCCAGGTCTGTGGGGCTACGCAAGCGGTTCCCAAAGAGCTTTAGAACAAGGCATAATTTTCCCTGCTGGTTCTTTGGGCGTGGGACCCATCTCCAGCCATATGGCCATTTTTGTGGCTGGCGCGGCGCCAAGTGGGAAAGGGTGGTTTTGAGGCTGAAGGCAGCAGGAAAGCCTGCAGCCCCCAGGTCTGTGGGGCTACGCAAGCGGTTCCCAAAGAGCTTTAGAACAAGGCATAATTTTCCGTGCAGGCTCCTTGGGCGTGGGACCCATCTCCAGCCATATGGCCATTTTTGTGCCTGGCACGGTGCCAAGTGGGAAAGGGTGGTTTTGAGGCGGAAGGCAGCAGGAAAGCCTGCAGCCCCCAGGTCTGTGGGGCTACGCAAACGTTTCCCAAAGAGCTTTAGAACAAGGCATAGTTTTTCCTGCTGGCTCTTTGGGCGTGAAACCCGTCTCCAGCCATATGGCCATTTTTGTGCCTGGCACGGCGCCTACTGGGGAAGGGTGGTTTTGAGGCTGAAGGCAGAAGGGAAACCTGCAGCCCCCAGGTCTGTGGGGCTACGAAAGTGGTTCCCAAAGAGCTTCAGAACAAGGCATAGTTTTCCCTGCTGGTTCTTTGGGCGTGGGACCCCTCTCCAGCCATATGGCCATTTTTGTGCCTGGCGCGGCGCCAAGTGGGAAAGGGTTGTTTTGAGGCTGAAGGCAGCAGGAAAGCCTGCAGCCCCCAGGTCTGTGGGGCTACGCAAGCAGTTCCCAAAGAGCTTTAGAACAAGGCATAATATTCCCTGCTGGCTCTTTGGGCGTGGGACCCATCTCCAGCCATATGGCCATTTTTGTGCCTGGCGCGGCGCCAAGTGGGAAAGGGTTGTTTTGAGGCTGAAGGCAGCAGGAAAGCCTGCAGCCCCCAGGTCTGTGGGGCTACGCAAGCGGTTCCCAAAGAGCTTTAGAACAAGACATAGTTTTCCCTGCTGGCTCTTTGGGCGTGAAAAACCTATCCAGCCATATGGCCATTTTTGTGCCTGGCGCGGCTCCATGTGGGAATGGGTGATTTTGAGGCTGAAGGCAGCAGGAAAGCCTGCAGCCCCCAGGTCTGTGGGGCTACGCAAGCGGTTCCCAAAGAGCTTTAGAACAAGGCATATTTTTCCATGCTTGCTCTTTGGCCGTGGACCCATCTCCAGCCATATGTCCATTTTTGTGCCTGGCGCAGCGCCAAGTGGGAAAGGGTGGTTTTGAGGAAGAAGGCAGCAGGAAAGCCTGCAGCCGCCAGGTCTGTGGGGCTACGCAAGCGGTTCCCAAAGAGCTTTAGAACAAGGCATAGTTTTTCCTGCTGGCTCTTTGGGCGTGAAACCCATCTCCAGCCATATGGCCATTTTTGTGCCTGGCGCGGCGCCAAGTGGGGAAGGGTGGTTTTGAGGCTGAAGGCAGAAGGGAAGCCTGCAGCCCCCAGGTCTGTGGGGCTACGCAAGCGGTTCCCAAAGAGCTTTAGAACAAGGCATAGTTTTTCCTGCTGGCTCTTTGGGCGTGGGACCCATCTCCAGCCATATGGCCATTTTTGTGGCTGGCGCGGCGCCAAGTGGGGAAGGGTGGTTTTGAGGCTGAAGGCAGAAGGGAAGCCTGCAGCCCCCAGGTCTGTGGGGCTACGCAAGCGGTTCCCAAAGAGCTTTAGAACAAGGCATAATTTTCCCTGCAGGCTCCTTGGGCGTGGGACCCATCTCCAGCCATATGGCCATTTTTGTGCCTGGCGCGGCGCCAAGTGGGAAAGGGTGGTGTTGAGGCTGAAGGCAGCAGGAAAGCCTGCAGCCCCCAGGTCTGTGGGGCTACGCAAACGGTTCCCATAGAGCTTTAGAACAAGGCATAGTTTTTCCTGCTGGCTCTTTGGCCGTGAAACCCCGCTCCAGCCATATGGCCATTTCTGTGCCTGGCGCGGCGCCAAGTGGGGAAGGGTGGTTTTGAGGCTGAAGACAGAAGGGAAGCCTGCAGCCCCCAGGTCTGTGGGGCTACGCACGCGGTTCCCAAAGAGCTTTAGAACAAGGCATAGTTTTCCCTGCTGGCTCTTTGGGCGTGGGACCCATCTCCAGCCATATGGCCATTTTTGTGCCTGGCGCGGCGCCAAGTGGGAAAGGGTGGTGTTGAGGCTGAAGGCAGCAGGAAAGCCTGCAGCCCCCAGGTCTGTGGGGCTACGCAAGCGGTTCCCAAAGAGCTTTAGAACAAGGCATAGTTTTCCCTGCTAGCTCCATGGGCCTGAAAACCCTCTCCAGCCATATGGCCATTTTTGTGCCTGGCGCGGCGCCAAGTGGGGAAGGGTGGTTTTGAGGCTGAAGGCAGCAGGAAAGCCTGTAGCCCCCAGGTCTGTGGGGCTACGCACGCTGTTCCCAAAGAGCTTTAGAACAAGGCATAATTTTCCCTGCTGGTTCTTTGGGCGTGGGACCCATCTCCAGCCATATGGCCATTTTTGTGCCTGGCGCGGCGCCATGTGGGAAAGGGTGGTTTTGAGGCTGAAAGCAGCAGGAAAGCCTGCAGCCCCCAGGTCTGTGGGGCTACGCAAGCGGTTCCCAAAGAGCTTTAGAACAAGGCATAGTTTTCCCTGCTGGCTCCTTGGGCGTGAAAACCCTCTCCAGCCATATGGCCATTTTTGTGCCTGGCGCGGCGCCTACTGGGAAAGGGTGGTTTTGAAGGTGAAGGCAGCAGGAAAGCCTGCAGCCCCCAGGTCTGTGGGGCTACGCAAGCGGTTCCCAAAGAGCTTTAGAACAAGGCATAGTTTTCCCTGCTGGCTACTTGGGCGTGAAAAACCTATCCAGCCATATGGCCATTTTTTTGCCTGGCGCGGCTCCATGTGGGAATGGGTGGTTTTGAGGCTGAAGGTAGCAGGAAAGCCTGCAGCCCCCAGGTCTGTGGGGCTACGCAAGCAGTTCCCAAAGAGCTTTAGAACAAGGCATAATTTTCCCTGCAGGCTCCTTGGGCGTGGGACCCATCTCCAGCCATATGGCCATTTTTGTGCCTGGCGCGGCGCCAAGTGGGAAAGGGTGGTTTTGAGGCTGAAGGCAGCAGGAAAGCCTGCAGCCCCCAGGTCTGTGGGGCTACGCAAACGTTTCCCAAAGAGCTTTAGAACAAGGCACAGTCTTTCCTGCTGGCTCTTTGGGCGTGAAACCCGTCTCCAGCCATATGGCCATTTTTGTGCCTGGCACGGCGCCTACTGGGGAAGGGTGGTTTTGAGGCTGAAGGCAGAAGGGAAGCCTGCAGCCCCCAGGTCTGTGGGGCTACGCAAGCGGTTCCCAAAGAGCTTCAGAACAAGGCATAGTTTTCCCTGCTGGTTCTTTGGGCGTGGGACCCCTCTCCAGCCATATGGCCATTTTTGTGCCTGGCGCGGCGCCAAGTGGGAAAGGGTTGTTTTGAGGCTGAAGGCAGCAGGAAAGCCTGCAGCCCCCAGGTCTGTGGGGCTACGCAAGCAGTTCCCAAAGAGCTTTAGAACAAGGCATAATTTTCCCTGCTGGCTCTTTGGGCATGGGACCCATCTCCAGCCATATGGCCATTTTTGTGCCTGGCGCGGCGCCAAGTGGGAAAGGGTGGTTTTGAGGCTGAAGGCAGCAGGAAAGCCTGCAGCCCCCAGGTCTGTGGGGCTACGCAAACGGTTCCCAAAGAGCTTTAGAACAAGGCATACTTTTTCCTGCTGGCTCTTTGGCCGTGAAACCCCGCTCCAGCCATATGGCCATTTCTGTGCCTGGCGCGGCGCCAAGTGGGGAAGGGTGGTTTTGAGGCTGAAGGCAGAAGGGAAGCCTGCAGCCCCCAGGTCTGTGGGGCTACGCACGCGGTTCCCAAAGAGCTTTACAACAAGGCATAGTTTTCCCTGCTGGTTCTTTGGGCGTGGGACCCATCTCCAGGAATATGGCCATTTTTGTGCCTGGCACGGCGCCTACTTGGGAAGGGTGGTTTTGAGGCTGAAGACAGAAGGGAAGCCGGCAGCCCCCAGGTCTGTGGTGCTACGCAAGCGGTTCCCAAAGAGCTTTAGAACAAGGCATAGTTTTCCCTGCTGGCTCTTTGGGCGTGGGACCCATCTCCAGCCATATGGCCATTTTTGTGCCTGGCGCGGCGCCAAGTGGGAAAGGGTGGTGTTGAGGCTGAAGGCAGCAGGAAAGCCTGCAGCCCCCAGGTCTGTGGGGCTACGCAAGCGGTTCCCAAAGAGCTTTAGAAGAGGGCATAATTTTCCCTGCTGGCTCTTTGGGCGTGAAACCCATCTCCAGCCATATGGCCATTTTTGTGCCTGGTGCGGCGCCAAGTGGGGAAGGGTGGTTTTGAGGCTGAAGGCAGAAGGGAAGCCTGCAGCCCCCAGGTCTGTGGGGCTACGCACGCGGTTCCCAACGAGCTTTACAACAAGGCATAGATTTCCCTGCTGGTTCTTTGGGCGTGGGACCCATCTCCAGCCATATGGCCATTTTTGTGGCTGGCGCGGCGCCAAGTGGGAAAGGGTGGTTTTGAGGCTGAAGGCAGCAGGAAAGCCTGCAGCCCCCAGGTCTGTGGTGCTACGCAAGCGGTTTCCAAAGAGCTTTAGAACAAGGCATAGTTTTCCCTGCTGGCTAATTGGGCGTGAAAACCCTCTCCAGCCATATGGCCATTTTTGTGCCTGGCGCGGCGCCTACTGGGGAAGGGTGGTTTTGAGGCTGAAGGCAGCAGGAAAGCCTGCAGCCCCCAGGTCTGTGGGGCTACGCACGCTGTTCCCAAAGAGCTTTAGAACAAGGCATAATTTTCCCTGCTGGTTCTTTGGGCGTGGGACCCATCTCCAGCCATATGGCCATTTTTGTGCCTGGCGCGGCGCCATGTGGGAAAGAGTGGTTTTGAGGCTAAAAGCAGCAGGAAAGCCTGCAGCCCCCAGGTCTGTGGGGCTACGCAAGAGGTTCCCAAAGAGCTTTAGAACAAGGCATAGTTTTCCCTGCTGGCTCCTTGGGCGTGAAAACCCTCTCCAGCCATATGGCCATTTTTGTGCCTGGCGCGGCGCCTACTGGGAAAGGGTGGTTTTGAGGCTGAAGGCAGCAGGAAAGCCTGCAGCCCCCAGGTCTGTGGGGCTACGCAAGCGGTTCCCAAAGAGCTTTAGAACAAGGCAGAATTTTTCCTGCTGGCTCTTTGGGCGTGAAACCCCGCTCCAGCCATATGGCCATTTCTGTGCCTGGCGCGGCGCCAAGTGGGGAAGGGTGGTTTTGAGGCTGAAGGCAGAAGGGAAGCCTTCAGCCCCCAGGTCTGTGGGGCTACGCAAGCGGTTCCCAAAGAGCTTTAGAACAAGGCATAGTTTTCCCTGCTGGTTCTTTGGGCGTGGGACCCATTTCCAGCAATATGGCCATTTTTGTGCCTGGCACGGCGCCTACTTGGGAAGGGTGGTTTTGAGGCTGAAGGCAGCAGGAAAGCCTGCAGCCCCCAGGTCTGTGGGGTTATGCACGCGGTTCCCAAAGAGCTTTAGAACAAGGCATAGTTTTCCCTGCTGGCTCTTTGGGCGTGGGACCCATCTCCAGCCATATGGCCATTTTTGTGGCTGGCGCGGCGCCAAGTGGGCAAGGGTGGTGTTGAGGCTGAAGGCAGCAGGAAAGCCTGCAGCCCCCAGGTCTGTGGGGCTACGCAAGCGGTTCCCAAAGAGCTTCAGAACAAGGCATATGTTTCCCTGCTGGCTCCTTGGGCGTGGGACCCATCTCCAGCCATATGGCCATTTTTGTGCCTGGCGCGGCGCCAAGTGGGAAAGGGCGGTTTTGAGGGTGAAGGCAGCAGGAAAGCCTGTAGCCCCCAGGTCTGTGGGGCTACGCAAATGTTTCCCAAAGAGCTTTAGAACAAGGCATAGTTTTTCCTGCTGGCTCTTTGGGCGTGAAACCCGTCTCCAGCCATATGGCCATTTTTGTGCCTGGCACGGCGCCTACTGGGGAAGGGTGGTTTTGAGGCTGAAGGCAGAAGGGAAGCCTGCAGCCCCCAGGTCTGTGGGGCTACGCAAGCGGTTCCCAAAGAGCTTTAGAACAAGGCATAGTTTTCCCTGCTGGTTCTTTTGCGTGGGACCCCTCTCCAGCCATATGGCCATTTTTGTGCCTGGCGCGGCGCCAAGTGGGAAAGGGTGGTGTTGAGGCTGAAGGCAGCAGGAAAGCCTGCAGCCCCCAGGTCTGTGGGGCTACGCAAGCAGTTCCCAAAGAGCTTCAGAACAAGGCATAGTTTTCCCTGCTGTCTCCTTGGGCGTGGGACCCATCTCCAGCAATATGGCCATTTTTGTGCCTGGCACGGTGCCTACTGGGGAAGGGTGGTTTTGAGGAAGAAGACAGAAGGGAAGCCTGCAGCCCCCAGGTCTGTGGGGCTACGCACGCGGTTCCCAAAGAGCTTTAGAACAAGGCATAGTTTTTCCTGCTGGCTCTTTGGGCGTGAAACCCCTCTCCAGCCATATGGCCATTTTTGTGCCTGGTGCGGCGCCAAGTGGGGAAGGGTGGTTTTGAGGCTGAAGGCAGAAGGGAAGCCTGCAGCCCCCAGGTCTGTGGGGCTACGCACGCGGTTCCCAAAGAGCTTTACAACAAGGCATAGTTTTCCCTGCTGGTTCTTTGGGCGTGGGACCCATCTCCAGCAATATGGCCATTTTTGTGCCTGGCACGGCGCCTACTTGGGAAGGGTGGTTTTGAGGCTGAAGACAGAAGGGAAGGCTGCAGCCCCCAGGTCTGTGGGGCTACGCACGCGGTTCCCAAAGAGCTTTAGAACAAGGCATAGTTTTCCCTGCTGTCTCTTTGGGCGTGGGACCCATCTCCAGCCATATGGCCATATTTGTGGCTGGCGCGGCGCCAAGTGGGAAAGGGTGGTTTTGAGGCTGAAGGCAGCAGGAAAGCCTGCAGCCCCCAGGTCTGTGGGGCTACGCAAGCGGTTTCCAAAGAGCTTTAGAACAAGGCATAATTTTCCCTGCTGGCTCCATGGGCGTGAAAACCCTCTCCAGCCATATGGCCATTTTTGTGCCTGGCGCGGCGCCAAGTGGGAAAGGGTGGTTTTGAGGCTGAAGGCAGCAGGAAAGCCTGTAGCCCCCAGGTCTGTGGGGCTACGCACGCTGTTCCCAAAGAGCTTTAGAACAAGGCATAATTTTCCCTGCTGGTTCTTTGGGCGTGGGACCCATCTCCAGCCATATGGCCATTTTTGTGCCTGGCGCGGCGCCATGTGGGAAAGGGTGGTTTTGAGGCTGAAAGCAGCAGGAAAGCCTGCAGCCCCCAGGTCTGTGGGGCTACGCAAGAGGTTCCCAAAGAGCTTTAGAACAAGGCATAGTTTTCCCTGCTGGCTCCTTGGGCGTGAAAACCCTCTCCAGCCATATGGCCATTTTTGTGCCTGGCGCGGCGCCTACTGGGAAAGGTTGGTTTTGAGGCTGAAGGCAGCAGGAAAGCCTGAGGCCCCCAGGTCTGTGGGGCTACGCAAGCGGTTCCCAAAGAGCTTTAGAACAAGGCAGAATTTTTCCTGCTGGCTCTTTGGGCGTGAAACCCCGCTCCAGCCATATGGCCATTTTTGTGGCTGGCGCGGCGCCAAGTGGGGAAGGGTGGTTTTGAGGCTGAAGGCAGAAGGGAAGCCTGCAGCCCCCAGGTCTGTGGGGCTACGCAAGCGGTTCCCAAAGAGCTTTAGAACAAGGCATACTTTTTCCTGCTGGCTCTTTGGCCGTGAAACCCCGCTCCAGCCATATGGCCATTTCTGTGCCTGGCGCGGCGCCAAGTGGGGAAGGTTGGTTTTGAGGCTGAAGGCAGAAGGGAAGCCTGCAGCCCCCAGGTCTGTGGGGCTACGCACGCGGTTCCCAAAGAGCTTTACAACAAGGCATAGTTTTCCCTGCTGGTTCTTTGGGCGTGGGACCCATCTCCAGCAATATGGCCATTTTTGTGCCTGGCACGGCGCCTACTTGGGAAGGGTGGTTTTGAGGCTGAAGACAGAAGGGAAGCCGGCAGCCCCCAGGTCTGTGGTGCTACGCAAGCGGTTCCCAAAGAGCTTTAGAACAAGGCATAGTTTTCCCTGCTGGCTCTTTGGGCGTGGGACCCATCTCCAGCCATATGGCCATTTTTGTGCCTGGCGCGGCGCCAAGTGGGAAAGGGTGGTGTTGAGGCTGAAGGCAGCAGGAAAGCCTGCAGCCCCCAGGTCTGTGGGGCTACGCAAGCGGTTCCCAAAGAGCTTTAGAAGAGGGCATAATTTTCCCTGCTGGCTCTTTGGGCGTGAAACCCATCTCCAGCCATATGGCCATTTTTGTGCCTGGTGCGGCGCCAAGTGGGGAAGGGTGGTTTTGAGGCTGAAGGCAGAAGGGAAGCCTGCAGCCCCCAGGTCTGTGGGGCTACGCACGCGGTTCCCAACGAGCTTTACAACAAGGCATAGATTTCCCTGCTGGTTCTTTGGGCGTGGGACCCATCTCCAGCCATATGGCCATTTTTGTGGCTGGCGCGGCGCCAAGTGGGAAAGGGTGGTTTTGAGGCTGAAGGCAGCAGGAAAGCCTGCAGCCCCCAGGTCTGTGGTGCTACGCAAGCGGTTTCCAAAGAGCTTTAGAACAAGGCATAGTTTTCCCTGCTGGCTAATTGGGCGTGAAAACCCTCTCCAGCCATATGGCCATTTTTGTGCCTGGCACGGCGCCAAGTGGGAAAGGGTGGTTTTGAGGCTGAAGGCAGCAGGAAAGCCTGCAGCCCCCAGGTCTGTGGGGCTGCGCACGCTGTTCCCAAAGAGCTTTAGAACAAGGCATAATTTTCCCTGCTGGTTCTTTGGGCGTGGGACCCATCTCCAGCCATATGGCCATTTTTGTGCCTGGCGCGGCGCCATGTGGGAAAGAGTGGTTTTGAGGCTGAAAGCAGCAGGAAAGCCTGCAGCCCCCAGGTCTGTGGGGCTACGCAAGAGGTTCCCAAAGAGCTTTAGAACAAGGCATAGTTTTCCCTGCTGGCTCCTTGGGCGTGAAAACCCTCTCCAGCCATATGGCCATTTTTGTGCCTGGCGCGGCGCCTACTGGGAAAGGGTGGTTTTGAGGCTGAAGGCAGCAGGAAAGCCTGCAGCCCCCAGGTCTGTGGGGCTACGCAAGCGGTTCCCAAAGAGCTTTAGAACAAGGCAGAATTTTTCCTGCTGGCTCTTTGGGCGTGAAACCCCGCTCCAGCCATATGGCCATTTCTGTGCCTGGCGCGGCGCCAAGTGGGGAAGGGTGGTTTTGAGGAAGAAGGCAGAAGGGAAGCCTGCAGCCCCCAGGTCTGTGGGGCTACGCAAGCGGTTCCCAAAGAGCTTTAGAACAAGGCATAGTTTTCCCTGCTGGTTCTTTGGGCGTGGGACCCATTTCCAGCAATATGGCCATTTTTGTGCCTGGCACGGCGCCTACTTGGGAAGGGTGGTTTTGAGGCTGAAGGCAGCAGGAAAGCCTGCAGCCCCCAGGTCTGTGGGGTTATGCACGCGGTTCCCAAAGAGCTTTAGAACAAGGCATAGTTTTCCCTGCTGGCTCTTTGGGCGTGGGACCCATCTCCAGCCATATGGCCATTTTTGTGGCTGGCGCGGCGCCAAGTGGGCAAGGGTGGTGTTGAGGCTGAAGGCAGCAGGAAAGCCTGCAGCCCCCAGGTCTGTGGGGCTACGCAAGCGGTTCCCAAAGAGCTTCAGAACAAGGCATATGTTTCCCTGCTGGCTCCTTGGGCGTGGGACCCATCTCCAGCCATATGGCCATTTTTGTGCCTGGCGCGGCGCCAAGTGGGAAAGGGCGGTTTTGAGGGTGAAGGCAGCAGGAAAGCCTGTAGCCCCCAGGTCTGTGGGGCTACGCAAATGTTTCCCAAAGAGCTTTAGAACAAGGCATAGTTTTTCCTGCTGGCTCTTTGGGCGTGAAACCCGTCTCCAGCCATATGGCCATTTTTGTGCCTGGCACGGCGCCTACTGGGGAAGGGTGGTTTTGAGGCTGAAGGCAGAAGGGAAGCCTGCAGCCCCCAGGTCTGTGGGGCTACGCAAGCGGTTCCCAAAGAGCTTTAGAACAAGGCATAGTTTTCCCTGCTGGTTCTTTTGCGTGGGACCCCTCTCCAGCCATATGGCCATTTTTGTGCCTGGCGCGGCGCCAAGTGGGAAAGGGTGGTGTTGAGGCTGAAGGCAGCAGGAAAGCCTGCAGCCCCCAGGTCTGTGGGGCTACGCAAGCAGTTCCCAAAGAGCTTCAGAACAAGGCATAGTTTTCCCTGCTGGCTCCTTGGGCGTGGGACCCATCTCCAGCAATATGGCCATTTTTGTGCCTGGCACGGTGCCTACTGGGGAAGGGTGGTTTTGAGGAAGAAGACAGAAGGGAAGCCTGCAGCCCCCAGGTCTGTGGGGCTACGTACGCGGTTCCCAAAGAGCTTTAGAACAAGGCATAGTTTTTCCTGCTGGCTCTTTGGGCGTGAAACCCCTCTCCAGCCATATGGCCATTTTTGTGCCTGGTGCGGCGCCAAGTGGGGAAGGGTGGTTTTGAGGCTGAAGGCAGAAGGGAAGCCTGCAGCCCCCAGGTCTGTGGGGCTACGCACGCGGTTCCCAAAGAGCTTTACAACAAGGCATAGTTTTCCCTGCTGGTTCTTTGGGCGTGGGACCCATCTCCAGCAATATGGCCATTTTTGTGCCTGGCACGGCGCCTACTTGGGAAGGGTGGTTTTGAGGCTGAAGACAGAAGGGAAGGCTGCAGCCCCCAGGTCTGTGGGGCTACGCACGCGGTTCCCAAAGAGCTTTAGAACAAGGCATAGTTTTCCCTGCTGGCTCTTTGGGCGTGGGACCCATCTCCAGCCATATGGCCATTTTTGTGGCTGGCGCGGCGCCAAGTGGGAAAGGGTGGTTTTGAGGCTGAAGGCAGCAGGAAAGCCTGCAGCCCCCAGGTCTGTGGTGCTACGCAAGCGGTTTCCAAAGAGCTTTAGAACAAGGCATAATTTTCCCTGCTGGCTCCATGGGCGTGAAAACCCTCTCCAGCCATATGGCCATTTTTGTGCCTGGCGCGGCGCCAAGTGGGGAAGGGTGGTTTTGAGGCTGAAGGCAGCAGGAAAGCCTGTAGCCCCCAGGTCTGTGGGGCTACGCACGCTGTTCCCAAAGAGCTTTAGAACAAGGCATAATTTTCCCTGCTGGTTCTTTGGGCGTGGGACCCATCTCCAGCCATATGGCCATTTTTGTGCCTGGCGCGGCGCCATGTGGGAAAGGGTGGTTTTGAGGCTGAAAGCAGCAGGAAAGCCTGCAGCCCCCAGGTCTGTGGGGCTACGCAAGAGGTTCCCAAAGAGCTTTAGGACAAGGCATAGTTTTCCCTGCTGGCTCCTTGGGCGTGAAAACCCTCTCCAGCCATATGGCCATTTTTGTGCCTGGCGCGGCGCCTACTGGGAAAGGTTGGTTTGAGGCTGAAGGCAGCAGGAAAGCCTGAGGCCCCCAGGTCTGTGGGGCTACGCAAGCGGTTCCCAAAGAGCTTTAGAACAAGGCAGAATTTTTCCTGCTGGCTCTTTGGGCGTGAAACCCCGCTCCAGCCATATGGCCATTTTTGTGCCTGGCACGGCGCCTACTTGGGAAGGGTGGTTTTGAGGCTGAAGGCAGCAGGAAAGCCTGCAGCCCCCAGGTCTGTGGGGTTACGCACGCGGTTCCCAAAGAGCTTTAGAACAAGGCATAGTTTTCCCTGCTGGCTCTTTGGGCGTGGGACCCATCTCCAGCCATATGGCCATTTTTGTGGCTGGCGCGGCGCCAAGTGGGAAAGGGTGGTGTTGAGGCTGAAGGCAGCAGGAAACCTGCAGCCCCCAGGTCTGTGGGGCTACGCAAGCGGTTCCCAAAGAGCTTCAGAACAAGGCATATGTTTCCCTGCTGGCTCCTTGGGCGTGGGACCCATCTCCAGCCATATGGCCATTTTTGTGCCTGGCGCGGCGCCAAGTGGGAAAGGGCGGTTTTGAGGGTGAAGGCAGCAGGAAAGCCTGCAGCCCCCAGGTCTGTGGGGCTACGCAAATGTTTCCCAAAGAGCTTTAGAACAAGGCATAGTTTTTCCTGCTGGCTCTTTGGGCGTGAAACCCGTCTCCAGCCATATGGCCATTTTTGTGCCTGGCACGGCGCCTACTGGGGAAGGGTGGTTTTGAGGCTGAAGGCAGAAGGGAAGCCTGCAGCCCCCAGGTCTGTGGGGCTACGCACGCGGTTCCCAAAGAGCTTTACAACAAGGCATATTTTTTCCTGCTGGCTCTTTGGGCGTGAAACCCCTCTCCAGCCATATGGCCATTTTTGTGCCTGGTGCGGCGCCAAGTGGGGAAGGGTGGTTTTGAGGCTGAAGGCAGCAGGAAAGCCTGCAGCCCCCAGGTCTGTGGGGCTATGCAAGCGGTTCCCAAAGAGCTTTAGAACAAGGCATAGTTTTTCCTGCTGGCTCTTTGGGCGTGAAACCCCTCTCCAGCCATATGGCCGTTTCTGCGCCTGGCGCGGCGCCTACTTGGAAAGGGTGGTTTTGAGGCTGAAGGCAGAAGGGAAGCCTGCAGCCCCCAGGTCTGTGGGGCTACGCAAGTGGTTCCCAAAGAGCTTTACAACAAGGCATATTTTTCCCTGCAGGCTCCTTGGGCGTGGGACCCATCTCCAGCCATATGGCCATTTTTGTGCCTGGCGCGGCGCCAAGTGGGAAAGGGTGGTTTTGAGGCTGAAGGCAGCAGGAAAGCCTGTAGCCCCCAGGTCTGTGGGGCTACGCAAACGTTTCCCAAAGAGCTTTAGAACAAGGCATAGTTTTTCCTGCTGGCTCTTTGGGCGTGAAACCCGTCTCCAGCCATATGGCCATTTTTGTGCCTGGCACGGCGCCTACTTGGGAAGGGTGGTTTTGAGGCTGAAGGCAGCAGGAAAGCCTGCAGCCCCCAGGTCTGTGGGGTTACGCACGCGGTTCCCAAAGAGCTTTAGAACAAGGCATAGTTTTCCCTGCTGGCTCTTTGGGCGTGGGACCCATCTCCAGCCATATGGCCATTTTTGTGGCTGGCGCGGCGCCAAGTGGGAAAGGGTGGTGTTGAGGCTGAAGGCAGCAGGAAACCTGCAGCCCCCAGGTCTGTGGGGCTACGCAAGCGGTTCCCAAAGAGCTTCAGAACAAGGCATATGTTTCCCTGCTGGCTCCTTGGGCGTGGGACCCATCTCCAGCCATATGGCCATTTTTGTGCCTGGCGCGGCGCCAAGTGGGAAAGGGCGGTTTTGAGGGTGAAGGCAGCAGGAAAGCCTGCAGCCCCCAGGTCTGTGGGGCTACGCAAATGTTTCCCAAAGAGCTTTAGAACAAGGCATAGTTTTTCCTGCTGGCTCTTTGGGCGTGAAACCCGTCTCCAGCCATATGGCCATTTTTGTGCCTGGCACGGCGCCTACTGGGGAAGGGTGGTTTTGAGGCTGAAGGCAGAAGGGAAGCCTGCAGCCCCCAGGTCTGTGGGGCTACGCACGCGGTTCCCAAAGAGCTTTACAACAAGGCATAGTTTTTCCTGCTGGCTCTTTGGGCGTGAAACCCCTCTCCAGCCATATGGCCATTTTTGTGCCTGGTGCGGCGCCAAGTGGGGAAGGGTGGTTTTGAGGCTGAAGGCAGCAGGAAAGCCTGCAGCCCCCAGGTCTGTGGGGCTATGCAAGCGGTTCCCAAAGAGCTTTAGAACAAGGCATAGTTTTTCCTGCTGGCTCTTTGGGCGTGAAACCCCTCTCCAGCCATATGGCCGTTTCTGCGCCTGGCGCGGCGCCTACTTGGAAAGGGTGGTTTTGAGGCTGAAGGCAGAAGGGAAGCCTGCAGCCCCCAGGTCTGTGGGGCTACGCAAGCGGTTCCCAAAGAGCTTTAGAACAAGGCATAGTTTTCCCTGCTGTCTCTTTGGGCGTGGGACCCATCTCCAGCAATATGGCCATTTTTGTGCCTGGCACGGCGCATACTTGGGAAGGGTGGTTTTGAGGCTGAAGACAGAAGGGAAGCCTGCAGCCGCCAGGTCTGTGGGGCTACGCAAGTGGTTCCCAAAGAGCTTTACAACAAGGCATATTTTTCCCTGCAGGCTCCTTGGGCGTGGGACCCATCTCCAGCCATATGGCCATTTTTGTGCCTGGCGCGGCGCCAAGTGGGAAAGGGTGGTTTTGAGGGTGAAGGCAGCAGGAAAGCCTGTAGCCCCCAGGTCTGTGGGGCTACGCAAACGTTTCCCAAAGAGCTTTAGAACAAGGCATAGTTTTTCCTGCTGGCTCTTTGGGCGTGAAACCCGTCTCCAGCCATATGGCCATTTTTGTGCCTGGCACGGCGCCTACTGGGGAAGGGTGGTTTTGAGGCTGAAGGCAGAAGGGAAGCCTGCAGCCCCCAGGTCTGTGGGGCTACGCAAGCGGTTCCCAAAGAGCTTTACAACAAGGCATAGTTTTCCCTGCTGGTTCTTTGGGCGTGGGACCCCTCTGCAGCCATATGGCCATTTTTGTGCCTGTCGCGGCGCCAAGTGGGAAAGGGTTGTTTTGAGGCTGAAGGCAGCAGGAAAGCCTGCAGCCCCCAGGTCTGTGGGGCTACGCAAGCAGTTCCCAAAGAGCTTCAGAACAAGGCATAGTTTTCCCTGCTGGCTCCTTGGGCGTGGGACCCATCTCCAGCAATATGGCCATTTTTGTGCCTGGCACGGCGCCTACTGGGGAAGGGTGGTTTTGAGGAAGAAGACAGAAGGGAAGCCTGCAGCCCCCAGGTCTGTGGGGCTACGCACGCGGTTCCCAAAGAGCTTTAGAACAAGGCATAGTTTTCCCTGCTGTCTCTTTGGGCGTGGGACCCATCTCCAGCCATATGGCCATTTTTGTGGCTGGCGCGGCGCCAAGTGGGAAAGGGTGGTGTTGAGGCTGAAGGCAGCAGGAAAGCCTGCAGCCGCCAGGTCTGTGGGGATACGCAAGCGGTTCCCAAAGAGCTTCAGAACAAGGCATAATTTTCCCTGCTGGCTCCTTGGGCGTGGGACCCATCTCCAGCCATATGGCCATTTTTGTGCCTGGCGCGGCGCCAAGTGGGAAAGGGCGGTTTTGAGGGTGAAGGCAGCAGGAAAGCCTGTAGCCCCCAGGTCTGTGGGGCTACGCAAATGTTTCCCAAAGAGCTTTAGAACAAGGCATAGTTTTTCCTGCTGGCTCTTTGGGCGTGAAACCCGTCTCCAGCCATATGGCCATTTTTGTGCCTGGCACGGCGCCTACTGGGGAAGGGTGGTTTTGAGGCTGAAGGCAGAAGGGAAGCCTGCAGCCCCCAGGTCTGTGGGGCTACGCAAGCGGTTCCCAAAGAGCTTTAGAACAAGGCATAGTTTTCCCTGCTGGTTCTTTTGCGTGGGACCCCTCTCCAGCCATATGGCCATTTTTGTGCCTGGCGCGGCGCCAAGTGGGAAAGGGTGGTGTTGAGGCTGAAGGCAGCAGGAAAGCCTGCAGCCCCCAGGTCTGTGGGGCTACGCAAGCAGTTCCCAAAGAGCTTCAGAACAAGGCATAGTTTTCCCTGCTGGCTCCTTGGGCGTGGGACCCATCTCCAGCAATATGGCCATTTTTGTGCCTGGCACGGTGCCTACTGGGGAAGGGTGGTTTTGAGGAAGAAGACAGAAGGGAAGCCTGCAGCCGCCAGGTCTGTGGGGCTACGCACGCGGTTCCCAAAGAGCTTTAGAACAAGGCATAGTTTTTCCTGCTGGCTCTTTGGGCGTGAAACCCCTCTCCAGCCATATGGCCATTTTTGTGCCTGGTGCGGCGCCAAGTGGGGAAGGGTGGTTTTGAGGCTGAAGGCAGAAGGGAAGCCTGCAGCCCCCAGGTCTGTGGGGCTACGCACGCGGTTCCCAAAGAGCTTTACAACAAGGCATAGTTTTCCCTGCTGGTTCTTTGGGCGTGGGACCCATCTCCAGCAATATGGCCATTTTTGTGCCTGGCACGGCGCCTACTTGGGAAGGGTGGTTTTGAGGCTGAAGACAGAAGGGAAGGCTGCAGCCCCCAGGTCTGTGGGGCTACGCACGCGGTTCCCAAAGAGCTTTACAACAAGGCATAGTTTTCCCTGCTGGCTCTTTGGGCGTGGGACCCATCTCCAGCCATATGGCCATTTTTGTGCCTGGTGCGGCGCCAAGTGGGAAAGGGTGGTGTTGAGGCTGAAGGCAGCAGGAAAGCCTGCAGCCCCCAGGTCTGTGGGGCTACGCACGCGGTTCCCAAAGAGCTTTAGAACAAGGCATAGTTTTTCCTGCTGGCTCTTTGGCCGTGAAACCCCGCTCCAGCCATATGGCCATTTCTGTGCCTGGTGCGGCGCCAAGTGGGGAAGGGTGGTTTTGAGGCTGAAGGCAGAAGGGAAGCCTGCAGCCCCCAGGTCTGTGGGGCTACGCACGCGGTTCCCAAAGAGCTTTACAACAAGGCATAATTTTCCCTGCTGGTTCTTTGGGCGTGGGACCCATCTCCAGACATATGGCCATTTTTGTGCCTGGCACGGCGCCTACTTGGGAAGGGTGGTTTTGAGGCTGAAGACAGAAGGGAAGCCTGCAGCCCCCAGGTCTGTGGGGCTACGCAAGCGGTTCCCAAAGAGCTTTAGAACAAGGCATAGTTTTTCCTGCTGGCTCTTTGGGCGTGAAACCCATCTCCAGCCATATGGCCATTTTTGTGCCTGGTGCGGCGCCAAGTGGGGAAGGGTGGTTTTGAGGCTGAAGGCAGAAGGGAAGCCTGCAGCCCCCAGGTCTGTGGGGCTACGCACGCTGTTCCCAAAGAGCTTTACAACAAGGCATAGTTTTCCCTGCTGGTTCTTTGGGCGTGGGACCCATCTCCAGCAATATGGCCATTTTTGTGCCTGGCACGGCGCCTACTTGGGAAGGGTGGATTTGAGGCTGAAGGCAGAAGGCAAGCCTGCAGCCCCCAGGTCTGTGGGGCTACGCACGCGGTTCCCAAAGAGCTTTAGAACAAGGCATAATTTTCCCTGCTGTCTCTTTCGGCGTGGGACCCATCTCCAGCCATATGGCCATTTTTGTGCCTGGCGCGGCGCCAAGTGGGAAAGGGTGGTTTTGAGGCTGAAGGCAGCAGGAAAGCCTGCAGCCCCCAGGTCTGTGGTGCTACGCAAGCGGTTTCCAAAGAGCTTTAGAACAAGGCATAGTTTTCCCTGCTGGCTCCATGGGCGTGAAAACCCTCTCCAGCCATATGGCCATTTTTGTGCCTGGCGCGGCGCCAAGTGGGAAGGGTGGTTTTGAGGCTGAAGGCAGCAGGAAAGCCTGTAGCCCCCAGGTGTGTGGGGCTACGCACGCTGTTCCCAAAGAGCTTTAGAACAAGGCATAATTTTCCCTGCTGGTTCTTTGGGCGTGGGACCCATCTCCAGCCATATGGCCATTTTTGTGCCTGGCGCGGCGCCATGTGGGAAAGGGTGGTTTTGAGGCTGAAAGCAGCAGGAAAGCCTGCAGCCCCCAGGTCTGTGGGGCTACGCAAGCGGTTTCCAAAGAGCTTTAGAACAAGGCATAGTTTTTCCTGCTGGCTCTTTGGCCGTGAAACCCCGCTCCAGCCATATGGCCATTTCTGTGCCTGGCGCGGCGCCAAGTGGGGAAGGGTGGTTTTGAGGCTGAAGGCAGAAGGGAAGCCTGCAGCCCCCAGGTCTGTGGGGCTACGCACGCGGTTCCCAAAGAGCTTTACAACAAGGCATAATTTTCCCTGCTGGTTCTTTGGGCGTGGGACCCATCTCCAGCAATATGGCCATTTTTGTGCCTGGCACGGCGCCTACTTGGGAAGGGTGGTTTTGAGGCTGAAGACAGAAGGGAAGCCTGCAGCCCCCAGGTCTGTGGGGCTACGCAAGCGGTTCCCAAAGAGCTTTAGAACAAGGCATAGTTTTTCCTGCTGGCTCTTTGGGCGTGAAAACCCTCTCCAGCCATATGGCCATTTTTGTGCCTGGTGCGGCGCCAAGTGGGGAAGGGTGGTTTTGAGGCTGAAGGCAGAAGGGAAGCCTGCAGCCCCCAGGTCTGTGGGGCTACGCACGCTGTTCCCAAAGAGCTTTACAACAAGGCATAGTTTTCCCTGCTGGTTCTTTGGGCGTGGGACCCATCTCCAGCAATATGGCCATTTTTGTGCCTGGCACGGCGCCTACTTGGGAAGGGTGGATTTGAGGCTGAAGACAGAAGGGAAGCCTGCAGCCCCCAGGTCTGTGGGGCTACGCACGCGGTTCCCAAAGAGCTTTAGAACAAGGCATAGTTTTCCCTGCTGTCTCTTTGGGCGTGGGACCCATCTCCAGCCATATGGCCATTTTTGTGCCTGGCGCGGCGCCAAGTGGGAAAGGGTGGTTTTGAGGCTGAAGGCAGCAGGAAAGCCTGCAGCCCCCAGGTCTGTGGTGCTACGCAAGCGGTTTCCAAAGAGCTTTAGAACAAGGCATAGTTTTCCCTGCTGGCTCCATGGGCGTGAAAACCCTCTCCAGCCATATGGCCATTTTTGTGCCTGGCGCGGCGCCAAGTGGGGAAGGGTGGTTTTGAGGCTGAATGCAGCAGGAAAGCCTGTAGCCCCCAGGTGTGTGGGGCTACGCACGCTGTTCCCAAAGAGCTTTAGAACAAGGCATAATTTTCCCTGCTGGTTCTTTGGGCGTGGGACCCATCTCCAGCCATATGGCCATTTTTGTGCCTGGCGCGGCGCCATGTGGGAAAGGGTGGTTTTGAGGCTGAAAGCAGCAGGAAAGCCTGCAGCCCCCAGGTCTGTGGGGCTACGCAAGAGGTTCCCAAAGAGCTTTAGAACAAGGCATAATTTTCCCTGCTGGTTCTTTGGGCGTGGGACCCATCTCCAGCCATATGGCCATTTTTGTGCCTGGCGCGGCGCCAAGTGGGAAAGGGTGGTTTTGAGGCTGAAGGCAGCAGGAAAGCCTGCAGCCCCCAGGTCTGTGGGGCTACGCAAGAGGTTCCCAAAGAGCTTTAGAACAAGGCAGAATTTTCCCTGCTGGCTCTTTGGGCGTGAAACCCGTCTCCAGCCATATGGCCATTTCTGTGCCTGGCGCGGCGCCAAGTGGGGAAGGGTGGTTTTGAGGCTGAAGGCAGAAGGGAAGCCTGCAGCCCCCAGGTCTGTGGGGCTACGCAAGCGGTTCCCAAAGAGCTTTAGAACAAGGCATAGTTTTCCCTGCAGGCTCTTTGGGCGTGGGACCCATCTCCAGCCATATGGCCATTTTTGTGGCTGGCGCGGCGCCAAGTGGGAAAGGGTGGTGTTGAGGCTGAAGGCAGCAGGAAACCTGCAGCCCCCAGGTCTGTGGGGCTACGCAAGCGGTTCCCAAAGAGCTTCAGAACAAGGCATATGTTTCCCTGCTGGCTCCTTGGGCGTGGGACCCATCTCCAGCCATATGGCCATTTTTGTGCCTGGCGCGGCGCCAAGTGGGAAAGGGCGGTTTTGAGGGTGAAGGCAGCAGGAAAGCCTGCAGCCCCCAGGTCTGTGGGGCTACGCAAATGTTTCCCAAAGAGCTTTAGAACAAGGCATAGTTTTTCCTGCTGGCTCTTTGGGCGTGAAACCCGTCTCCAGCCATATGGCCATTTTTGTGCCTGGCACGGCGCCTACTGGGGAATGGTGGTTTTGAGGCTGAAGGCAGCAGGAAAGCCTGCAGCCCCCAGGTCTGTGGGGCTACGCAAGCGGTTCCCAAAGAGCTTTAGAACAAGGCATAGTTTTTCCTGCTGGCTCTTTGGCCGTGAAACCCCGCTCCAGCCATATGGCCATTTTTGTGCCTGGCGCGGCGCCAAGTGGGAAAGGGTTGTTTTGAGGCTGAAGGCAGCAGGAAAGCCTGCAGCCCACAGGTCTGTGGGGCTACGCAAGCAGTTCCCAAAGAGCTTCAGAACAAGGCATAGTTTTCCCTGCTGTCTCCTTGGGCGTGGGACCCATCTCCAGCAATATGGCCATTTTTGTGCCTGGCACGGTGCCTACTGGGGAAGGGTGGTTTTGAGGAAGAAGACAGAAGGGAAGCCTGCAGCCCCCAGGTCTGTGGGGCTACGCACGCGGTTCCCAAAGAGCTTTACAACAAGGCATAGTTTTTCCTGCTGGCTCTTTGGGCGTGAAACCCCTCTCCAGCCATATGGCCATTTTTGTGCCTGGTGCGGCGCCAAGTGGGGAAGGGTGGTTTTGAGGCTGAAGGCAGCAGGAAAGCCTGCAGCCCCCAGGAAAGCCTGCATCCCCCAGGTCTGTGGGGCTACGCAAGCGGTTCCCAAAGAGCTTTAGAACAAGGCATAGTTTTTCCTGCTGGCTCTTTGGGCGTGAAACCCCTCTCCAGCCATATGTCTGTTTCTGCGCCTGGCGCGGCGCCTACTTGGGAAGGGTGGTTTTGAGGCTGAAGGCAGAAGGGAAGCCTGCAGCCCCCAGGTCTGTGGGGCTACGCAAGCGGTTCCCAAAGAGCTTTAGAACAAGGCATAGTTTTCCCTGCTGTCTCTTTGGGCGTGGGACCCATCTCCAGCAATACGGCCATTTTTGTGCCTGGCACGGCGCATACTTGGGAAGGGTGGTTTTGAGGCTGAAGACAGAAGGGAAGCCTGCAGCCGCCAGGTCTGTGGGGCTACGCAAGTGGTTCCCAAAGAGCTTTACAACAAGGCATATTTTTCCCTGCAGGCTCCTTGGGCGTGGGACCCATCTCCAGCCATATGGCCATTTTTGTGCCTGGCACGGCGCCAAGTGGGAAAGGGTGGTTTTGAGGGTGAAGGCAGCAGGAAAGCCTGCAGCCGCCAGGTCTGTGGGGCTACGCAAACGTTTCCCGAAGAGCTTTACAACAAGGCATAATTTTTCCTGCTGGCTCTTTGGGCGTGAAACCCGTCTCCAGCCATATGGCCATTTTTGTGCCTGGCACGGCGCCAAGTGGGGAAGGGTGGTTTTGAGGCTGAAGGCAGAAGGGAAGCCTGCAGCCCCCAGGTCTGTGGGGCTACGCAAGCGATTCCCAAAGAGCTTTACAACAAGGCATAGTTTTCCCTGCTGGTTCTTTGGGCGTGGGACCCCTCTGCAGCCATATGGCCATTTTTGTGCCTGTCGCGGCGCCAAGTGGGAAAGGGTTGTTTTGAGGCTGAAGGCAGCAGGAAAGCCTGCAGCCCCCAGGTCTGTGGGGCTACGCAAGCAGTTCCCAAAGAGCTTCAGAACAAGGCATAGTTTTCCCTGCTGGCTCCTTGGGCGTGGGACCCATCTCCAGCAATATGGCCATTTTTGTGCCTGGCACGGCGCCTACTGGGGAAGGGTGGTTTTGAGGAAGAAGACAGAAGGGAAGCCTGCAGCCCCCAGGTCTGTGGGGCTACGCACGCGGTTCCCAAAGAGCTTTAGAACAAGGCATAATTTTCCCTGCTGGCTCCTTGGGCGTGGGACCCATCTCCAGCCATATGGCCATTTTTGTGCCTGGCGCGGCGCCAAGTGGGAAAGGGCGGTTTTGAGGGTGAAGGCAGCAGGAAAGCCTGTAGCCCCCAGGTCTGTGGGGCTACGCAAGCGGTTCCCAAAGAGCTTTAGAACAAGGCATAGTTTTCCCTGCTAGTTCTTTGGGCATGGGACCCATCTCCAGCCATATGGGCATTTTTGTGCCTCGCGCAGCGCCAAGTTGGAAAGGGTGGTTTTGAGGAAGAAGGCAGCAGGAAAGCCTGCAGCCGCCAGGTCTGTGGGGCTACGTAAGCGGTTCCCAAAGAGCTTTAGAACAAGGCATAGTTTTTCCTGCTGGCTCTTTGGGCGTGAAACCCGTCTCCAGCCATATGGCCATTTTTGTGCCTGGCGCGGCGCCAAGTGGGAAAGGGTGGTTTTGAGCGTGAAGGCAGCAGGAAAGCCTGCAGCCCCCAGGTCTGTGGGGCTACGCAAACGTTTCCCAAAGAGCTTTAGAACAAGGCATAGTTTTTCCTGCTGGCTCTTTGGGCGTGAAACCCGTCTCCAGCCATATGGCCATTTTTGTGCCTGGCACGGCGCCTACTGGGGAAGGGTGGTTTTGAGGCTGAAGGCAGAAGGGAAGCCTGCAGCCCCCAGGTCTGTGGGGCTACGCAAGCGGTTCCCAAAGAGCTTTAGAACAAGGCATAGTTTTCCCTGCTGGTTCTTTTGCGTGGGACCCCTCTCCAGCCATATGGCCATTTTTGTGCCTGGCGCGGCGCCAAGTGGGAAAGGGTGGTGTTGAGGCTGAAGGCAGCAGGAAAGCCTGCAGCCCCCAGGTCTGTGGGGCTACGCAAGCAGTTCCCAAAGAGCTTCAGAACAAGGCATAGTTTTCCCTGCTGGCTCCTTGGGCGTGGGACCCATCTCCAGCAATATGGCCATTTTTGTGCCTGGCACGGTGCCTACTGGGGAAGGGTGGTTTTGAGGAAGAAGACAGAAGGGAAGCCTGCAGCCCCCAGGTCTGTGGGGCTACGCACGCGGTTCCCAAAGAGCTTTACAACAAGGCATAGTTTTCCCTGCTGGTTCTTTGGGCGTGGGACCCATCTCCAGCAATATGGCCATTTTTGTGCCTGGCACGGCGCCTACTTGGGAAGGGTGGTTTTGAGGCTGAAGACAGAAGGGAAGGCTGCAGCCCCCAGGTCTGTGGGGCTACGCACGCGGTTCCCAAAGAGCTTTAGAACAAGGCATAGTTTTCCCTGCTGGCTCTTTGGGCGTGGGACCCATCTCCAGCCATATGGCCATTTTTGTGCCTGGTGCGGCGCCAAGTGGGAAAGGGTGGTGTTGAGGCTGAAGGCAGCAGGAAAGCCTGCAGCCCCCAGGTCTGTGGGGCTACGCACGCGGTTCCCAAAGAGCTTTAGAACAAGGCATAGTTTTTCCTGCTGGCTCTTTGGCCGTGAAACCCCGCTCCAGCCATATGGCCATTTCTGTGCCTGGCGCGGCGCCAAGTGGGGAAGGGTGGTTTTGAGGCTGAAGGCAGAAGGGAAGCCTGCAGCCCCCAGGTCTGTGGGGCTACGCACGCGGTTCCCAAAGAGCTTTACAACAAGGCATAATTTTCCCTGCTGGTTCTTTGGGCGTGGGACCCATCTCCAGCCATATGGCCATTTTTGTGCCTGGCACGGCGCCTACTTGGGAAGGGTGGTTTTGAGGCTGAAGACAGAAGGGAAGCCTGCAGCCCCCAGGTCTGTGGGGCTACGCAAGCGGTTCCCAAAGAGCTTTAGAACAAGGCATAGTTTTTCCTGCTGGCTCTTTGGGCGTGAAACCCATCTCCAGCCATATGGCCATTTTTGTGCCTGGTGCGGCGCCAAGTGGGGAAGGGTGGTTTTGAGGCTGAAGGCAGAAGGGAAGCCTGCAGCCCCCAGGTCTGTGGGGCTACGCACGCTGTTCCCAAAGAGCTTTACAACAAGGCATAGTTTTCCCTGCTGGTTCTTTGGGCGTGGGACCCATCTCCAGCAATATGGCCATTTTTGTGCCTGGCACGGCGCCTACTTGGGAAGGGTGGATTTGAGGCTGAAGACAGAAGGGAAGCCTGCAGCCCCCAGGTCTGTGGGGCTACGCACGCGGTTCCCAAAGAGCTTTAGAACAAGGCATAGTTTTCCCTGCTGTCTCTTTGGGCGTGGGACCCATCTCCAGCCATATGGCCATTTTTGTGCCTGGCGCGGCGCCAAGTGGGAAAGGGTGGTTTTGAGGCTGAAGGCAGCAGGAAAGCCTGCAGCCCCCAGGTCTGTGGTGCTACGCAAGCGGTTTCCAAAGAGCTTTAGAACAAGGCATAGTTTTCCCTGCTGGCTCCATGGGCGTGAAAACCCTATCCAGCCATATGGCCATTTTTGTGCCTGGCGCGGCGCCAAGTGGGGAAGGGTGGTTTTGAGGCTGAAGGCAGCAGGAAAGCCTGTAGCCCCCAGGTGTGTGGGGCTACGCACGCTGTTCCCAAAGAGCTTTAGAACAAGGCATAATTTTCCCTGCTGGTTCTTTGGGCGTGGGACCCATCTCCAGCCATATGGCCATTTTTGTGCCTGGCGCGGCGCCATGTGGGAAAGGGTGGTTTTGAGGCTGAAAGCAGCAGGAAAGCCTGCAGCCCCCAGGTCTGTGGGGCTACGCACGCTGTTCCCAAAGAGCTTTAGAACAAGGCATAGTTTTTCCTGCTGGCTCTTTGGCCGCGAAACCCCGCTACAGCCATATGGCCATTTCTGTGCCTGGCGCGGCGCCAAGTGGGGAAGGGTGGTTTTGAGGCTGAAGGCAGAAGGGAAGCCTGCAGCCCCCAGGTCTGTGGGGCTACGCACGCGGCTCCCAAAGAGCTTTACAACAAGGCATAATTTTCCCTGCTGGTTCTTTGGGCGTGGGACCCATCTCCAGCAATATGGCCATTTTTGTGCCTGGCACGGCGCCTACTTGGGAAGGGTGGTTTTGAGGCTGAAGACAGAAGGGAAGCCTGCAGCCCCCAGGTCTGTGGGGCTACGCAAGCGGTTCCCAAAGAGCTTTAGAACAAGGCATAGTTTTTCCTGCTGGCTCTTTGGGTGTGAAAACCCTCTCCAGCCATATGGCCATTTTTGTGCCTGGCGCGGCGCCAAGTGGGGAAGGGTGGTTTTGAGGCTGAAGGCAGAAGGGAAGCCTGCAGCCCCCAGGTCTGTGGGGCTACGCACGCTGTTCCCAAAGAGCTTTACAACAAGGCATAGTTTTCCCTGCTGGTTCTTTGGGCGTGGGACCCATCTCCAGCAATATGGCCATTTTTGTGCCTGGCACGGCGCCTACTTGGGAAGGGTGGATTTGAGGCTGAAGACAGAAGGGAAGCCTGCAGCCCCCAGGTCTGTGGGGCTACGCACGCGGTTCCCAAAGAGCTTTAGAACAAGGCATAGTTTTCCCTGCTGTCTCTTTGGGCGTGGGACCCATCTCCAGCCATATGGCCATTTTTGTGCCTGGCGCGGCGCCAAGTGGGAAAGGGTGGTTTTGAGGCTGAAGGCAGCAGGAAAGCCTGCAGCCCCCAGGTCTGTGGTGCTACGCAAGCGGTTTCCAAAGAGCTTTAGAACAAGGCATAGTTTTCCCTGCTGGCTCCATGGGCGTGAAAACCCTCTCCAGCCATATGGCCATTTTTGTGGCTGGCGCGGCGCCAAGTGGGAAAGGGTGGTTTTGAGGCTGAAGGCAGCAGGAAAGCCTGCAGCCCCCAGGTCTGTGGGGCTACGCAAGCGGTTCCCAAAGAGCTTTAGAACAAGGCAGAATTTTTCCTGCTGGCTCTTTGGGCGTGAAACCCGTCTCCAGCCATATGGCCATTTCTGTGCCTGGCGCGGCGCCAAGTGGGGAAGGGTGGTTTTGAGGCTGAAGGCAGAAGGGAAGCCTGCAGCCCCCAGGTCTGTGGGGCTACGCAAGCGGTTCCCAAAGAGCTTTAGAACAAGGCATAGTTTTCCCTGCTGGCTCTTTGGGCGTGGGACCCATCTCCAGCCATATGGCCATTTTTGTGCCTGGCGCGGCGCCAAGTGGGAAAGGGTGGTGTTGAGGCTGAAGGCAGCAGGAAAGCCTGCAGCCCCCAGGTCTGTGGGGCTACGCAAGCGGTTCCCAAAGAGCTTCAGAACAAGGCATATGTTTCCCTGCTGGCTCCTTGGGCGTGGGACCCATCTCCAGCCATATGGCCATTTTTGTGCCTGGCGCGGCGCCAAGTGGGAAAGGGCGGTTTTGAGGGTGAAGGCAGCAGGAAAGCCTGCAGCCCCCAGGTCTGTGGGGCTACGCAAATGTTTCCCAAAGAGCTTTAGAACAAGGCATAGTTTTTCCTGCTGGCTCTTTGGGCGTGAAACCCGTCTCCAGCCATATGGCCATTTTTGTGCCTGGCACGGCGCCTACTGGGGAAGGGTGGTTTTGAGGCTGAAGGCAGCAGGAAAGCCTGTAGCCCCCAGGTGTGTGGGGCTACGCACGCTGTTCCCAAAGAGCTTTAGAACAAGGCATAGTTTTCCCTGCTGGCTCCTTGGGCGTGAAAACCCTCTCCAGCCATATGGCCATTTTTGTGCCTGGCGCGGCGCCTACTGGGAAAGGGTGGTTTTGAGGCTGAATGCAGCAGGAAAGCCTGCAGCCCCCAGGTCTGTGGGGCTACGCAAGCGGTTCCCAAAGAGCTTTAGAACAAGGCAGAATTTTTCCTGCTGGCTCTTTGGGCGTGAAACCCCGCTCCAGCCATATGGCCATTTCTGTGCCTGGCGCGGCGCCAAGTGGGGAAGGGTGGTTTTGAGGCTGAAGGCAGAAGGGAAGCCTGCAGCCCCCAGGTCTGTGGGGCTACGCAAGCGGTTCCCAAAGAGCTTTAGAACAAGGCATAGTTTTCCCTGCTGGTTCTTTGGGCGTGGGACCCATTTCCAGCAATATGGCCATTTTTGTGCCTGGCACGGCGCCTACTTGGGAAGGGTGGTTTTGAGGCTGAAGGCAGCAGGAAAGCCTGCAGCCCCCAGGTCTGTGGGGTTACGCACGCGGTTCCCAAAGAGCTTTAGAACAAGGCATAGTTTTCCCTGCTGGCTCTTTGGGCGTGGGACCCATCTCCAGCCATATGGCCATTTTTGTGGCTGGCGCGGCGCCAAGTGGGAAAGGGTGGTTTTGAGGCTGAAGGCAGCAGGAAAGCCTGCAGCCCCCAGGTCTGTGGGGATACGCAAGCGGTTCCCAAAGAGCTTTAGAACAAGGCATAATTTTCCCTGCTGGCTCCTTGGGCGTGGGACCCATCTCCAGCCATATGGCCATTTTTGTGCCTGGCGCGGCGCCAAGTGGGAAAGGGCGGTTTTGAGGGTGAAGGCAGCAGGAAAGCCTGTAGCCCCCAGGTCTGTGGGGCTACGCAACCGGTTCCCAAAGAGCTTTAGAACAAGGCATAGTTTTCCCTGCTAGTTCTTTGGGCATGGGACCCATCTCCAGCCATATGGGCATTTTTGTGCCTCGCGCAGCGCCAAGTTGGAAAGGGTGGTTTTGAGGAAGAAGGCAGCAGGAAAGCCTGCAGCCGCCAGGTCTGTGGGGCTACATAAGCGGTTCCCAAAGAGCTTTAGAACAAGGCATAATTTTCCCTGCTGGCTCCTTGGGCGTGAAACGCCTCTCCAGCCATATGGCCATTTTTGTGCCTGGCGCGGCGCCTACTGGGGAAGGGTGGTTTTGAGGCTGAAGGCAGCAGGAAAGCCTGCAGCCGCCAGGTCTGTGGGGCTACGCAAGCGGTTCCCAAAGAGCTTTAGAACAAGGCATAATTTTCCCTGCAGGCTCCTTGGGCGTGGGACCCATCTCCAGCCATATGGCCATTTTTGTGCCTGGTGCGGCGCCAAGTGGGGAAGGGTGGTTTTGAGGCTGAAGGCAGAAGGGAAGCCTGCAGCCCCCAGGTCTGTGGGGCTACACACGCGGTTCCCAAAGAGCTTTACAACAAGGCATAGTTTTCCCTGCTGGTTCTTTGGGCGTGGGACCCATCTCCAGCCATATGGCCATTTTTGTGGCTGGCGCGGCGCCAAGTGGGAAAGGGTGGTTTTGAGGCTGAAGGCAGCAGGAAAGCCTGCAGCCCCCAGGTCTGTGGGTCTACGCAAGCGGTTTCCAAAGAGCTTTAGAACAAGGCGTAGTTTTCCCTGCTGGTTCCTTGGGCGTGAAAACCCTCTCCAGCCATATGGCCATTTTTGTGCCTGGCGCGGCGCCAAGTGGGAAAGGGTGGTTTTGAGGCTGAAGGCAGCAGGAAAGCCTCCAGCCCCCAGGTCTGTGGGACTACTCAAGCGGTTCCCAAAGAGCTTTAGAACAAGGCATAGTTTTTCCTGCTGGCTCTTTGGGCGTGAAACCCGTCTCCAGCCATATGGCCATTTTTGTGCCTGGCGCGGCGCCAAGTGGGAAAGGGCGGTTTTGAGGGTGAAGGCAGCAGGAAAGCCTGCAGCCCCCAGGTCTGTGGGGCTACGCAAACGTTTCCCAAAGAGCTTTAGAACAAGGCATAGTTTTTCCTGCTGGCTCTTTGGGCGTGAAACCCGTCTCCAGCCATATGGCCATTTTTGTGCCTGGCACGGCGCCTACTGGGGAAGGGTGGTTTTGAGGCTGAAGGCAGAAGGGAAGCCTGCAGCCCCCAGGTCTGTGGGGCTACGCAAGCGGTTCCCAAAGAGCTTTACAACAAGGCATAGTTTTCCCTGCTGGTTCTTTGGGCGTGGGACCCCTCTCCAGCCATATGGCCATTTTTGTGCCTGGCGCGGCGCCGACTGGGAAAGGGTTGTTTTGAGGCTGAAGGCAGCAGTAAAGCCTGCAGCCCCCAGGTCTGTGGGGCTACGCAAGCAGTTCCCAAAGAGCTTCAGAACAAGGCATAGTTTTCCCTGCTGGCTCCTTGGGCGTGGGACCCATCTCCAGCAATATGGCCATTCTTGTGCCTGGCACGGCGCCTACTGGGGAAGGGTGGTTTTGAGGAAGAAGGCAGAAGGGAAGCCTGCAGCCCCCAGGTCTGTGGGGCTACGCACGCGGTTCCCAAAGAGCTTTAGAACAAGGCATAGTTTTCCCTGCTGGTTCTTTGGGCGTGGGACCCATCTCCAGCCATATGGCCATTTTTGTGGCTGGCGCGGCGCCAAGTGGGAAAGGGTGGTGTTGAGGCTGAAGGCAGCAGGAAAGCCTGCAGCCCCCAGGTCTGTGGGGCTACGCAAGCGGTTCCCAAAGAGCTTTAGAACAAGGCATAGTTTTCCCTGCTGGTTCTTTGGGCGTGGGACCCATCTCCAGCCATATGGCCATTTTTGTGCCTGGCGCGGCGCCAAGTGGGAAACGGTGGTGTTGAGGCTGAAGGCAGCAGGAAAGCCTGCAGCCCCCAGGTCTGTGGGACTACTCAAGCGGTTCCCAAAGAGCTTTAGAACAAGGCATAGTTTTTCCTGCTGGCTCTTTGGGCGTGAAACCCGTCTCCAGCCATATGGCCATTTTTGTGCCTGGCGCGGCGCCAAGTGGGAAAGGGTGGTTTTGAGGGTGAAGGCAGCAGGAAAGCCTGCAGCCCCCAGGTCTGTGGGGCTACGCAAACGTTTCCCAAAGAGCTTTAGAACAAGGCATAGTTTTTCCTGCTGGCTCTTTGGGCGTGAAACCCGTCTCCAGCCATATGGCCATTTTTGTGCCTGGCACGGCGCCTACTGGGGAAGGGTGGTTTTGAGGCTGAAGGCAGAAGGGAAGCCTGCAGCCCCCAGGTCTGTGGGGCTACGCAAGCGGTTCCCAAAGAGCTTTACAACAAGGCATAGTTTTCCCTGCTGGTTCTTTGGGCGTGGGACCCCTCTCCAGCCATATGGCCATTTTTGTGCCTGGCGCGGCGCCGACTGGGAAAGGGTTGTTTTGAGGCTGAAGGCAGCAGTAAAGCCTGCAGCCCCCAGGTCTGTGGGGCTACGCAAGCAGTTCCCAAAGAGCTTCAGAACAAGGCATAGTTTTCCCTGCTGGCTCCTTGGGCGTGGGACCCATCTCCAGCAATATGGCCATTCTTGTGCCTGGCACGGCGCCTACTGGGGAAGGGTGGTTTTGAGGAAGAAGGCAGAAGGGAAGCCTGCAGCCCCCAGGTCTGTGGGGCTACGCACGCGGTTCCCAAAGAGCTTTAGAACAAGGCATAGTTTTCCCTGCTGGTTCTTTGGGCGTGGGACCCATCTCCAGCCATATGGCCATTTTTGTGGCTGGCGCGGCGCCAAGTGGGAAAGGGTGGTGTTGAGGCTGAAGGCAGCAGGAAAGCCTGCAGCCGCCAGGTCTGTGGGGCTACGCAAGCGGTTCCCAAAGAGCTTTAGAACAAGGCATAGTTTTCCCTGCTGGTTCTTTGGGCGTGGGACCCATCTCCAGCCATATGGCCATTTTTGTGCCTGGCGCGGCGCCAAGTGGGAAACGGTGGTGTTGAGGCTGAAGGCAGCAGGAAAGCCTGCAGCCCCCAGGTCTGTGGGGCTACGCAAGCGGTTCCCAAAGAGCTTTAGAACAAGGCATAATTTTCCCTGCAGGCTCCTTGGGCGTGGGACCCATCTCCAGCCATATGGCCATTTTTGTGCCTGGCGCGGCGCCAAGTGGGAAAGGGTGGTTTTGAGGCTGAAGGCAGCAGGAAAGCCTGCAGCCCCCAGGTCTGTGGGGCTACGCAAACGGTTCCCAAAGAGCTTTAGAACAAGGCATAGTTTTTCCTGCTGGCTCTTTGGCCGTGAAACCCCGCTCCAGCCATATGGCCATTTCTGTGCCTGGCGCGGCGCCAAGTGGGGAAGGGTGGTTTTGAGGCTGAAGGCAGAAGGGAAGCCTGCAGCCCCCAGGTCTGTGGGGCTACGCACGCGGTTCCCAAAGAGCTTTACAACAAGGCATAGTTTTCCCTGCTGGTTCTTTGGGCGTGGGACCCATCTCCAGCAATATGGCCATTTTTGTGCCTGGCACGGCGCCTACTTGGGAAGGGTGGTTTTGAGGCTGAAGACAGAAGGGAAGCCTGCAGCCGCCAGGTCTGTGGGGCTACGCACGCGGTTCCCAAAGAGCTTTAGAACAAGGCATAGTTTTCCCTGCTGGCTCTTTGGGCGTGGGACCCATCTCCAGCCATATGGCCATTTTTGTGCCTGGCGCAGCGCCAAGTGGGAAAGGGTGGTTTTGAGGAAGAAGGCAGCAGGAAAGCCCGCAGCCGCCAGGTCT
Source organism: Larus michahellis (assembly GCF_964199755.1). Taxonomy (NCBI): domain Eukaryota; kingdom Metazoa; phylum Chordata; class Aves; order Charadriiformes; family Laridae; genus Larus; species Larus michahellis. The sequence goes on along the minus strand of NW_027436247.1, from coordinate 36,385 downwards.
GTGGGGCTACGCAAGCGGTTCCCAAAGAGCTTTAGAACAAGGCATAATTTTCCCTGCTGGCTCTTTGGGCGTGAAAACCCTCTCCAGCCATATGGCCATTTTTGTGCCTGGCGCGACGCCAAGTGGGAAAGGGTGTTGTCGAGGCTGAAGGCAGCAGGAAAGCCTGCAGCCCCCAGGTCTGTGGGGCTACGCAAGCGGTTCCCAAAGAGCTTTAGAACAAGGCATAGTTTTCCCTGCTGGTTCTTTGGGCATGGGACTCATCTCCAGCCATATGGCCATTTTTGTGCCTCGCGCAGCGCCAAGTTGGAAAGGGTGGTTTTGAGGAAGAAGGCAGCAGGAAAGCCTGCAGCCGCCAGGTCTGTGGGGCTACGCAAGCGGTTCCCAAAGAGCTTTAGAACAAGGCATAGTTTTCCCTGCTGTCTCTTTGGGCGTGGGACCCATCTCCAGCCATATGGCCATTTTTGTGGCTGGCGCGGCGCCAAGTGGGAAAGGGTGGTGTTGAGGCTGAAGGCAGCAGGAAAGCCTGCAGCCCCCAGGTCTGTGGGGCTACGCAAGCGGTTCCCAAAGAGCTTTAGAACAAGGCATAGTTACCCTGCTGGTTCTTTGGGCGTGGGACCCATCTCCAGCCATATGGCCATTTTTGTGCCTGGCGCTGCGCCAAGTGGGAAACGGTGGTGTTGAGGCTGAAGGCAGCAGGAAAGCCTGCAGCCCCCAGGTCTGTGGGGCTACGCAAGAGGTTCCCAAAGAGCTTTAGAACAAGGCATAGTTTTCCCTGCTGGCTCCTTGGGCGTGAAAACCCTCTCCAGCCATATGGCCATTTTTGTGCCTGGCGCGGCGCCTACTGGGAAAGGGTGGTTTTGAGGCTGAATGCAGCAGGAAAGCCTGCAGCCCCCAGGTCTGTGGGGCTACGCAAGCGGTTCCCAAAGAGCTTTAGAACAAGGCAGAATTTTTCCTGCTGGCTCTTTGGGCGTGAAACCCCGCTCCAGCCATATGGCCATTTCTGTGCCTGGCGCGGCGCCAAGTGGGGAAGGGTGGTTTTGAGGCTGAAGGCAGAAGGGAAGCCTGCAGCCCCCAGGTCTGTGGGGCTACGCAAGCGGTTCCCAAAGAGCTTTAGAACAAGGCATAGTTTTCCCTGCTGGTTCTTTGGGCGTGGGACCCATTTCCAGCATTATGGCCATTTTTGTGCCTGGCACGGCGCCTACTTGGGAAGGGTGGTTTTGAGGCTGAAGGCAGCAGGAAAGCCTGCAGCCCCCAGGTCTGTGGGGTTACGCACGCGGTTCCCAAAGAGCTTTAGAACAAGGCATAGTTTTCCCTGCTGGCTCTTTGGGCGTGGGACCCCTCTCCAGCCATATGGCCATTTTTGTGGCTGGCGCGGCGCCAAGTGGGAAAGGGTGGTTTTGAGGCTGAAGGCAGCAGGAAAGCCTGCAGCCCCCAGGTCTGTGGGGCTACGCAAGCGGTTCCCAAAGAGCTTTAGAACAAGGCATATTTTTCCCTGCTGGCTCTTTGGGCGTGAAACCCCTCTCCAGCCATATGGCCATTTTTGTGCCTGGCACGGCGCCTACTGGGGAAGGGTGGTTTTGAGGCTGAAGGCAGAAGGGAAGCCTGCAGCCCCCAGGTCTGTGGGGCTACGCAAGCGGTTCCCAAAGAGCTTTAGAACAAGGCATAGTTTTCCCTGCTGGTTCTTTTGCGTGGGACCCCTCTCCAGCCATATGGCCATTTTTGTGCCTGGCGCGGCGCCAAGTGGGAAAGGGTGGTGTTGAGGCTGAAGGCAGCAGGAAAGCCTGCAGCCCCCAGGTCTGTGGGGCTACGCAAGCAGTTCCCAAAGAGCTTCAGAACAAGGCATAGTTTTCCTGCTGGCTCCTTGGGCGTGGGACCCATCTCCAGCAATATGGCCATTTTTGTGCCTGGCACGGTGCCTACTGGGGAAGGGTGGTTTTGAGGAAGAAGACAGAAGGGAAGCCTGCAGCCCCCAGGTCTGTGGGGCTACGCACGCGGTTCCCAAAGAACTTTAGAACAAGGCATAGTTTTTCCTGCTGGCTCTTTGGGCGTGAAACCCCTCTCCAGCCATATGGCCATTTTTGTGCCTGGTGCGGCGCCAAGTGGGGAAGGGTGGTTTTGAGGCTGAAGGCAGAAGGGAAGCCTGCAGCCCCCAGGTCTGTGGGGCTACGCACGCGGTTCCCAAAGAGCTTTACAACAAGGCATAGTTTTCCCTGCTGGTTCTTTGGGCGTGGGACCCATCTCCAGCAGTATGGCCATTTTTGTGCCTGGCACGGCGCCTACTTGGGAAGGGTGGTTTTGAGGCTGAAGACAGAAGGGAAGCCTGCAGCCCCCAGGTCTGTGGGGCTACGCACGCGGTTCCCAAAGAACTTTAGAACAAGGCATAGTTTTCCCTGCTGGCTCTTTGGGCGTGGGACCCATCTCCAGCCATATGGCCATTTTTGTGCCTGGCGCGGTGCCAAGTGGGAAAGGGTGGTGTTGAGGCTGAAGGCAGCAGGAAAGCCTGCAGCCCCCAGGTCTGTGGGGCTACGCACGCGGTTCCCAAAGAGCTTTAGAACAAGGCATAGTTTTTCCTGCTGGCTCTTTGGCCGTGAAACCCCGCTCCAGCCATATGGCTATTTCTGTGCCTGGCGCGGCGCCAAGTGGAGAAGGGTGGTTTTGAGGCTGAAGGCAGAAGGGAAGCCTGCAGCCCCCAGGTCTGTGGGGCTACGCACGCGGTTCCCAAAGAGCTTTACAACAAGGCATAATTTTCCTGCTGGTTCTTTGGGCGTGGGACCCATCTCCAGCAATATGGCCATTTTTGTGCCTGGCACGGCGCCTACTTGGGAAGGGTGGTTTTGAGGCTGAAGACAGAAGGGAAGCCTGCAGCCCCCAGGTCTGTGGGGCTACGCACGCGGTTCCCAAAGAGCTTTAGAACAAGGCATAGTTTTTCCTGCTGGCTCTTTGGGCGTGAAAACCCTCTCCAGCCATATGGCCATTTTTGTGCCATGGCACGGCGCCAAGTGGGGAAGGGTGGTTTTGAGGCTGAAGGCAGAAGGGAAGCCTGCAGCCCCCAGGTCTGTGGGGCTACGCACGCGGTTCCCAAAGAGCTTTACAACAAGGCATAGTTTTCCCTGCTGGCTCCATGGGCGTGAAAACCCTCTCCAGCCATATGGCCATTTTTGTGGCTGGCGCGGCGCCAAGTGGGGAAGGGTGGTTTTGAGGCTGAAGGCAGCAGGAAAGCCTGTAGCCCCCAGGTCTGTGGGGCTACGCACGCTGTTCCCAAAGAGCTTTAGAACAAGGCATAATTTTCCCTGCTGGTTCTTTGGGCGTGGGACCCATCTCCAGCCATATGGCCATTTTTGTGCCTGGCGCGGCGCCATGTGGGAAAGGGTGGTTTTGAGGCTGAAAGCAGCAGGAAAGCCTGCAGCCCCCAGGTCTGTGGGGCTACGCAAGAGGTTCCCAAAGAGCTTTAGAACAAGGCATAGTTTTCCCTGCTGGCTCCTTGGGCGTGAAAACCCTCTCCAGCCATATGGCCATTTTTGTGCCTGGCGCGGCGCCTACTGGGAAAGGGTGGTTTTGAGGCTGAAGGCAGCAGGAAAGCCTGCAGCCGCCAGGTCTGTGGGGCTACGCAAGCGGTTCCCAAAGAGCTTTAGAACAAGGCAGAATTTTTCCTGCTGGCTCTTTGGGCGTGAAACCCCGCTCCAGCCATATGGCCATTTCTGTGCCTGGCGCGGCGCCAAGTGGGGAAGGGTGGTTTTGAGGCTGAAGGCAGAAGGGAAGCCTGCAGCCCCCAGGTCTGTGGGGCTACGCACGCGGTTCCCAAAGAGCTTTAGAACAAGGCATAGTTTTCCCTGCTGGCTCTTTGGGCGTGGGACCCATCTCCAGCCATATGGCCATTTTTGTGCCTGGCGCGGCGCCAAGTGGGAAAGGGTGGTGTTGAGGCTGAAGGCAGCAGGAAAGCCTGCAGCCCCCAGGTCTGTGGGGCTACGCAAGCGGTTCCCAAAGAGCTTCAGAACAAGGCATATGTTTCCCTGCTGGCTCTTTGGGCGTGAAACCCCTCTCCAGCCATATGGCCGTTTCTGCGCCTGGCGCGGCGCCTACTTGGGAAGGGTGGTTTTGAGGCTGAAGGCAGAAGGGAAGCCTGCAGCCCCCAGGTCTGTGGGGCTACGCAAGCGGTTCCCAAAGAGCTTTAGAACAAGGCATAATTTTCCCTGCTGGTTCTTTGGGCGTGGGACCCATCTCCAGCAATATGGCCATTTTTGTGCCTGGCACGGCGCGTACTTGGGAAGGGTGGTTTTGAGGCTGAAGACAGAAGGGAAGCCTGCAGCCGCCAGGTCTGTGGGGCTACGCAAGTGGTTCCCAAAGAGCTTTACAACAAGGCATATTTTTCCCTGCAGGCTCCTTGGGCGTGGGACCCATCTCCAGCCATATGGCCATTTTTGTGCCTGGCGCGGCGCCAATTGGGAAAGGGTGGTTTTGAGGGTGAAGGCAGCAGGAAAGCCTGTAGCCCCCAGGTCTGTGGGGCTACGCAAACGTTTCCCAAAGAGCTTTAGAACAAGGCATAATTTTTCCTGCTGGCTCTTTGGGCGTGAAACCCATCTCCAGCCATATGGCCATTTTTGTGCCTGGCACGGCGCCTACTGGGGAAGGGTGGTTTTGAGGCTGAAGGCAGAAGGGAAGCCTGCAGCCCCCAGGTCTGTGGGGCTACGCAAGCGGTTCCCAAAGAGCTTTAGAACAAGGCATAGTTTTCCCTGCTGGTTCTTTGGGCGTGGGACCCCTCTCCAGCCATATGGCCATTTTTGTGCCTGGCGCGGCGCCAAGTGGGAAAGGGTTGTTTTGAGGCTGAAGGCAGCAGGAAAGCCTGCAGCCCCCAGGTCTGTGGGGCTACGCAAGCAGTTCCCAAAGAGCTTCAGAACAAGGCATAGTTTTCCCTGCTGGCTCCTTGGGCGTGGGACCCATCTCCAGCAATATGGCCATTTTTGTGCCTGGCACGGCGCCTACTGGGGAAGGGTGGTTTTGAGGAAGAAGACAGAAGGGAAGCCTGCAGCCCCCAGGTGTGTGGGGCTACGCACGCGGTTCCCAAAGAGCTTTAGAACAAGGCATAGTTTTCCCTGCTGTCTCTTTGGGCGTGGGACCCATCTCCAGCCATATGGCCATTTTTGTGGCTGGCGCGGCGCCAATTGGGAAAGGGTGGTGTTGAGGCTGAAGGCAGCAGGAAAGCCTGCAGCCGCCAGGTCTGTGGGGATACGCAAGCGGTTCCCAAAGAGCTTTAGAACAAGGCATAATTTTTCCTGCTGGCTCCTTGGGCGTGGGACCCCTCTGCAGCCATATGGCCATTTTTGTGCCTGGCGCGGCGCCAAGTGGGAAAGGGCGGTTTTGAGGCTGAAGGCAGCAGGAAAGCCTGTAGCCCCCAGGTCTGTGGGGCTACGCAAACGTTTCCCAAAGAGCTTTACAACAAGGCATAGTTTTCCCTGCTGGTTCTTTGTGCGTGGGACCCATCTCCAGCCATATGGCCATTTTTGTGCCTGGCGCGGCGCCAAGTGGGAAAGGGTGGTTTTGAGGCTGAAGGGAGCAGGAAAGCCTGCAGCCCCCAGGTCTGTGGGCCTACGCAAGCGGTTCCCAAAGAGCTTTAGAACAAGGCATAGTTTTCCCTGCTGGCTCCTTGGGCGTGAAAACCCTCTCCAGCCATATGGCCATTTTTGTGCCTGGCGCGGCGCCAAGCGGGAAAGGGTGGTATTGAGGCTGAAGGCAGCAGGAAAGCCTGCAGCCCCCAGGTCTGTGGGGCTACGCAAGCGGTTCCCAAAGAGCTTTAGAACAAGGCATAGTTTTTCCTGCTGGCTCTTTGGGCGTGAAACCCTTTTCCAGCCATATGGCCATTTTTGTGCCTGGCGCGGCGCCAAGTGGGAAAGGGTGGTTTTGAGGCTGAAGGCAGAAGGGAAGCCTGCAGCCCCCAGGTCTGTGGGGCTACGCACGCGGTTCCCAAAGAGCTTTACAACAAGGCATAGTTTTCCCTGCTGGTTCTTTGGGCGTGGGACCCATCTCCAGCCATATGGCCATTTTTGTGCCTGGCACGTCGCCAAGTGGGATAGGGTGGTTTTGAGGGTGAAGGCAGCAGGAAAGCCTGTAGCCGCCAGGTCTCTGGGGCTACGCAAGCGGTTCCCAAAGAGCTTTAGAACAAGGCATAGTTTTTCCTGCTGGCTCCTTGGGCGTGAAAACCCTATCCAGCCATATGGCCATTTTTGTGCCTGGCGCGGCGCCAAGTGGGAATGGGTGGTTTTGAGGCTGAAGGCAGCAGGAAAGCCTGCAGCCGCCAAGTCTGTGGGGCTATGCAAGCGGTTCCCAAAGAGCTTTAGAACAAGGCATAATTTTCCGTGCTTGCTCTTTGGGCGTGGGACCCATCTCCAGCCATATGGCCATTTTTGTGCCTGGCGCAGCGCCAAGTGGGAAAGGGTTGTTTTGAGGCTGAAGGCAGAAGGGAAGCCTGCAGCCCCCAGGTCTGTGGGGCTACGCAAGCAGTTCCCAAAGAGCTTCAGAACAAGGCATAGTTTTCCCTGCTGGCTCCTTGGGCGTGGGACCCATCTCCAGCAATATGGCCATTTTTGTGCCTGGCACGGCACCTACTGGGGAAGGGTGGTTTTGAGGAAGGAGGCAGAAGGGAAGCCTGCAGCCCCCAGGTCTGTGGGGCTACGCAAGCGGTTCCCAAAGAGCTTTAGAACAAGGCTTATTTTTCCGTGCTTGCTCTTTGGCCGTGGACCCATCTCCAGCCATATGGCCATTTTTGTGCCTGGCGCAGCGCCAAGTGGGAAAGGGTGGTTTTGAGGAAGAAGGCAGCAGGAAAGGCTGCAGCCCCCAGGTCTGTGGGGATACGCAAGCGGTTCCCAAAGAGCTTTAGAACAAGGCATAATTTTCCCTGCTGGCTCCTTGGGCGTGAAAACCCTCTCCAGCCATATGGCCATTTTTGTGCCTGGCGCGACGCCAAGTGGGAAAGGGTGTTGTCGAGGCTGAAGGCAGCAGGAAAGCCTGCAGCCCCCAGGTCTGTGGGGCTACGCAAGCGGTTCCCAAAGAGCTTTAGAACAAGGCATAGTTTTCCCTGCTGGTTCTTTGGGCATGGGACCCATCTCCAGCCATATGGCCATTTTTGTGCCTCGCGCAGCGCCAAGTTGGAAAGGGTGGTTTTGAGGAAGAAGGCAGCAGGAAAGCCTGCAGCCGCCAGGTCTGTGGGGCTACGCAAGCGGTTCCCAAAGAGCTTTAGAACAAGGCATAATTTTCCCTGCTGGCTCCTTGGGCGTGAAACGCCTCTCCAGCCATATGGCCATTTTTGTGCCTGGCGCGGCGCCTACTGGGGAAGGGTGGTTTTGAGGCTGAAGGCAGCAGGAAAGCCTGCAGCCCCCAGGTCTGTGGGGCTACGCAAGCGGTTCCCAAAGAGCTTTAGAACAAGGCATAATTTTCCCTGCAGGCTCCTTGGGCGTGGGACCCATCTCCAGCCATATGGCCATTTTTGTGCCTGGTGCGGCGCCAAGTGGGAAAGGGCGGTTTTGAGGGTGAAGGCAGCAAGAAAAGCCTGTAGCCCCCAGGTCTGTGGGGCTACGCAAGCGGTTCCCAAAGAGCTTTAGAACAAGGCATAGTTTTTCCTGCTGGCTCTTTGGGCGTGAAACCCCTCTCCAGCCATATGGCCATTTTTGTGCCTGGTGCGGCGCCAAGTGGGGAAGGGTGGTTTTGAGGCTGAAGGCAGAAGGGAAGCCTGCAGCCCCCAGGTCTGTGGGGCTACACACGCGGTTCCCAAAGAGCTTTAGAACAAGGCATAGTTTTCCCTGCTGGTTCTTTGGGCGTGGGACCCATCTCCAGCCATATGGCCATTTTTGTGGCTGGCGCGGCGCCAAGTGGGAAAGGGTGGTTTTGAGGCTGAAGGCAGCAGGAAAGCCTGCAGCCCCCAGGTCTGTGGGTCTACGCATGCGGTTTCCAAAGAGCTTTAGAACAAGGCGTAGTTTTCCCTGCTGGTTCCTTGGGCGTGAAAACCCTCTCCAGCCATATGGCCATTTTTGTGCCTGGCGCGGCGCCAAGTGGGAAAGGGTGGTTTTGAGGCTGAAGGCAGCAGGAAAGCCTGTAGCCCCCAGGTCTGTGGGACTACTCAAGCGGTTCCCAAAGAGCTTTAGAACAAGGCATAGTTTTTCCTGCTGGCTCTTTGGGCGTGAAACCACTCTCCAGCCATATGGCCATTTTTGTGCCTGGCGCGGCGCCAAGTGGGAAAGGGTGGTTTTGAGGGTGAAGGCAGCAGGAAAGCCTGTAGCCCCCAGGTCTGTGGGGCTACGCAAACGTTTCCCAAAGAGCTTTAGAACAAGGCATAGTTTTTCCTGCTGGCTCTTTGGGCGTGAAACCCGTCTCCAGCCATATGGCCATTTTTGTGCCTGGCACGGCGCCTACTGGGGAAAGGTGGTTTTGAGGCTGAAGGCAGAAGGGAAGCCTGCAGCCCCCAGGTCTGTGGGGCTACGCAAGCGGTTCCCAAAGAGCTTTACAACAAGGCATAGTTTTCCCTGCTGGTTCTTTGGGCGTGGGACCCCTCTCCAGCCATATGGCCATTTTTGTGCCTGGCGCGGCGCCAAGTGGGAAAGGGTTGTTTTGAGGCTGAAGGCAGGAGGAAAGCCTGCAGCCCCCAGGTCTGTGGGGCTACGCAAGCAGTTCCCAAAGAGCTTCAGAACAAGGCATAGTTTTCCCTGCTGGCTCCTTGGGCATGGGACCCATCTCCAGCAATATGGCCATTTTTGTGCCTGGCACGGCGCCTACTGGGGAAGGGTGGTTTTGAGGAAGAAGGCAGAAGGGAAGCCTGCAGCCCCCAGGTCTGTGGGGCTACGCACGCGGTTCCCAAAGAGCTGTAGAACAAGGCATAGTTTTCCCTGCTGTCTCTTTGGGCGTGGGACCCATCTCCAGCCATATGGCCATTTTTGTGGCTGGCGCGGCGCCAAGTGGGAAAGGGTGGTGTTGAGGCTGAAGGCAGCAGGAAAGCCTGCAGCCGCCAGGTCTGTGGGGCTACGCAAGCGGTTCCCAAAGAGCTTTAGAACAAGGCATAATTTTCCCTGCAGGCTCCTTGGGCGTGGGACCCATCTCCAGCCATATGGCCATTTTTGTGCCTGGCACGGCGCCAAGTGGGAAAGGGTGGTTTTGAGGCTGAAGGCAGCAGGAAAGCCTGTAGCCCCCAGGTCTGAGGGGCTACGCAAACGTTTCCCAAAGAGCTTTAGAACAAGGCATAGTTTTCCCTGCTGGTTCTTTGGGCGTGGGACCCATCTCCAGCCATATGGCCATTTTTGTGCCTGGCGCAGCGCCAAGTGGGAAAGGGTGGTTTTGAGGAAGAAGGCAGCAGGAAAGCCTGCAGCCGCCAGGTCTGTGGGGCTACGCAAGCGGTTCCCAAAGAGCTTTAGAACAAGGCATAATTTTCCCTGCTGGCTCTTTGGGCGTGAAAACCCTCTCCAGCCATATGGCCATTTTTGTGCCTGGCGCGACGCCAAGTGGGAAAGGGTGTTGTCGAGGCTGAAGGCAGCAGGAAAGCCTGCAGCCCCCAGGTCTGTGGGGCTACGCAAGCGGTTCCCAAAGAGCTTTAGAACAAGGCATAGTTTTTCCTGCTGGTTCTTTGGGCATGGGACCCATCTCCAGCCATATGGCCATTTTTGTGCCTCGCGCAGCGCCAAGTTGGAAAGGGTGGTTTTGAGGAAGAAGGCAGCAGGAAAGCCTGCAGCCGCCAGGTCTGTGGGGCTACGCAAGCGGTTCCCAAAGAGCTTTAGAACAAGGCATAATTTTCCCTGCTGGCTCCTTGGGCGTGAAACGCCTCTCCAGCCATATGGCCATTTTTGTGTCGGGCGCGGCGCCTACTGGGGAAGGGTGGTTTTGAGGCTGAAGGCAGCAGGAAAGCCTGCAGCCGCCAGGTCTGTGGGGATACGCAAGCGGTTCCCAAAGAGCTTTAGAACAAGGCATAATTTTCCCTGCAGGCTCCTTGGGCGTGGGACCCATCTCCAGTCATATGGCCATTTTTGTGCCTGGCGCGGCGCCAAGTGGGAAAGGGCGGTTTTGAGGGTGAAGGCAGCAAGAAAAGCCTGTAGCCCCCAGGTCTGTGGGGCTACGCAAACGTTTCCCAAAGAGCTTTAGAACAAGGCATAGTTTTTCCTGCTGGCTCTTTGGGCGTGAAACCCCTCTCCAGCCATATGGCCATTTTTGTGCCTGGTGCGGCGCCAAGTGGGGAAGGGTGGTTTTGAGGCTGAAGGCAGAAGGGAAGCCTGCAGCCTCCAGGTCTGTGGGGCTACACACGCGGTTCCCAAAGAGCTTTAGAACAAGGCATAGTTTTCCCTGCTGGTTCTTTGGGCGTGGGACCCATCTCCAGCCATATGGCCATTTTTGTGCCTGGCGCGGCGCCAAGTGGGAAAGGGTGGTTTTGAGGCTGAAGGCAGCAGGAAAGCCTGCAGCCCCCAGGTCTGTGGGGCTACGCAAGAGGTTCCCAAAGAGCTTTAGAACAAGGCATAGTTTTCCCTGCTGGCTCCTTGGGCGTGAAAACCCTCTCCAGCCATATGGCCATTTTTGTGCCTGGCGCGGCGCCAAGCGGGAAAGGGTGGTATTGAGGCTGAAGGCAGCAGGAAAGCCTGCAGCCCCCAGGTCTGTGGGGCTACGCAAGCGGTTCCCAAAGAGCTTTAGAACAAGGCATAGTTTTCCCTGCTGGCTCTTTGGGCGTGGGACCCATCTCCAGCCATATGGCCATTTTTGTGCCTGGCACGGCGCCAAGTGGGGAAGGGTGGTTTTGAGGCTGAAGGCAGAAGGGAAGCCTGCAGCCCCCAGGTCTGTGGGGCTACGCACGCGGTTCCCAAAGAGCTTTACAACAAGGCACAGTTTTCCCTGCTGTCTCTTTGGGCGTGGGACCCATCTCCAGCCATATGGCCATTTTTGTGCCTGGCGCGGCGCCAAGTGCGATAGGGTGGTTTTGAGGGTGAAGGCAGCAGGAAAGCCTGTAGCCGCCAGGTCTCTGGGGCTACGCAAGCGGTTCCCAAAGAGCTTTAGAACAAGGCATAGTTTTTCCTGCTGGCTACTTGGGCGTGAAAACCCTATCCAGCCATATGGCCATTTTTGTGCCTGGCGCGGCGCCAAGTGGGAATGGGTGGTTTTGAGGCTGAAGGCAGCAGGAAAGCCTGCAGCCGCCAAGTCTGTGGGGCTACGGAAGCGGTTCCCAAAGAGCTTTAGAACAAGGCATAGTTTTCCGTGCTTGCTCTTTGGCCGTGGACCCAACTCCAGCCATATGGCCATTTTTGTGCCTGGCGCAGCGCCAAGTGGGAAAGGGTGGTTTTGAGGAAGAAGGCAGCAGGAAAGCCTGCAGCCGCCAGGTCTGTGGGGCTACGCAAGCGGTTCCCAAAGAGCTTTAGAACAAGGCATAGTTTTTCCTGCTGGCTCTTTGGGCGTGAAACCCCTCTCCAGCCATATGGCCATTTTTGTGCCTGGCGCGGCACCAAGTGGGGAAGGGTGGTTTTGAGGCTGAAGGCAGAAGGGAAGCCTGCAGCCCCCAGGTCTGTGGGGCTACGCAAGCGGTTCCCAAAGAGCTTTAGAACAAGGCATAGTTTTCCCTGCTGGTTCTTTGGGCGTGGGACCCATCTCCAGCCATATGGCCATTTTTGTGCCTGGCGCGGCGCCAAGTGGGAAAGGGTGGTGTTGAGGCTGAAGGCAGCAGGAAAGGCTGCAGCCGCCAGGTCTGTGGGGATACGCAAGCGGTTCCCAAAGAGCTTTAGAACAAGGCATAATTTTCCCTGCTGGCTCCTTGGGCGTGAAAACCCTCTCCAGCCATATGGCCATTTTTGTGCCTGGCGCGACGCCAAGTGGGAAAGGGTGTTGTCGAGGCTGAAGGCAGCAGGAAAGCCTGCAGCCCCCAGGTCTGTGGGGCTACGCAAGCGGTTCCCAAAGAGCTTTAGAACAAGGCATAGTTTTCCCTGCTGGTTCTTTGGGCATGGGACCCATCTCCAGCCATATGGCCATTTTTGTGCCTCGCGCAGCGCCAAGTTGGAAAGGGTGGTTTTGAGGAAGAAGGCAGCAGGAAAGCCTGCAGCCGCCAGGTCTGTGGGGCTACGCAAGCGGTTCCCAAAGAGCTTTAGAACAAGGCATAATTTTCCCTGCTGGCTCCTTGGGCGTGAAACGCCTCTCCAGCCATATGGCCATTTTTGTGCCTGGCGCGGCGCCTGCTGGGGAAGGGTGGTTTTGAGGCTGAAGGCAGCAGGAAAGCCTGCAGCCGCCAGGTCTGTGGGGCTACGCAAGCGGTTCCCAAAGAGCTTTAGAACAAGGCATAATTTTCCCTGCAGGCTCCTTGGGCGTGGGACCCATCTCCAGCCATATGGCCATTTTTGTGCCTGGCGCGGCGCCAAGTGGGAAAGGGCGGTTTTGAGGGTGAAGGCAGCAAGAAAAGCCTGTAGCCCCCAGGTCTGTGGGGCTACGCAAACGTTTCCCAAAGAGCTTTAGAACAAGGCATAGTTTTTCCTGCTGGCTCTTTGGGCGTGAAACCCCTCTCCAGCCATATGGCCATTTTTGTGCCTGGTGCGGCGCCAAGTGGGGAAGGGTGGTTTTGAGGCTGAAGGCAGAAGGGAAGCCTGCAGCCCCCAGGTCTGTGGGGCTACACACGCGGTTCCCAAAGAGCTTTACAACAAGGCATAGTTTTCCCTGCTGGTTCTTTGGGCGTGGGACCCATCTCCAGCCATATGGCCATTTTTGTGGCTGGCGCGGTGCCAAGTGGGAAAGGGTGGTGTTGAGGCTGAAGGCAGCAGGAAAGCCTGCAGCCCCCAGGTCTGTGGGGCTACGCAAGAGGTTCCCAAAGAGCTTTAGAACAAGGCATAGTTTTCCCTGCTGGCTCCTTGGGCGTGAAAACCCTCTCCAGCCATATGGCCATTTTTGTGCCTGGCGCGGCGCCAAGCGGGAAAGGGTGGTATTGAGGCTGAAGGCAGCAGGAAAGCCTGCAGCCCCCAGGTCTGTGGGGCTACGCAAGCGGTTCCCAAAGAGCTTTAGAACAAGGCATAGTTTTCCCTGCTGGCTCTTTGGGCGTGGGACCCATCTCCAGCCATATGGCCATTTTTGTGCCTGGCGCGGCGCCAAGTGGGGAAGGGTGGTTTTGAGGCTGAAGGCAGAAGGGAAGCCTGCAGCCCCCAGGTCTGTGGGGCTACGCACGCGGTTCCCAAAGAGCTTTACAACAAGGCACAGTTTTCCCTGCTGTCTCTTTGGGCGTGGGACCCATCTCCAGCCATATGGCCATTTTTGTGCCTGGCACGGCGCCAAGTGCGATAGGGTGGTTTTGAGGGTGAAGGCAGCAGGAAAGCCTGTAGCCGCCAGGTCTCTGGGGCTACGCAAGCGGTTCCCAAAGAGCTTTAGAACAAGGCATAGTTTTTCCTGCTGGCTACTTGGGCGTGAAAACCCTATCCAGCCATATGGCCATTTTTGTGCCTGGCGCAGCGCCAAGTGGGAAAGGGTGGTTTTGAGGAAGAAGGCAGCAGGAAAGCCTGCAGCCGCCAGGTCTGTGGGGCTACGCAAGCGGTTCCCAAAGAGCTTTAGAACAAGGCATAGTTTTTCCTGCTGGCTCTTTGGGCGTGAAACCCCTCTCCAGCCATATGGCCATTTTTGTGCCTGGCGCGGCACCAAGTGGGGAAGGGTGGTTTTGAGGCTGAAGGCAGAAGGGAAGCCTGCAGCCCCCAGGTCTGTGGGGCTACGCAAGCGGTTCCCAAAGAGCTTTAGAACAAGGCATAGTTTTCCCTGCTGGTTCTTTGGGCGTGGGACCCATCTCCAGCCATATGGCCATTTTTGTGCCTGGCGCGGCGCCAAGTGGGAAACGGTGGTTTTGAGGCTGAAGGCAGCAGGAAAGCCTGCAGCCGCCAGGTCTGTGGGGATACGCAAGCGGTTCCCAAAGAGCTTTAGAACAAGGCATAATTTTCCCTGCAGGCTCCTTGGGCGTGAAAACCCTCTCCAGCCATATGGCCATTTTTGTGCTTGGCGCGACGCCAAGTGGGAAAGGGTGTTGTCGAGGCTGAAGGCAGCAGGAAAGCCTGCAGCCCCCAGGTCTGTGGGGCTACGCAAGCGGTTCCCAAAGAGCTTTAGAACAAGGCATAGTTTTCCCTGCTGGTTCTTTGGGCATGGGACCCATCTCCAGCCATATGGCCATTTTTGTGCCTCGCGCAGCGCCAAGTTGGAAAGGGTGGTTTTGAGGAAGAAGGCAGCAGGAAAGCCTGCAGCCCCCAGGTCTGTGGGGCTACGCAAGCGGTTCCCAAAGAGCTTTAGAACAAGGCATAATTTTCCCTGCTGGCTCCTTGGGCGTGAAACGCCTCTCCAGCCATATGGCCATTTTTGTGCCTGGCGCGGCGCCTACTGGGGAAGGGTGGTTTTGAGGCTGAAGGCAGCAGGAAAGCCTGCAGCCGCCAGGTCTGTGGGGCTACGCAAGCGGTTCCCAAAGAGCTTTAGAACAAGGCATAATTTTCCCTGCAGGCTCCTTGGGCGTGGGACCCATCTCCAGCCATATGGCCATTTTTGTGCCTGGCGCGGCGCCAAGTGGGAAAGGGCGGTTTTGAGGCCGAAGGCAGAAGGGAAGCCTGCAGCCGCCAGGTCTGTGGGGCTACACACGCGGTTCCCAAAGAGCTTTACAACAAGGCATAGTTTTCCCTGCTGGTTCTTTGGGCGTGGGACCCATCTCCAGCCATATGGCCATTTTTGTGCCTGGCGCGGCGCCAAGTGGGAAAGGGTGGTTTTGAGGCTGAAGGCAGCAGGAAAGCCTGCAGCCGCCAGGTCTGTGGGGCTACGCAAGCGGTTTCCAAAGAGCTTTAGAACAAGGCATAATTTTCCCTGCTGGTTCCTTGGGCGTGAAAACCCTCTCCAGCCATATGGCCATTTTTGTGCCTGGCGCGGCGCCAAGTGGGAAAGGGTGGTTTTGAGGCTGAAGGCAGCAGGAAAGCCTCCAGCCGCCAGGTCTGTGGGACTACTCAAGCGGTTCCCAAAGAGCTTCAGAACAAGGCATAATTTTCCCTGCTGGCTCCTTGGGCGTGGGACCCATCTCCAGCAATATGGCCATTTTTGTGCCTGGCACGGCGCCTACTGGGGAAGGGTGGTTTTGAGGAAGAAGGCAGAAGGGAAGCCTGCAGCCCCCAGGTCTGTGGGGCTACGCACGCGGTTCCCAAAGAGCTTTAGAACAAGGCATAGTTTTCCCTGCTGGCTCTTTGGGCGTGGGACCCATCTCCAGCCATATGGCCATTTTTGTGCCTGGCGCGGCGCCAAGTGGGAAAGGGTGGTGTTGAGGCTGAAGGCAGCAGGAAAGCCTGCAGCCCCCAGGTCTGTGGGGCTACGCAAGCGGTTCCCAAAGAGCTTTAGAACAAGGCATAGTTTTCCCTGCTGGCTCCTTGGGCGTGGGACCCATCTCCAGCCATATGGCCATTTTTGTGCCTGGTGCGGCGCCAAGTGGGAAAGGGCGGTTTTGAGGGTGAAGGCAGCAGGAAAGACTGTAGCCCCCAGGTCTGTGGGGCAACGGAAACATTTCCCAAAGAGCTTTAGAACAAGGCATAGTTTTTCCTGCTGGCTCTTTGGGCGTGAAACCCATCTCCAGCCATATGGCCATTTTTGTGCCTGGCGCGGCGCCAAGTGGGAAAGGGTGGTTTTGAGGCTGAAGGCAGCAGGGAAGCCTGTAGCCACCAGGTCTGTGGGGCTACGCAAGCGGTTCCCAAAGAGCTTTAGAACAAGGCATAATTTTCCCTGCTGGCTCCTTGGGCGTGGGACCACTCTCCAGCCATATGGCCATTTTTTTGTCTGGCGCGGCGCCAAGTGGAAAAGGGTGGTTTTGAAGGTGAAGGCAGCAGGATAGCTTGTAGCCCCCAGGTCTGTGGGGCTACGCAAACGTTTCCGAAAGAGCTTTAGAACAAGGCATAGTTTTTCCTGCTGGCTCTTTGGGCGTGTAACCCGTCTCCAGCCATATGGCCATTTTTGTGCCTGGCGCGGCGCCAAGTGGGAAAGGGTGGTTTTGAGGAAGAAGGCAGCAGGAAAGCCTGCAGCCTCCAGGTCTGTGGGGTATGCAAGCGGTTCCCAAAGAGCTTTAGAACAAGGCATAGTTTTTCCTGCTGGCTCTTTGGGCGTGAAACCCGTCTCCAACCATATGGCCATTTTTGTGGCTGGCACGGCGCCAAGTGGGAAAGGGTGGTTTTGAGGGTGAAGGCAGCAGGAAAGCCTGCAGCCCCCAGGTCTGTGGGGCTACGCAAACGTTTCCCAAAGAGCTTTAGAACAAGGCATAATTTTCCCTGCTGGCTCCTTGGGCGTGGGACCACTCTCCAGCCATATGGCCATTTTTTTGTCTGGCGCGGCGCCAAGTGGAAAAGGGTGGTTTTGAAGGTGAAGGCAGCAGGATAGCTTGTAGCCCCCAGGTCTGTGGGGCTACGCAAACGTTTCCCAAAGAGCTTTAGAACAAGGCATAGTTTTTCCTGCTGGCTCTTTGGGCGTGAAACCCGTCTCCAGCCATATGGCCATTTTTGTGCCTCGCGCGGCGCCAAGTGGGAAAGGGTGGTTTTGAGGCTGAAGGCAGCAGGAAAGCCTGCAGCCGCCAGGTCTGTGGGGCTACGCAAGCGGTTCCCAAAGAGCTTTAGAACAAGGCATAATTTTCCCTGCTGGCTCCTTGGGCGTGGGACACATCTCCAGCCATATGGCCATTTTTGTGCCTGGCGCGGTGCCAAGTGGGAAAGGGTGGTTTTGAGGCTGAAGGCAGCAGGAAAGCCTGCAGCCCCCAGGTCTGTGGGGCTACGCAAGCGGTTCCCAAAGAGCTTTAGAACAAGGCATAGTTTTCCCTGCTGGTTCCTTGGGCGTGAAAACCCTCTCCAGCCATATGGCCATTTTTGTGCCTGGCGCAGCGCCAAGTGGGAAAGGGTGGTTTTGAGGCTGAAGGCAGCAGGAAAGCCTGTAGCCCCCAGGTCTGTGGGGCTACGCAAGCGGTTCCCAAAGAGCTTTAGAACAAGGCATAATTTTTCCTGGTGGCTCCTTGTGCGTGAAAGCCCTCTCCAGCCATATGGCCATTTTTGTGCCTGGCGCGGCGCCAAGTGGAAAAGGGTGGTTTTGAGGCTGAAGGCAGAAGGGAAGCCTGCAGCCCCCAGGTCTGTGGGGCTACGCACGCGGTTCCCAAAGAGCTTTAGAACAAGGCATAGTTTTTCCTGCTGGCTCTTTGGGCGTGAAACCCATCTCCAGCCATATGGCCATTTTTGTGCCTGGCGCGGCGCCAAGTGGGAAAGGGTGGTGTTGAGGCTGAAGGCAGCAGGAAAGCCTGCAGCCCCCAGGTCTGTGGGGCTACGCAAGCGGTTCCCAAAGAGCTTTAGAACAAGGCATAGTTTTCCCTGCTGGTTCTTTGGGCGTGGGACCCATCTCCAGCCATATGGCCATTTTTGTGCCTGGCGCGGCGCCAAGGGGAAAGGGTGGTTTTGAGGCTGAAGGCAGCAGGAAAGCCTGCAGCCCCCAGGTCTGTGGGGCTACGCAAGCGGTTTCCAAAGAGCTTTAGAACAAGGCATAGTTTTCCCTGCTGGTTCCTTGGGCGTGAAAACCCTCTCCAGCCATATGGCCATTTTTGTGCCTGGCGCAGCGCCAAGTGGGAAAGGGTGGTTTTGAGGCTGAAGGCAGCAGGAAAGCCTGCAGCCTCCAGGTCTGTGGGGCTACGCAAACGTTTCCCAAAGAGCTTTAGAACAAGGCATAATTTTCCCTGCTGGCTCCTTGGGCGTGGGACCACTCTCCAGCCATATGGCCATTTTTTTGTCTGGCGCGGCGCCAAGTGGAAAAGGGTGGTTTTGAAGGTGAAGGCAGCAGGATAGCTTGTAGCCCCCAGGTCTGTGGGGCTACGCAAACGTTTCCCAAAGAGCTTTAGAACAAGGCATAGTTTTTCCTGCTGGCTCTTTGGGCGTGAAACCCGTCTCCAGCCATATGGCCATTTTTGTGCCTGGCGCGGCGCCAAGTGGGAAAGGGTGGTTTTGAGGCTGAAGGCAGCAGGAAAGCCTGCAGCCTCCAGGTCTGTGGGGCTATGCAAGCGGTTCCCAAAGAGCTTTAGAACAAGGCATAGTTTTCCCTGCTGGCTCTTTGGGCGTGAAACCCGTCTCCAGCCATATGGCCATTTTTGTGCCTGGCACGGCGCCTACTGGGGAAGGGTGGTTTTGAGGAAGAAGGCAGAAGGGAAGCCTGCAGCCCCCAGGTCTGTGGGGCTACGCACGCGGTTCCCAAAGAGCTTTAGAACAAGGCATAGTTTTCCCTGCTGGTTCCTTGGGCGTGAAAACCCTCTCCAGCCATATGGCCATTTTTGTGCCTGGCGCAGCGCCAAGTGGGAAAGGGTGGTTTTGAGGATGAAGGCAGAAGGGAATCCTGTAGCCCCCAGGTCTGTGGGGCTATGCAAGCGGTTCCCAAAGAGCTTTAGAACAAGGCATAATTTTCCCTGCAGGCTCCTTGGGCGTGGGACCACTCTCCAGCCATATGGCCATTTTTTTGTCTGGCGTGGCGCCAAGTGGAAAAGGGTGGTTTTGAAGGTGAAGGCAGCAGGATAGCTTGTAGCCCCCAGGTCTGTGGGGCTACGCAAACGTTTCCCAAAGAGCTTTAGAACAAGGCATAGTTTTTCCTGCTGGCTCTTTGGCCGTGAAACCCATCTCCAGCCATATGGCCATTTTTGTGCCTGGCGCGGCGCCAAGTGGGAAAGGGTGGTTTTGAGGAAGAAGGCAGCAGGAAAGCCTGCAGCCTCCAGGTCTGTGGGGTATGCAAGCGGTTCCCAAAGAGCTTTAGAACAAGGCATATTTTTTCCTGCTGGCTCTTTGGGCGTGAAACCCGTCTCCAGCCATATGGCCATTTTTGTTCCTGGCGCAGCGCCAAGTGGGAAAGGGTGGTTTTGAGGCTGAAGGCAGCAGGAAAGCCTGCAGCCCCCAGGTCTGTGGGGCTACGCAAACATTTCCCAAAGAGCTTTAGAACAAGGCATAATTTTCCCTGCTGGCTCCTTGGGCGTGGGACCACTCTCCAGCCATATGGCCATTTTTTTGTCTGGCGCGGCGCCAAGTGGAAAAGGGTGGTTTTGAAGGTGAAGGCAGCAGGATAGCTTGTAGCCCCCAGGTCTGTGGGGCTACGCAAACGTTTCCCAAAGAGCTTTAGAACAAGGCATAGTTTTTCCTGCTGGCTCTTTGGGCGTGAAACCCGTCTCCAGCCATATGGCCATTTTTGTGCCTGGCGCGGCGCCAAGTGGGAAAGGGTGGTGTCGAGGCTGAAGGCAGCAGGAAAGCCTGCAGCCTCCAGGTCTGTGGGGCTATGCAAGCGGTTCCCAAAGAGCTTTAGAACAAGGCATAGTTTTCCCTGCTGGCTCTTTGGGCGTGAAACCCGTCTCCAGCCATATGGCCATTTTTGTGCCTGGCACGGCGCCTACTGGGGAAGGGTGGTTTTGAGGAAGAAGGCAGAAGGGAAGCCTGCAGCCCCCAGGTCTGTGGGGCTACGCACGCGGTTCCCAAAGAGCTTTAGAACAAGGCATAATTTTCCCTGCTGGCTCCTTGGGCGTGGGACCACTCTCCAGCCATATGGCCATTTTTTTGTCTGGCGCGGCGCCAAGTGATAAAGGGTGGTTTTGAAGGTGAAGGCAGCAGGATAGCTTGTAGCCCCCAGGTCTGTGGGGCTACGCAAACGTTTCCCAAAGAGCTTTAGAACAAGGCATAGTTTTTCCTGTTGGCTCTTTGGGCGTGAAACCCGTCTCCAGCCATATGGCCATTTTTGTGCCTGGCGCGGCGCCAAGTGGGAAAGGGTGGTTTTGAGGGTGAAGGCAGCAGGAAAGCCTGCAGCCTCCAGGTCTGTGGGGTATGCAAGCGGTTCCCAAAGAGCTTTAGAACAAGGCACAGTTTTTCCTGCTGGCTCTTTGGGCGTGAAACCCGTCTCCAGCCATATGGCCATTTTTGTGCCTGGCGCGGCGCCAAGTGGGAAAGGGTGGTTTTGAGGGTGAAGGCAGCAGGAAAGCCTGCAGCCTCCAGGTCTGTGGGGTATGCAAGCGGTTCCCAAAGAGCTTCAGAACAAGGCATAATTTTCCCTGCTGGCTCCTTGGGCGTGGGACCCATCTCCAGCAATATGGCCATTTTTGTGCCTGGCACGGCGCCTACTGGGGAAGGGTGGTTTTGAGGAAGAAGGCAGAAGGGAAGCCTGCAGCCCCCAGGTCTGTGGGGCTACGCACGCGGTTCCCAAAGAGCTTTAGAACAAGGCATAGTTTTCCCTGCTGGCTCTTTGGGCGTGGGACCCATCTCCAGCCATATGGCCATTTTTGTGCCTGGCGCGGCGCCAAGTGGGAAAGGGTGGTGTTGAGGCTGAAGGCAGCAGGAAAGCCTGCAGCCCCCAGGTCTGTGGGGCTACGCAAGCGGTTCCCAAAGAGCTTTAGAACAAGGCATAGTTTTCCCTGCTGGCTCCTTGGGCGTGGGACCCATCTCCAGCCATATGGCCATTTTTGTGCCTGGTGCGGCGCCAAGTGGGAAAGGGCGGTTTTGAGGGTGAAGGCAGCAGGAAAGACTGTAGCCCCCAGGTCTGTGGGGCAACGGAAACATTTCCCAAAGAGCTTTAGAACAAGGCATAGTTTTTCCTGCTGGCTCTTTGGGCGTGAAACCCATCTCCAGCCATATGGCCATTTTTGTGCCTGGCGCGGCGCCAAGTGGGAAAGGGTGGTTTTGAGGCTGAAGGCAGCAGGGAAGCCTGTAGCCACCAGGTCTGTGGGGCTACGCAAGCGGTTCCAAAAGAGCTTTAGAACAAGGCATAATTTTCCCTGCTGGCTCCTTGGGCGTGGGACCACTCTCCAGCCATATGGCCATTTTTTTGTCTGGCGCGGCGCCAAGTGGAAAAGGGTGGTTTTGAAGGTGAAGGCAGCAGGATAGCTTGTAGCCCCCAGGTCTGTGGGGCTACGCAAACGTTTCCGAAAGAGCTTTAGAACAAGGCATAGTTTTTCCTGCTGGCTCTTTGGGCGTGTAACCCGTCTCCAGCCATATGGCCATTTTTGTGCCTGGCGCGGCGCCAAGTGGGAAAGGGTGGTTTTGAGGAAGAAGGCAGCAGGAAAGCCTGCAGCCTCCAGGTCTGTGGGGTATGCAAGCGGTTCCCAACGAGCTTTAGAACAAGGCATAGTTTTTCCTGCTGGCTCTTTGGGCGTGAAACCCGTCTCCAGCCATATGGCCATTTTTGTGGCTGGCACGGCGCCAAGTGGGAAAGGGTGGTTTTGAGGGTGAAGGCAGCAGGAAAGCCTGCAGCTTCCAGGTCTGTGGGGCTACGCAAACGTTTCCCAAAGAGCTTTAGAACAAGGCATAATTTTCCCTGCTGGCTCCTTGGGCGTGGGACCACTCTCCAGCCATATGGCCATTATTTTGTCTGGCGCGGCGCCAAGTGGAAAAGGGTGGTTTTGAAGGTGAAGGCAGCAGGATAGCTTGTAGCCCCCAGGTCTGTGGGGCTACGCAAACGTTTCCCAAAGAGCTTTAGAACAAGGCATAGTTTTTCCTGCTGGCTCTTTGGGCGTGAAACCCGTCTCCAGCCATATGGCCATTTTTGTGCCTCGCGCGGCGCCAAGTGGGAAAGGGTGGTTTTGAGGCTGAAGGCAGCAGGAAAGCCTGCAGCCCCCAGGTCTGTGGGGCTACGCAAGCGGTTCCCAAAGAGCTTTAGAACAAGGCATAATTTTCCCTGCTGGCTCCTTGGGCGTGGGACACATCTCCAGCCATATGGCCATTTTTGTGCCTGGCGCGGTGCCAAGTGGGAAAGGGTGGTTTTGAGGCTGAAGGCAGCAGGAAAGCCTGCAGCCCCCAGGTCTGTGGGGCTACGCACGCTGTTCCCAAAGAGCTTTAGAACAAGGCATAGTTTTCCCTGCTGGTTCCTTGGGCGTGAAAACCCTCTCCAGCCATATGGCCATTTTTGTGCCTGGCGCAGCGCCAAGTGGGAAAGGGTGGTTTTGAGGCTGAAGGCAGCAGGAAAGCCTGTAGCCCCCAGGTCTGTGGGGCTACGCAAGCGGTTCCCAAAGAGCTTTAGAACAAGGCATAATTTTTCCTGGTGGCTCCTTGTGCGTGAAAGCCCTCTCCAGCCATATGGCCATTTTTGTGCCTGGCGCGGCGCCAAGTGGAAAAGGGTGGTTTTGAGGCTGAAGGCAGAAGGATAGCTTGTAGCCCCCAGGTCTGTGGGGCTACGCAAACGTTTCCCAAAGAGCTTTAGAACAAGGCATAGTTTTTCCTGCTGGCTCTTTGGGCGTGAAACCCGTCTCCAGCCATATGGCCATTTTTGTGCCTGGCGCGGCGCCAAGTGGGAAAGGGTGGTGTCGAGGCTGAAGGCAGCAGGAAAGCCTGCAGCCTCCAGGTCTGTGGGGCTATGCAAGCGGTTCCCAAAGAGCTTTAGAACAAGGCATAGTTTTCCCTGCTGGCTCTTTGGGCGTGAAACCCGTCTCCAGCCATATGGCCATTTTTGTGCCTGGCACGGCGCCTACTGGGGAAGGGTGGTTTTGAGGAAGAAGGCAGAAGGGAAGCCTGCAGCCCCCAGGTCTGTGGGGCTACGCACGCGGTTCCCAAAGAGCTTTAGAACAAGGCATAGTTTTCCCTGCTGGTTCCTTGGGCGTGAAAACCCTCTCCAGCCATATGGCCATTTTTGTGCCTGGCGCAGCGCCAAGTGGGAAAGGGTGGTTTTGAGGATGAAGGCAGAAGGGAATCCTGTAGCCCCCAGGTCTGTGGGGCTACGCAAGCGGTTCCCAAAGAGCTTTAGAACAAGGCATAATTTTCCCTGCAGGCTCCTTGGGCGTGGGACCACTCTCCAGCCATATGGCCATTTTTTTGTCTGGCGTGGCGCCAAGTGGAAAAGGGTGGATTTGAAGGTGAAGGCAGCAGGATAGCTTGTAGCCCCCAGGTCTGTGGGGCTACGCAAACGTTTCCCAAAGAGCTTTAGAACAAGGCATAGTTTTTCCTGCTGGCTCTTTGGGCGTGAAACCCGTCTCCAGCCATATGGCCATTTTTGTGCCTGGCGCGGCGCCAAGTGGGAAAGGGTGGTTTTGAGGAAGAAGGCAGCAGGAAAGCCTGCAGCCTCCAGGTCTGTGGGGTATGCAAGCGGTTCCCAAAGAGCTTTAGAACAAGGCATATTTTTTCCTGCTGGCTCTTTGGGCGTGAAACCCGTCTCCAGCCATATGGCCATTTTTGTGCCTGGCGCGGCGCCAAGTGGGAAAGGGTGGTTTTGAGGCTGAAGGCAGCAGGAAAGCCTGCAGCCTCCAGGTCTGTGGGGCTACGCAAGCGGTTCCCAAAGAGCTTTAGAACAAGGCATAATTTTCCCTGCTGGCTCCTTGGGCGTGGGACCACTCTCCAGCCATATGGCCATTTTTTTGTCTGGCGCGGCGCCAAGTGATAAAGGGTGGTTTTGAAGGTGAAGGCAGCAGGATAGCTTGTAGCCCCCAGGTCTGTGGGGCTACGCAAACGTTTCCCAAAGAGCTTTAGAACAAGGCATAGTTTTTCCTGTTGGCTCTTTGGGCGTGAAACCCGTCTCCAGCCATATGGCCATTTTTGTGCCTGGCGCGGCGCCAAGTGGGAAAGGGTGGTTTTGAGGGTGAAGGCAGCAGGAAAGCCTGCAGCCTCCAGGTCTGTGGGGTATGCAAGCGGTTCCCAAAGAGCTTTAGAACAAGGCACAGTTTTTCCTGCTGGCTCTTTGGGCGTGAAACCCGTCTCCAGCCATATGGCCATTTTTGTGCCTGGCGCGGCGCCAACTGGGAAAGGGTGGTTTTGAGGGTGAAGGCAGCAGGAAAGCCTGCAGCCTCCAGGTCTGTGGGGTATGCAAGCGGTTCCCAAAGAGCTTCAGAACAAGGCATAATTTTCCCTGCTGGCTCCTTGGGCGTGGGACCCATCTCCAGCAATATGGCCATTTTTGTGCCTGGCACGGCGCCTACTGGGGAAGGGTGGTTTTGAGGAAGAAGGCAGAAGGGAAGCCTGCAGCCCCCAGGTCTGTGGGGCTACGCACGCGGTTCCCAAAGAGCTTTAGAACAAGGCATAGTTTTTCCTGCTGGCTCTTTGGGCGTGAAACCCATCTCCAGCCATATGGCCATTTTTGTGCCTGGCGCGGCGCCAAGTGGGAAAGGGTGGTGTTGAGGCTGAAGGCAGCAGGAAAGCCTGCAGCCCCCAGGTCTGTGGGGCTACGCAAGCGGTTCCCAAAGAGCTTTAGAACAAGGCATAGTTTTCCCTGCTGGTTCTTTGGGCGTGGGACCCATCTCCAGCCATATGGCCATTTTTGTGCCTGGCGCGGCGCCAAGGGGAAAGGGTGGTTTTGAGGCTGAAGGCAGCAGGAAAGCCTGCAGCCCCCAGGTCTGTGGGGCTACGCAAGCGGTTTCCAAAGAGCTTTAGAACAAGGCATAGTTTTCCCTGCTGGTTCCTTGGGCGTGAAAACCCTCTCCAGCCATATGGCCATTTTTGTGCCTGGCGCAGCGCCAAGTGGGAAAGGGTGGTTTTGAGGCTGAAGGCAGCAGGAAAGCCTGCAGCCTCCAGGTCTGTGGGGCTACGCAAACGTTTCCCAAAGAGCTTTAGAACAAGGCATAATTTTCCCTGCTGGCTCCTTGGGCGTGGGACCACTCTCCAGCCATATGGCCATTTTTTTGTCTGGCGCGGCGCCAAGTGGAAAAGGGTGGTTTTGAAGGTGAAGGCAGCAGGATAGCTTGTAGCCCCCAGGTCTGTGGGGCTACGCAAACGTTTCCCAAAGAGCTTTAGAACAAGGCATAGTTTTTCCTGCTGGCTCTTTGGGCGTGAAACCCGTCTCCAGCCATATGGCCATTTTTGTGCCTGGCGCGGCGCCAAGTGGGAAAGGGTGGTTTTGAGGCTGAAGGCAGCAGGAAAGCCTGCAGCCTCCAGGTCTGTGGGGCTATGCAAGCGGTTCCCAAAGAGCTTTAGAACAAGGCATAGTTTTCCCTGCTGGCTCTTTGGGCGTGAAACCCGTCTCCAGCCATATGGCCATTTTTGTGCCTGGCACGGCGCCTACTGGGGAAGGGTGGTTTTGAGGAAGAAGGCAGAAGGGAAGCCTGCAGCCCCCAGGTCTGTGGGGCTACGCACGCGGTTCCCAAAGAGCTTTAGAACAAGGCATAGTTTTCCCTGCTGGTTCCTTGGGCGTGAAAACCCTCTCCAGCCATATGGCCATTTTTGTGCCTGGCGCAGCGCCAAGTGGGAAAGGGTGGTTTTGAGGATGAAGGCAGAAGGGAATCCTGTAGCCCCCAGGTCTGTGGGGCTATGCAAGCGGTTCCCAAAGAGCTTTAGAACAAGGCATAATTTTCCCTGCAGGCTCCTTGGGCGTGGGACCACTCTCCAGCCATATGGCCATTTTTTTGTCTGGCGTGGCGCCAAGTGGAAAAGGGTGGTTTTGAAGGTGAAGGCAGCAGGATAGCTTGTAGCCCCCAGGTCTGTGGGGCTACGCAAACGTTTCCCAAAGAGCTTTAGAACAAGGCATAGTTTTTCCTGCTGGCTCTTTGGCCGTGAAACCCATCTCCAGCCATATGGCCATTTTTGTGCCTGGCGCGGCGCCAAGTGGGAAAGGGTGGTTTTGAGGAAGAAGGCAGCAGGAAAGCCTGCAGCCTCCAGGTCTGTGGGGTATGCAAGCGGTTCCCAAAGAGCTTTAGAACAAGGCATATTTTTTCCTGCTGGCTCTTTGGGCGTGAAACCCGTCTCCAGCCATATGGCCATTTTTGTTCCTGGCGCAGCGCCAAGTGGGAAAGGGTGGTTTTGAGGCTGAAGGCAGCAGGAAAGCCTGCAGCCCCCAGGTCTGTGGGGCTACGCAAACATTTCCCAAAGAGCTTTAGAACAAGGCATAATTTTCCCTGCTGGCTCCTTGGGCGTGGGACCACTCTCCAGCCATATGGCCATTTTTTTGTCTGGCGCGGCGCCAAGTGGAAAAGGGTGGTTTTGAAGGTGAAGGCAGCAGGATAGCTTGTAGCCCCCAGGTCTGTGGGGCTACGCAAACGTTTCCCAAAGAGCTTTAGAACAAGGCATAGTTTTTCCTGCTGGCTCTTTGGGCGTGAAACCCGTCTCCAGCCATATGGCCATTTTTGTGCCTGGCGCGGCGCCAAGTGGGAAAGGGTGGTGTCGAGGCTGAAGGCAGCAGGAAAGCCTGCAGCCTCCAGGTCTGTGGGGCTATGCAAGCGGTTCCCAAAGAGCTTTAGAACAAGGCATAGTTTTCCCTGCTGGCTCTTTGGGCGTGAAACCCGTCTCCAGCCATATGGCCATTTTTGTGCCTGGCACGGCGCCTACTGGGGAAGGGTGGTTTTGAGGAAGAAGGCAGAAGGGAAGCCTGCAGCCCCCAGGTCTGTGGGGCTACGCACGCGGTTCCCAAAGAGCTTTAGAACAAGGCATAATTTTCCCTGCTGGCTCCTTGGGCGTGGGACCACTCTCCAGCCATATGGCCATTTTTTTGTCTGGCGCGGCGCCAAGTGATAAAGGGTGGTTTTGAAGGTGAAGGCAGCAGGATAGCTTGTAGCCCCCAGGTCTGTGGGGCTACGCAAACGTTTCCCAAAGAGCTTTAGAACAAGGCATAGTTTTTCCTGTTGGCTCTTTGGGCGTGAAACCCGTCTCCAGCCATATGGCCATTTTTGTGCCTGGCGCGGCGCCAAGTGGGAAAGGGTGGTTTTGAGGGTGAAGGCAGCAGGAAAGCCTGCAGCCTCCAGGTCTGTGGGGTATGCAAGCGGTTCCCAAAGAGCTTTAGAACAAGGCACAGTTTTTCCTGCTGGCTCTTTGGGCGTGAAACCCGTCTCCAGCCATATGGCCATTTTTGTGCCTGGCGCGGCGCCAAGTGGGAAAGGGTGGTTTTGAGGGTGAAGGCAGCAGGAAAGCCTGCAGCCTCCAGGTCTGTGGGGTATGCAAGCGGTTCCCAAAGAGCTTCAGAACAAGGCATAATTTTCCCTGCTGGCTCCTTGGGCGTGGGACCCATCTCCAGCAATATGGCCATTTTTGTGCCTGGCACGGCGCCTACTGGGGAAGGGTGGTTTTGAGGAAGAAGGCAGAAGGGAAGCCTGCAGCCCCCAGGTCTGTGGGGCTACGCACGCGGTTCCCAAAGAGCTTTAGAACAAGGCATAGTTTTCCCTGCTGGCTCTTTGGGCGTGGGACCCATCTCCAGCCATATGGCCATTTTTGTGCCTGGCGCGGCGCCAAGTGGGAAAGGGTGGTGTTGAGGCTGAAGGCAGCAGGAAAGCCTGCAGCCCCCAGGTCTGTGGGGCTACGCAAGCGGTTCCCAAAGAGCTTTAGAACAAGGCATAGTTTTCCCTGCTGGCTCCTTGGGCGTGGGACCCATCTCCAGCCATATGGCCATTTTTGTGCCTGGTGCGGCGCCAAGTGGGAAAGGGCGGTTTTGAGGGTGAAGGCAGCAGGAAAGACTGTAGCCCCCAGGTCTGTGGGGCAACGGAAACATTTCCCAAAGAGCTTTAGAACAAGGCATAGTTTTTCCTGCTGGCTCTTTGGGCGTGAAACCCATCTCCAGCCATATGGCCATTTTTGTGCCTGGCGCGGCGCCAAGTGGGAAAGGGTGGTTTTGAGGCTGAAGGCAGCAGGGAAGCCTGTAGCCACCAGGTCTGTGGGGCTACGCAAGCGGTTCCAAAAGAGCTTTAGAACAAGGCATAATTTTCCCTGCTGGCTCCTTGGGCGTGGGACCACTCTCCAGCCATATGGCCATTTTTTTGTCTGGCGCGGCGCCAAGTGGAAAAGGGTGGTTTTGAAGGTGAAGGCAGCAGGATAGCTTGTAGCCCCCAGGTCTGTGGGGCTACGCAAACGTTTCCGAAAGAGCTTTAGAACAAGGCATAGTTTTTCCTGCTGGCTCTTTGGGCGTGTAACCCGTCTCCAGCCATATGGCCATTTTTGTGCCTGGCGCGGCGCCAAGTGGGAAAGGGTGGTTTTGAGGAAGAAGGCAGCAGGAAAGCCTGCAGCCTCCAGGTCTGTGGGGTATGCAAGCGGTTCCCAACGAGCTTTAGAACAAGGCATAGTTTTTCCTGCTGGCTCTTTGGGCGTGAAACCCGTCTCCAGCCATATGGCCATTTTTGTGGCTGGCACGGCGCCAAGTGGGAAAGGGTGGTTTTGAGGGTGAAGGCAGCAGGAAAGCCTGCAGCTTCCAGGTCTGTGGGGCTACGCAAACGTTTCCCAAAGAGCTTTAGAACAAGGCATAATTTTCCCTGCTGGCTCCTTGGGCGTGGGACCACTCTCCAGCCATATGGCCATTATTTTGTCTGGCGCGGCGCCAAGTGGAAAAGGGTGGTTTTGAAGGTGAAGGCAGCAGGATAGCTTGTAGCCCCCAGGTCTGTGGGGCTACGCAAACGTTTCCCAAAGAGCTTTAGAACAAGGCATAGTTTTTCCTGCTGGCTCTTTGGGCGTGAAACCCGTCTCCAGCCATATGGCCATTTTTGTGCCTCGCGCGGCGCCAAGTGGGAAAGGGTGGTTTTGAGGCTGAAGGCAGCAGGAAAGCCTGCAGCCCCCAGGTCTGTGGGGCTACGCAAGCGGTTCCCAAAGAGCTTTAGAACAAGGCATAATTTTCCCTGCTGGCTCCTTGGGCGTGGGACACATCTCCAGCCATATGGCCATTTTTGTGCCTGGCGCGGTGCCAAGTGGGAAAGGGTGGTTTTGAGGCTGAAGGCAGCAGGAAAGCCTGCAGCCCCCAGGTCTGTGGGGCTACGCACGCTGTTCCCAAAGAGCTTTAGAACAAGGCATAGTTTTCCCTGCTGGTTCCTTGGGCGTGAAAACCCTCTCCAGCCATATGGCCATTTTTGTGCCTGGCGCAGCGCCAAGTGGGAAAGGGTGGTTTTGAGGCTGAAGGCAGCAGGAAAGCCTGTAGCCCCCAGGTCTGTGGGGCTACGCAAGCGGTTCCCAAAGAGCTTTAGAACAAGGCATAATTTTTCCTGGTGGCTCCTTGTGCGTGAAAGCCCTCTCCAGCCATATGGCCATTTTTGTGCCTGGCGCGGCGCCAAGTGGAAAAGGGTGGTTTTGAGGCTGAAGGCAGAAGGATAGCTTGTAGCCCCCAGGTCTGTGGGGCTACGCAAACGTTTCCCAAAGAGCTTTAGAACAAGGCATAGTTTTTCCTGCTGGCTCTTTGGGCGTGAAACCCGTCTCCAGCCATATGGCCATTTTTGTGCCTGGCGCGGCGCCAAGTGGGAAAGGGTGGTGTCGAGGCTGAAGGCAGCAGGAAAGCCTGCAGCCTCCAGGTCTGTGGGGCTATGCAAGCGGTTCCCAAAGAGCTTTAGAACAAGGCATAGTTTTCCCTGCTGGCTCTTTGGGCGTGAAACCCGTCTCCAGCCATATGGCCATTTTTGTGCCTGGCACGGCGCCTACTGGGGAAGGGTGGTTTTGAGGAAGAAGGCAGAAGGGAAGCCTGCAGCCCCCAGGTCTGTGGGGCTACGCACGCGGTTCCCAAAGAGCTTTAGAACAAGGCATAGTTTTCCCTGCTGGTTCCTTGGGCGTGAAAACCCTCTCCAGCCATATGGCCATTTTTGTGCCTGGCGCAGCGCCAAGTGGGAAAGGGTGGTTTTGAGGATGAAGGCAGAAGGGAATCCTGTAGCCCCCAGGTCTGTGGGGCTACGCAAGCGGTTCCCAAAGAGCTTTAGAACAAGGCATAATTTTCCCTGCAGGCTCCTTGGGCGTGGGACCACTCTCCAGCCATATGGCCATTTTTTTGTCTGGCGTGGCGCCAAGTGGAAAAGGGTGGATTTGAAGGTGAAGGCAGCAGGATAGCTTGTAGCCCCCAGGTCTGTGGGGCTACGCAAACGTTTCCCAAAGAGCTTTAGAACAAGGCATAGTTTTTCCTGCTGGCTCTTTGGGCGTGAAACCCGTCTCCAGCCATATGGCCATTTTTGTGCCTGGCGCGGCGCCAAGTGGGAAAGGGTGGTTTTGAGGAAGAAGGCAGCAGGAAAGCCTGCAGCCTCCAGGTCTGTGGGGTATGCAAGCGGTTCCCAAAGAGCTTTAGAACAAGGCATATTTTTTCCTGCTGGCTCTTTGGGCGTGAAACCCGTCTCCAGCCATATGGCCATTTTTGTGCCTGGCGCGGCGCCAAGTGGGAAAGGGTGGTTTTGAGGCTGAAGGCAGCAGGAAAGCCTGCAGCCTCCAGGTCTGTGGGGCTACGCAAGCGGTTCCCAAAGAGCTTTAGAACAAGGCATAATTTTCCCTGCTGGCTCCTTGGGCGTGGGACCACTCTCCAGCCATATGGCCATTTTTTTGTCTGGCGCGGCGCCAAGTGATAAAGGGTGGTTTTGAAGGTGAAGGCAGCAGGATAGCTTGTAGCCCCCAGGTCTGTGGGGCTACGCAAACGTTTCCCAAAGAGCTTTAGAACAAGGCATAGTTTTTCCTGTTGGCTCTTTGGGCGTGAAACCCGTCTCCAGCCATATGGCCATTTTTGTGCCTGGCGCGGCGCCAAGTGGGAAAGGGTGGTTTTGAGGGTGAAGGCAGCAGGAAAGCCTGCAGCCTCCAGGTCTGTGGGGTATGCAAGCGGTTCCCAAAGAGCTTTAGAACAAGGCACAGTTTTTCCTGCTGGCTCTTTGGGCGTGAAACCCGTCTCCAGCCATATGGCCATTTTTGTGCCTGGCGCGGCGCCAACTGGGAAAGGGTGGTTTTGAGGGTGAAGGCAGCAGGAAAGCCTGCAGCCTCCAGGTCTGTGGGGTATGCAAGCGGTTCCCAAAGAGCTTCAGAACAAGGCATAATTTTCCCTGCTGGCTCCTTGGGCGTGGGACCCATCTCCAGCAATATGGCCATTTTTGTGCCTGGCACGGCGCCTACTGGGGAAGGGTGGTTTTGAGGAAGAAGGCAGAAGGGAAGCCTGCAGCCCCCAGGTCTGTGGGGCTACGCACGCGGTTCCCAAAGAGCTTTAGAACAAGGCATAGTTTTCCCTGCTGGCTCTTTGGGCGTGGGACCCATCTCCAGCCATATGGCCATTTTTGTGCCTGGCGCGGCGCCAAGTGGGAAAGGGTGGTGTTGAGGCTGAAGGCAGCAGGAAAGCCTGCAGCCCCCAGGTCTGTGGGGCTACGCAAGCGGTTCCCAAAGAGCTTTAGAACAAGGCATAGTTTTCCCTGCTGGCTCCTTGGGCGTGGGACCCATCTCCAGCCATATGGCCATTTTTGTGCCTGGTGCGGCGCCAAGTGGGAAAGGGCGGTTTTGAGGGTGAAGGCAGCAGGAAAGACTGTAGCCCCCAGGTCTGTGGGGCAACGGAAACATTTCCCAAAGAGCTTTAGAACAAGGCATAGTTTTTCCTGCTGGCTCTTTGGGCGTGAAACCCATCTCCAGCCATATGGCCATTTTTGTGCCTGGCGCGGCGCCAAGTGGGAAAGGGTGGTTTTGAGGCTGAAGGCAGCAGGGAAGCCTGTAGCCACCAGGTCTGTGGGGCTACGCAAGCGGTTCCAAAAGAGCTTTAGAACAAGGCATAATTTTCCCTGCTGGCTCCTTGGGCGTGGGACCACTCTCCAGCCATATGGCCATTTTTTTGTCTGGCGCGGCGCCAAGTGGAAAAGGGTGGTTTTGAAGGTGAAGGCAGCAGGATAGCTTGTAGCCCCCAGGTCTGTGGGGCTACGCAAACGTTTCCGAAAGAGCTTTAGAACAAGGCATAGTTTTTCCTGCTGGCTCTTTGGGCGTGTAACCCGTCTCCAGCCATATGGCCATTTTTGTGCCTGGCGCGGCGCCAAGTGGGAAAGGGTGGTTTTGAGGAAGAAGGCAGCAGGAAAGCCTGCAGCCTCCAGGTCTGTGGGGTATGCAAGCGGTTCCCAACGAGCTTTAGAACAAGGCATAGTTTTTCCTGCTGGCTCTTTGGGCGTGAAACCCGTCTCCAGCCATATGGCCATTTTTGTGGCTGGCACGGCGCCAAGTGGGAAAGGGTGGTTTTGAGGGTGAAGGCAGCAGGAAAGCCTGCAGCTTCCAGGTCTGTGGGGCTACGCAAACGTTTCCCAAAGAGCTTTAGAACAAGGCATAATTTTCCCTGCTGGCTCTTTGGGCGTGGGACCACTCTCCAGCCATATGGCCATTTTTTTGTCTGGCGCGGCGCCAAGTGGAAAAGGGTGGTTTTGAAGGTGAAGGCAGCAGGATAGCTTGTAGCCCCCAGGTCTGTGGGGCTACGCAAACGTTTCCCAAAGAGCTTTAGAACAAGGCATAGTTTTTCCTGCTGGCTCTTTGGGCGTGAAACCCGTCTCCAGCCATATGGCCATTTTTGTGCCTCGCGCGGCGCCAAGTGGGAAAGGGTGGTTTTGAGGCTGAAGGCAGCAGGAAAGCCTGCAGCCCCCAGGTCTGTGGGGCTACGCAAGCGGTTCCCAAAGAGCTTTAGAACAAGGCATAATTTTCCCTGCTGGCTCCTTGGGCGTGGGACACATCTCCAGCCATATGGCCATTTTTGTGCCTGGCGCGGTGCCAAGTGGGAAAGGTGGTTTTGAGGCTGAAGGCAGCAGGAAAGCCTGCAGCCCCCAGGTCTGTGGGGCTACGCACGCTGTTCCCAAAGAGCTTTAGAACAAGGCATAGTTTTCCCTGCTGGTTCCTTGGGCGTGAAAACCCTCTCCAGCCATATGGCCATTTTTGTGCCTGGCGCAGCGCCAAGTGGGAAAGGGTGGTTTTGAGGCTGAAGGCAGCAGGAAAGCCTGTAGCCCCCAGGTCTGTGGGGCTACGCAAGCGGTTCCCAAAGAGCTTTAGAACAAGGCATAATTTTTCCTGGTGGCTCCTTGTGCGTGAAAGCCCTCTCCAGCCATATGGCCATTTTTGTGCCTGGCGCGGCGCCAAGTGGAAAAGGGTGGTTTTGAGGCTGAAGGCAGAAGGGAAGCCTGCAGCCCCCAGGTCTGTGGGGCTACGCACGCGGTTCCCAAAGAGCTTTAGAACAAGGCATAGTTTTTCCTGCTGGCTCTTTGGGCGTGAAACCCATCTCCAGCCATATGGCCATTTTTGTGCCTGGCGCGGCGCCAAGTGGGAAAGGGTGGTGTTGAGGCTGAAGGCAGCAGGAAAGCCTGCAGCCCCCAGGTCTGTGGGGCTACGCAAGCGGTTCCCAAAGAGCTTTAGAACAAGGCATAGTTTTCCCTGCTGGTTCTTTGGGCGTGGGACCCATCTCCAGCCATATGGCCATTTTTGTGCCTGGCGCGGCGCCAAGGGGAAAGGGTGGTTTTGAGGCTGAAGGCAGCAGGAAAGCCTGCAGCCGCCAGGTCTGTGGGGCTACGCAAGCGGTTTCCAAAGAGCTTTAGAACAAGGCATAGTTTTCCCTGCTGGTTCCTTGGGCGTGAAAACCCTCTCCAGCCATATGGCCATTTTTGTGCCTGGCGCAGCGCCAAGTGGGAAAGGGTGGTTTTGAGGCTGAAGGCAGCAGGAAAGCCTGCAGCCTCCAGGTCTGTGGGGCTACGCAAACGTTTCCCAAAGAGCTTTAGAACAAGGCATAATTTTCCCTGCTGGCTCCTTGGGCGTGGGACCACTCTCCAGCCATATGGCCATTTTTTTGTCTGGCGCGGCGCCAAGTGGAAAAGGGTGGTTTTGAAGGTGAAGGCAGCAGGATAGCTTGTAGCCCCCAGGTCTGTGGGGCTACGCAAACGTTTCCCAAAGAGCTTTAGAACAAGGCATAGTTTTTCCTGCTGGCTCTTTGGGCGTGAAACCCGTCTCCAGCCATATGGCCATTTTTGTGCCTGGCGCGGCGCCAAGTGGGAAAGGGTGGTGTCGAGGCTGAAGGCAGCAGGAAAGCCTGCAGCCTCCAGGTCTGTGGGGCTATGCAAGCGGTTCCCAAAGAGCTTTAGAACAAGGCATAGTTTTCCCTGTTGGCTCTTTGGGCGTGAAACCCGTCTCCAGCCATATGGCCATTTTTGTGCCTGGCACGGCGCCTACTGGGGAAGGGTGGTTTTGAGGAAGAAGGCAGAAGGGAAGCCTGCAGCCCCCAGGTCTGTGGGGCTACGCACGCGGTTCCCAAAGAGCTTTAGAACAAGGCATAGTTTTCCCTGCTGGTTCCTTGGGCGTGAAAACCCTCTCCAGCCATATGGCCATTTTTGTGCCTGGCGCAGCGCCAAGTGGGAAAGGGTGGTTTTGAGGATGAAGGCAGAAGGGAATCCTGTAGCCCCCAGGTCTGTGGGGCTACGCAAGCGGTTCCCAAAGAGCTTTAGAACAAGGCATAATTTTCCCTGCAGGCTCCTTGGGCGTGGGACCACTCTCCAGCCATATGGCCATTTTTTTGTCTGGCGTGGCGCCAAGTGGAAAAGGGTGGTTTTGAAGGTGAAGGCAGCAGGATAGCTTGTAGCCCCCAGGTCTGTGGGGCTACGCAAACGTTTCCCAAAGAGCTTTAGAACAAGGCATAGTTTTTCCTGCTGGCTCTTTGGCCGTGAAACCCATCTCCAGCCATATGGCCATTTTTGTGCCTGGCGCGGCGCCAAGTGGGAAAGGGTGGTTTTGAGGAAGAAGGCAGCAGGAAAGCCTGCAGCCTCCAGGTCTGTGGGGTATGCAAGCGGTTCCCAAAGAGCTTTAGAACAAGGCATATTTTTTCCTGCTGGCTCTTTGGGCGTGAAACCCCTCTCCAGCCATATGGCCATTTTTGTGCCTGGCGCAGCGCCAAGTGGGAAAGGGTGGTTTTGAGGCTGAAGGCAGCAGGAAAGCCTGCAGCCTCCAGGTCTGTGGGGCTACGCAAACGTTTCCCAAAGAGCTTTAGAACAAGGCATAATTTTCCCTGCTGGCTCCTTGGGCGTGGGACCACTCTCCAGCCATATGGCCATTTTTTTGTCTGGCGCGGCGCCAAGTGGAAAAGGGTGGTTTTGAAGGTGAAGGCAGCAGGATAGCTTGTAGCCCCTAGGTCTGTGGGGCTACGCAAACGTTTCCCAAAGAGCTTTAGAACACGGCATAGTTTTTCCTGCTGGCTCTTTGGGCGTGAAACCCGTCTCCAGCCATATGGCCATTTTTGTGCCTCGCGCGGCGCCAAGTGGGAAAGGGTGGTGTCGAGGCTGAAGGCAGCAGGAAAGCCTGCAGCCTCCAGGTCTGTGGGGCTATGCAAGCGGTTCCCAAAGAGCTTTAGAACAAGGCATAGTTTTCCCTGCTGGCTCTTTGGGCGTGAAACCCGTCTCCAGCCATATGGCCATTTTTGTGCCTGGCACGGCGCCTACTGGGGAAGGGTGGTTTTGAGGAAGAAGGCAGAAGGGAAGCCTGCAGCCCCCAGGTCTGTGGGGCTACGCACGCGGTTCCCAAAGAGCTTTAGAACAAGGCATAGTTTTCCCTGCTGGTTCCTTGGGCGTGAAAACCCTCTCCAGCCATATGGCCATTTTTGTGCCTGGCGCAGCGCCAAGTGGGAAAGGGTGGTTTTGAGGATGAAGGCAGAAGGGAATCCTGTAGCCCCCAAGTCTGTGGGGCTACGCAAGCGGTTCCCAAAGAGCTTTAGAACAAGGCATAATTTTCCCTGCAGGCTCCTTGGGCGTGGTACCACTCTCCAGCCATATGGCCATTTTTTTGTCTGGCGTGGCGCCAAGTGGAAAAGGGTGGTTTTGAAGGTGAAGGCAGCAGGATAGCTTGTAGCCCCCAGGTCTGTGGGGCTACGCAAACGTTTCCCAAAGAGCTTTAGAACAAGGCATAGTTTTTCCTGCTGGCTCTTTGGGCGTGAAACCCGTCTCCAGCCATATGGCCATTTTTGTGCCTGGCGCGGCGCCAAGTGGGAAAGGGTGGTTTTGAGGAAGAAGGCAGCAGGAAAGCCTGCAGCCTCCAGGTCTGTGGGGTATGCAAGCGGTTCCCAAAGAGCTTTAGAACAAGGCATAGTTTTTCCTGCTGGCTCTTTGGGCGTGAAACCCGTCTCCAGCCATATGGCCATTTTTGTGCCTGGCGCGGCGCCAAGTGGGAAAGGGTGATTTTGAGGCTGAAGGCAGCAGG
The DNA here is from genome assembly GCF_964199755.1 of Larus michahellis. Lineage (NCBI taxonomy): Eukaryota > Metazoa > Chordata > Aves > Charadriiformes > Laridae > Larus > Larus michahellis. The sequence continues at coordinate 611 of NW_027436247.1, read as the reverse complement.
AAAGCCTGCAGCCTCCAGGTCTGTGGGGCTACGCAAGCGGTTCCCAAAGAGCTTTAGAACAAGGCATAATTTTCCCTGCTGGCTCCTTGGGCGTGGGACCACTCTCCAGCCATATGGCCATTTTTTTGTCTGGCGCGGCGCCAAGTGATAACGGGTGGTTTTGAAGGTGAAGGCAGCAGGATAGCTTGTAGCCCCCAGGTCTGTGGGGCTACGCAAACGTTTCCCAAAGAGCTTTAGAACAAGGCATAGTTTTTCCTGTTGGCTCTTTGGGCGTGAAACCCGTCTCCAGCCATATGGCCATTTTTGTGCCTGGCGCGGCGCCAAGTGGGAAAGGGTGGTTTTGAGGGTGAAGGCAGCAGGAAAGCCTGCAGCCTCCAGGTCTGTGGGGTATGCAAGCGGTTCCCAAAGAGCTTTAGAACAAGGCACAGTTTTTCCTGCTGGCTCTTTGGGCGTGAAACCCGTCTCCAGCCATATGGCCATTTTTGTGCCTGGCGCGGCGCCAAGTGGGAAAGGGTGGTTTTGAGGGTGAAGGCAGCAGGAAAGCCTGCAGCCTCCAGGTCTGTGGGGTATGCAAGCGGTTCCCAAAGAGCTTTAGAACAAGGCATAATTTT